>NC_046295.1:57001067-57335234 GCF_004115265.2 Rhinolophus ferrumequinum | reverse complement strand
TGCATCACGACAATGCACCAGCTCACACCACACTGTCTGTGAGGGAGTTTTTAGCCAGTAAGCAAATTACTGTATTGGACACCCTCCCTACTCACCTGATTTGGCCCCCAAGTACTTTTTTCTTTACCCAAAGATAAAGGAAATATTGAAAGGAAGACATTTTGATGACATTCAGGACATCAAAGGTAATACAACAACAGCTCTGATGGCCATTCCAAAATTGTTGTGAAGGGTTGACTAGGTGCTGGAGTCAATGCACAGCTTCCCAAAGGAAGTACTTCGAAGGTGACTGTAGTAAGATTCAGCAATGAGGTATGAAGCACTTTTTCTAGGATGAATTTGTGAACTTATTTGTCAGACCTCGTACACATATATTTCTTCTGAAACTGTGACTTCAAATAGCGTATCTATTAGGGTCCAAGCAGGAAATAGATGTATACTCAAACTGGGTACAGAAGGGTTTCTAAAAATTAGTGACAAATGTGTGGGTAGTTTAAGGAAAACAACAGACAATACAATATCCAGCGTGTCATTACTATTTCTGCCCCTAAGATTAATTTATTGTCTTTTTTCAAATAAAATTTTGTATTCTCAAAATGGGGGTGGCACAAAAATTTTCATCAGTTACTCTATCAAAATGAGATCATTTCCAGTTGGTCAGATTCCCATCTGAAACCAAAAATATTAGCTGCCAGCAATACTCTTTCTATAAGGAAATGTGGAAAACATGTATGAAGGAAGAAAAAATAACTAGCATAAAACAAATGTGTTTCAGTCCCTTCTTCAGTAGCTGATCATGAAGCCTAAGTCAAGCACAACTACCTACTTCTACTGCCCGTTCCATAAAAGCGGTAACCTGTCCCAGTACCTGGCTCTCGTTTTCTATCTACCAGGGAAACTCAGCAAGAGAATATGAGAAGGTGTCCCAGTGAATCCTCTGTGTGCTAGAAATAGTCTCCCTTGCCCTCATTGTATACCACAAACCACGTTTCTACTTGGCAATCAGAGTCAATCATCCTGAGTCTTTTTAAGGCATTGATGAATGAGGACCCCAAATGACAGCTGATCTTCTCGGCTTCTAGTCAAGTAAAACTATGACTATGTCCACTGGTAGAAAAATTACTCCCTTGGACACAAGGATCTTCAAACTGATCAGTGCTGAAAGATTGGTTGAGGCTGGCAACAAATACTTTAAGTGGGTTATTAAGCACTGGATTTAGAATGGTCACCCATATTTTCATCCCTTGGTTCCAACCTGTGCATTCTGCCTATGAAGTAACTGGTCACTGGTGTAAGACATTACTGAGCCTTTTAGAATAGTATCACTATCTTTCATGATACATTATTTTCCTGCTCATGCTCTAACTAAGTCTTAAACAACCCATTCCACACTAATATCAATGTGATTCCTTCTTATTACTGGAACACAGAATAAGACTAATGAATTCTATGGTTGCAGGCTACTGCCTTCATTCCAGAGTATGCACTTGGTCAGAGACATTGTGTGCATATCATGTCAGTGGGTAACACATTTTATAAAGTCCTAAATATGGTGCTGGCAGAAGAGCTTTGTGTTTAAATAGCAAATGCCTACCAGGAGTATGTTTTTACTCTGTAAAGACATCTTTCCACGATGGGCAGTGTCTAATGTAGTCGTCATTTGGGAGGTAACTTGCTGGAATCTGCAGGAAATGGTGACATTGTAGATTTAGCCTTGGCCTCTGTTGTTGGAAAGTTGGGCATTCAGAAGTAGGAGTAGCCAAAAGCAGCTCTGGTTCCACTGAAAAGAGATACTAGTAAAATGGTCATAATGCAGGTGGCTTATTTAAAAGAAGCCGGAAACTCGCGCAGTGGAATGGTGAAGTGATACAGGGGAAAAAAAAAAAGACAGTTAATAAGGGGTGAGTTATGAAACCAGCTACCACAATGGGCAAATGGAGTTTAATTCAAAAGGAAACTGAGAAAAAGTGTAAAACACACATCTTAGCACAGACCCATCTTAATATGAAGGAGCTAAGGTATTTATTTACATACCAGTCCCTATCAGTCATTGGTTGAAGTCTACTCCTAGTGGTCTTAATTCCCAAGGAATTCTGGTCTGATGCATGTGTGAAAGAAAGGCCAGGGAAAAAAAAAGTTTAGGCACACATGCAAATGTCGTCAGTTTGAAGTCATCTAAAGACACCGACAAGATAGAGTCCGAGGCATTATTGGCAGGGCACTGGCAGCAGCTGCCACCGCCTTCCTCTCTGAGACTATGACCACTTGGTGTATAGACTCACTCAGCAAGCCTCAGAAGACCTGAGAGCGGGGAGTGGGGCCAGGGTGAAGAAGCTAACATCCTAAAACAACTTAAGATGTTATTAAGAGTCTCCTCCAGGGAGAGGGGTTGAGGAGCTGGGTGAAAAAGCTGAAGGGAGTAAGAAATACAAATTAATAGTTACAAACTAGTCAAGGAGGTGTAAAGTATGGTATAGAGAATACAGACAGTAATGCTACAACAACTATGTACAGTGCCCAGTGGGTACTAGACTAATTGGGGGATCACTGCATATATTATATAAATGTCTAACCACTGTGCTGAAACTAATATAAAATAATATCGAATGTCAAGTGTAATTGAAAAAAGAAATAAATAATTAAAACAAGAGTCTCCTCTAGGAATAAATGCATGCTGGTGGCATTTACATATGTCAAAGAAATGCCTAATCTGAGAGGTGTATTTTCATACTTCTCCTCAAAACTTCCTTGTCATCAATTTTTCTATCTTGATCTTTACAAATTCCTCAACAGACAGCCCAACCATTAGCAACTACCCATGAAGCCGGGTAATGCCACCTCAGGCAATGTGAGGTAGACAACCACATGTAACATCCAAAGATATGCTCACGAGGGATCAACTCTTTTGGGGCATTTCTTGAGCGTGAATGTAAAGCAGAAACTTCCGGTAGTACCTGTAAAGTATATCATTTCATCACTTTTTCCTCCTTGTTGTCATTTAGGGAATTTCTCCTGAAATGTGGATTTGAGGGAAAGACACTAAGGCAAGGGGAGCAGGTATCATTGGAAGCTGTATTTGCTTGTGCCATTTCCTGGAACCTTCTGGATGTGCTATGTCGTATTTCTGTTACACAGTGACATGCAAAAACATGCTCCAGTGTGTGTAAGTTGTATGATCAATGCATTAGTAAGACTTATTTCAGAATGTTAGCAAGTGTTAGCAATATTTAGTGGTCCCAGCTACAGAAGCTGCTTTCAAATGGAGAATATATCATCTGCAGATGACATGACTTGTTTCAAAACCCTAGAGATCTTATTAGTAATTGCCAGAGCCCCCATGCACCACCTCTGTTTGCCACAGGTCTTTCTAATATATTCGGATATAGCACAGCCTGGAACTGCTGTAAGATTTTTATTGTTCTGGCCCCACTCAAAACTGGCAGCCTGCAGGCAAATTTTGGCAAGAGCCGAAAGAACCTACAGAGCTAGAGAGATGGCAGTCACAGTGTGAGGAGGCAGCCCAGCCAATGCTCAGTGGATTTAGGGCATCCATGTGATGCTCGTACAGCAGCTTCTGCTAATCGACAGATGAGAACAGATGCGCTACTCCTTTCTTTTGTAACGAAAAGTAAATTTATTGGCATTTAAGAACTCCTCAATCATCCTTCCTGGAACAGTTACAAGAGTTGGATTTAAAAAAAAGAAACAACACCACCACTTCCACTACCAACAGCAAAACAGCTCTTTGAAGGCATTGCATGGGAGAGCAACCATGACCTTGAGGAGGACCTAATGATCCAAGATCTGGGTGGGGTGGAGGTGGTGGGGGAGGAAATATAGATGTGGTGAACTTGATCTTCTCTCTCAGTATTTTCCATAAGGTCATATACCAAATAGAGATATGGCACGAAAGCATGTAGCTGAGGTTATAAATCTGGAGTTGAAGAGCCCCAAGGAGGTTGGCCCTTGTTACATCAGGATCAATGAAGACGATAAGATTGTAATCAGCCCTCGCTCCATCATTCAAGAATCAGTGTATGACTTCTGTGGTGACTACTAAGTACATATATTTCTACTACTTATTTTGAGAATGGGGCAATAACCACAAAGTGGGCCTTTGTCCCACACAACTCTGGGAGTGGGAGACACAACTGGACCCAAACTGTCCTTTGACCTCCATAGAGTCCTGCCATGACTCATGAAGCATAGAGGACTTCCGGGTCTCTAGTAATAATAGGATATTACGAATTGGCATCCAATAATCCCCAGAAGGTCTAGGTGTTTCCCTTTTGCCTTTATAAATTTACCCTGGTAAATTGTTACAGGACACTTTTAGGAAGGTTCATACTTACTCAAAGGAAATAGTTGACCCTCATATCTTGAGACCTAGGGGTTCATGTTTTATTATTTGTTTCTTTTTTAAATTACTATACAATTAATGTACAGATTTTATGTACAGTTCTATGAACTTGAATACATGTATATATCCATGTAACTACCACTACAATCAGAATACAGAACAATTCTAAAAGCCTGAAACACTCGCATACCTTCCCTTTGTAATCACACCAGCTTCCCAACCGTGGTAGCCACTGATCTGTTCTCTATTACTGCGATTCTGCCTTTTCCAAAATGTTACATAAACGGAATCATACAGTATGTAACTTTCAAGACTGGTTTCTTTCACATAGCCTAATGTCTTTGAGATTCATCCAAAGTGTTGTGTGTGTCAATATTTCATTCCTTTTTATTGTGAGTAGTATTGTGTAGATGGGCCACAGTTTATCGATTTTACCTATTGAAGCACATTTGGACTGTTCTCATTCTTTGAAAGTTAGTAATGGAGCTGTTACATTTGAGTAAGGCTTTTTTGTGTGAACGTAGTTTTTATTTTTCTATAGTAAATATCTAGGAGTTGAATTTCTGAGACATATACTCGGTATATGTTTAATTTTGTAAGAAAATGCCATTGTTTTCCAGAATGGCTATACCTTTTGCATACTCACCAACAATGGATGAGAGTTCCATTTGCTCTACAAACTTGCTATAACTTGACATTGTTAGTACTTTTTATTTTAGCCATTTTAATAGATGTGTAGTATGTCACATCATAGCATAGTTTTAACTTCCATTCCCATAAAGGCTGATGATAGTGAAATCTCTCATGTGCTAGCCTTCCATATCACCTACTTTGGTGAAGTGTCTAAGTCTTTTCCCAATTTTTTTTACATTGGATCTTTTCTTTCTGTTGAATTTCTTTATTATTTTATTTTATTTCAGATTTAGATTTCATTATAGATTTTCTATATATGCCTAGCATAATGGCAAGCAATAGATAAATAGCTGATTGATATTGATGGCCCGAATAGGAGACCACAAGAAAATAACTGAGAAAAGAGAAAACTCGATTCACTACAGTTAACAAAGTTTATATGTTACAATCACTATGACTGGTCCTAAGGACAAGGTACAAAGCAAATGGTCTATTGTTGGTTAGAGAAATGATAAGAAAAATATAGAAAAATACATTCTATAAAATCAAGTTTGGCAATGGAAAGAAACATTTTAAGTAAGTGGAATACATTCCTGGTTTTCAGGGTTAGCCAGAAAAATGTGTGCTTTAGGCTACAAGCTCACATTTGTTACAGGTAGAAGCAACAGAAATATTTTTGGATATACTGAGGTTGTAGAAAGAGCTTTTAGCTCTTCAGTATGGAAAATTACACCTGACTGTTTTAAGTTTTATCCCTGTGATTTCAATATCACTATAAACAACTAAAGATTAATTTGTAATACCTAATAGTTAGGTATTAGGTATTACAAATTATTGCCTCATTATTTCCTTCCAATTGATCCCTAAAGGACTCTAGCCCACTGTATATTTTTCCAGGTTCAATATTATTTGCTTCATAAAACTATCTCCCATTTCTTAAATTGTCAACTAACAGAGCATCTTCCACACCCAAGTTTGTTTTCATCTTTCATCAGTTTTAAAGTCAAGATGCAAAGTGGACAAAGTGATTTATCATAGTTGCCAGTCTTTTTTCATCTGTGAACAAGAACTTTCACCACAAAGAATAAGTCATAACCTTATGTTGGTTTTACAAGACCATCTTCGCTACGTGTACTCTTTTAAAATTGCTCAGATAAGCTGCACATCTGATTCTTCAAACAGAAACTATTGTTTTATTTTGAAGAATAAATTAAATTTCTGTGGAACATACTTTGGAGCATAAGAATTCACCCAGTATATTACAGATTAAAATAACTCACCAAAAATTAATCACTTGGATTCCAGACAAATAGTATGTAAGGCTATTAAAAAGAACAATTTAGAAAGAGGAATAATGCTGGAGTTTAAGACCGATGAAGAAATATAAAGGTTCCTTGTAGTAAAATGAAGCAACTTTCTTTAAATAATCTGCTTCTATGCAAACTATTTCCCAAATAACTTTAAGGAGTTAAACCCAAATTTAAATAGGAAACATCAACTGAACCTGAAGAATGAAGATAACAGTGAGGGAGACTATTTCAAAAGAGTCTGAAATGAGGAAAAAGCCATCAAAGGGTACTGAATAATTATGTGCCTGAAGGGACTGTGGGAAAACTAGATAAATAAAAGCAACATGACCAAACGATTTTCTTATATGTAAAATCTTAAACTTACTGGTCAGACAACATTCTGTTGGAATGGGTCCTAGCTCAATAGACCTGCTAGATATGATTGTGAAGAACTTTGCAATAGATTTTTAAGTACCATAGTTTTGTTTACTGGTAAATTCCAAGTGACAAGAACATAGTAGGGGTTTGGTTAATACCTCTTTTATGAATTAAAGTAAATCTGCTGAAACTGAAATATTAGAGATTTGCTATCAAATCTACTCTGCTCTACGCTTGCATTTATTTTTTTTTTAATTTTTATTAAATTTATCTGGGTAACATTGATTAGTAAAATTATATAAGTTTCAAGTGTACAATTCTATAATATATATCATGTATCTATTGCATTGTATGTTCGTCATCCAGAGTCAATACACTTGCATTTAAAAATTCTGTTATGCACAGTAAAAATTTATTGTAGGCAAAATGAGAGAGAGAGAGAGAGAGAGAGAGAGAGAGAGAGAGAGAGATTAAAACATGAGGCACTTTAGTCTCATAACCCAGATGTAGCACCTGTACTCCTTTAGTGTCCAACTTACCAGGGTGCCCTCTAAAGACAGAGGCACACACTGAGGAGAAAACTACTGGGACTAGAAATACAATTGAGCAGAAAAATGACAAAATTTCCATAATGTAGAACATTTCACAAAAACAATAGAAGAGGAAGATCTGGGAAGTTAAAAACATTACCCTCAAACTCAGGCTCAGGATGATGTTCAAGTAAACCAAATTTGCATAAAAATTCAGTTCAAGAAAACTAAATTCATATAAAAATGAACAAGAGAAAAGTATCAAGGCCAAATCCCATGCAAAGTTAGTTTGAGAAAAAAGAAAATAAGGAGCACAAAAGCTTCCCTACAGGCCAACAAAGATATGACTAGAGAGTAGATCAAAACTTAACCTTCTCTTTCATAACATTAAGAAAATAATATAACAGATGAAAGAACAACAGAAATCAGAATTGGAAAAAAAAATCTCAGAAATTATCAGAATTCAGGAATGAATTAGAAATAAAAGGAAAAAAATCAGAAAATGCATTCAAAGAAGAAGGACCACAGGGCTGAATAAATATCTTTTTCATTTAAGAAAATTTGAAGGTAAAAAAGAGGATATCTTTTAAATCAAAAAGGAAAAATGATATAGACTTGGTTTGAGAGAAAATTACAAATATTTAAGACAGGAGTCCCTGAAGGGAAAAAAAATCAATTTCATGCAAAGAAACGGCAAATACAATTTCAGAAGAATTTCAAAGATTAAAATAATTTGATGAGCATATCGTGTGCGTCAGAATATCAGTCCAGAATGATGAACAGCAAGACATAGTCTAGGAAAATTCCCAGTCTTAAACAAACAAAGGAAAACTCTCTTGGGCATCTAGGAAAACCAGTAGCCCGTGACATATTACGATAGAAAAATAAATTGTCATCTGATTTTTCTGCCAACACGATGTCTTATCTCAGAAAAAATGGAGAAACATATTCAAGAAACTCAAGGAAAAAATGTGAGCCAAGGATTTATAACCAACAAAACTAACTTTCCATAAAGGGTGCAAATTGTTATCGGCATATAAGAACTAGATTATTTTTCTTATGAGATCTTCCTGAGGAGTCTGCTACCAGAGAAAGAGCTTCAAATAATCAAAATGACTAGAGAGATAATGACATAAGGACTGACATTTAGTTCTTTTAGAACTAGGACTAAATAAAGGTATAACGCACCAATGAGGGAACCCTGCCTCATTGGGTGTAATGATAGATGAGGGTAAAGGAACAAATATATGGTGATAGAAGGAGAACTGATTCTGGGTGGTGAACACACAATGTGATATATGGATGATGTATTACAGAATTGTACACTTGAAACTTATGTAACTTTACTAACCATTGTCACCCTAATAAACTTTAATTAAAAAAAAAGAAAGAAATCTGTGGTGGTTTACAGGGGTGTTCAACTCACAATAACTCATTAAGCTATACATATTTTATGTGGTTTTCTATATTTGCATTTCAATGTAAAATAAAAAACATATAAAGAGCTAATTTAAAATTTACGAAATCTTTTATTGTTTGTATATATGGTAGTTTATAATTCCAAGTTCCTATTATTAGATATTTGTTTCCACTTTTTTCCACTATATAAAGTTTTTTCCACTATATAAAGAATTTTTTTCATGACCAGAATTTAGCTAAATCTTTATGCACGTTTTTAATTATATGTTTAGAATAAACTTACAAGGAGAATTATTGGATCAATGCACATTTCATGGCTTTTGATATATGGTAACAAAACACACTTCAAAAAGGCAGCAAATTCTTATTTTACAGTCTGGAACAACCTCTTGTCTTGCTTACTTTTTTTGGTTATATTACTGCAAGTTTGATTTCTAAAACACTCTGATTTTAAAACATTAAGAACATTCAGTTGCATGGATAGAAATGCTCAATTATTAAAAAGTGGCTTGGGATAAATCCAATAACACATGCCAGGTGCATCCAGTTGTGTTATTACTGCTATTTGTATTAATTCAGAGTGTAACAAAACTTCAACAAGGATATATACAGGAAAATCGTTCGATCTATTTTAATTTCAAATACTTAAAATAAAATGTACTTTGTGCTATCTAGGTCAATTGCAACTATTATGCTAAATGGACCAACATAAGAGACAAAGTAACCGTAAATTCATGTTTTAATAGACTTGTCTCGACAATGTCAAAATGGCATTATGTGAATTCATTGCACTAAGAAAACAGGGAATGAAAGGAGCAGCTTTTTTTGTTGTTGCCGGAGCCTAATGCCCATATTGCTGACAACTGATTGTCCAAATGGTTGTAAACCCAGCTCTTAATTTTTATGGGGAGGACGAAATTTACCTTTCAATACTCATAGGAACTAAAATTTACTCTGTGATAAGAGTACCGGTTAGAAGCAGATAACAATTAACTTTATAAATGTGTGTGTGTGTGTGTGTGTGTGTGTGTGTGTGTTCTGTTTCTGCCCGTAAGCCATGTTTCACTGGCTTTTGTTCCTACCTTGTAATGCAAGATTCCAACACCCTGAGAAAACCAACTGAAGTTAAGGATTCATAGATTGTTCTCATTACGTACTACGTGCCTTTCCCTGAACATAGGATCTAACCGGTAACATGCCCATCGGTGTAACCGTTAGACCATAATATCTCCAGGAGGAGGGTCATTCCTCAATGAAAACCAGAATGCTGTTGCTAAATGAAGGGTGATCAATGCTAGACAGACAAAAACAACAGATATCCAGAGAATACCTGATATCTCAATATGATCGTTTCATGGGGAAAGGAATGACATAAGTAGGTGCACGGCAGGCCTCTTTATCATCTATAATGTACTGCCCAGTCATTTATGACTCCTCCATCTAGTCTAAGAAATCTACTGTAAAAACAACTCTGTTAGATGTACAAGTAGATTTAGTTCTTCAAGTGTCCTCACTCTGGGGTACCCTGCCTGGTTCATTTCTGGCCATCTTGTTACTTTCTCTTGTGCTTAATTCATTTCTACCAATTGTTGGACTGACACCCAGCCACTCCACTCTTTATCTTCACTCCAAGATTTTGAACATGTATTTTATCACCACACTGCAACTTGTGTTCTCTCTCTGGGCCCAGTATGCTCTTGAGCTAATCACTTATTAAAGAACCTTCTAAACATAGCCCTAGACCTCTTATCCCTGAATATTGCCCTCAGACAGCCCTACTGGTAAATGGTCAATCTCTGATTTACGCACTATTCTACTTTTGGGGTAAGATTAGGCACTAATCTTAGCTTAAAGTACTTAGAGTTATTTCCTGATAAAGAGAATTGAACTTTAAGCGCAGTGCATGTGACTTGACAGTAAGTAACTCAGAAAGTGTATAAGGCCTCTACTCTAAGAGGGTGTGTGACAGGGAAGGCAGTGGCCCCAGTTCTGTATCTTGTCAAAGAGCCATGCATTTTACCATTTAATATTTTATACTTTTTGTTTAATATTTTACACTTTTTGTATGCAATGCTATCCCAAAGCATGCTCATCAGGTAGATAAATATCTACATCTAAGTAGTCTAGGGCCATGTTTTTTATTTGGGAATAGAGGGTTTGGGAGTGGGGGATGTACATGAATTTCATGTAGAATTTTCCTCCCCACCCCAATCCCATACCATGACTGCGAACCATTGATATAGAGCAGTGATCCCCAAACCTGAAATATTTATCTGGAGCTTATTTAAAACACAGATTTCTATACCCTCGCCAACATCTAATAAATCAGAATTTCTGAGTTGGAAGCCTGGAAGCTGGTATTTTTCAAAGCTCCCTAGATGATTCTAAAGATTGGCCGGGTTTGGGAATGACTAGGAGGCAGCGTCTGGTCCCAAAGCAACAAGAGAATGAGAACTCGGCAAGCATATGCTCCAATTGAACAGGCAGTTGCTTATCACCCCCTTGCTTGCTTTGAATCAAAAATAAGCCAAGCGTGTCTTCATTTGGGGTTTGAGCAGAATGCATCAGCAGAGCACCCACCCTGCAGAAGCAGCACATCCAAAGGGCCTTCATGGATGGATTCACTTTAATAGGAAAGCTGTTCTCTGCGCAGGTGACCAGCTGGGTAAACCTGCCACCACACTCTACCAATTATCACTTTGCCCTATTTAAAAAGTCAGGGCAGCTCGGTTCCCCATTTGAAAGAGGCAGTAAAACTTCTTGTGCAGGGAAGTATTAATTCAACTTTAGAAGTTTTTTGGTTACACACAAAAGCTAGAATGAAAACAGCACACCCCATTCAACAGGAAAAAGAAGTTCAAGCAAATCAGGGTTTTTATGTGATGTGGATTCAATCACCCGTGGATATTTTCACTTTTCCAGTTTTTATTGTTTTTAACCATGATACGCAGCCTCTGAGATTTTAAACATTTTCTACCTTTACAATGTGAAAATGAAATAACTGAAGTGAAGTTGTATAGATGTACATTTAATGAAGTAATAAGGGAATTCAAAGTTAATTTGTAAATAAAATAGTACCCCTGTGTATATGTGTGTAGTGTATGTACGCATAGTGACTGACGTATAGAAGGTTTCTCACCACCTAGGTTATTACTGTACTTTCCTTACTACTTCTCGGCCTTCTTGACATCTGTTCCTGTACCAGCTTCAGTGCCTATGGACAGAGGCTTTAGCCACCCAAGTCTGTTCTAGCTCTGCCTGTTGGCACCTTCCATCCAGACCTAGCTGCCAGTAGTGATTCACCAGGTTTCTGATGGCACCTGTGCCTCGATTTTCATCAACACTGACTCTTTCTCAGAGATGTGTTTAAAATAGCAAGACACTTAAAAATCTTATTCTTTAAATTTCTATCAACTCTAATGACCTCCTAAACTCCTCTCTGCATGTCTCCTCTCCCCTGTTGTCATCCCACACAGCTAAATGTTATCCCTACTTTATTCTGCACACTCTGCAACCCTTGTTCCTCTTTAATTTATTCGTTTGTTGACCTTAACTAAAACCAGGCTCTCCCTGAAACATCCAGATTTTCCAGGAGATAGCTCCACTGAAACATAACCATTCTCACGCTCTCCATGGACCTACAAGTGAGAAAATGAGATAGGACTCCCTTCTTTTCCTAAGCCTATTTGCTATAATTACTAGTCTACCCTCTTTTAAATCCCAGCTCCTTAAAATTTCATTGAGCAATACTGGTTCCTCTTTGTCCCTGATATTTACAAATCTCACGTCACTCCACATTGTTGGAAGACGTATCGACCATGATTCATTCAGTGTATCCATTCTGATTCTGTCATATTTCTGAGTGATTTCAAAGCCCACGTGAATATCCACTGACCTGATCATTGACCTCAACTCTAATGATCTTCAGGTCCTCTTCAGTTTGGTCATCCATTCTGGTCACTAATCAAAATGGTTCCATCTTTGAAATATTGAACTTCAATAATAATTCTGATTCTATTGAATCTCTTGGTGCTTTGTCTACCCTATTATTTTCACTCCCAATCTTACTTGGACCTTACTAACCCATTTTTCTTCTCATTTTCTACCATTATATCACATCCATCTTGGGTTATCTTCTATTGTTGGTCTAGACCTGATGCTTGATCATCTCAAAAAATATTTCATAAACACTGAGCACATTATTGCAACAAAACTCGAGGCTTAACAAAACTCGAACACTGGAAGCATTCTAAATTCTATCTTGTCTAGTTGTAATTCTTAGTAAATCTGAAAAATGTACACAACTAGAAAGCCTTGTGCCATTACAAGCACATTGTATTTAATATACATAAAATATATACATTTAGATATATATATTTGGGTATATATATATTTGGAAATATATATGTATATATATATGCACACATATATACATATATATACATATATATAAATCTACACAGACATACACCTGCACTGGACATATATACAGTGATTTTGTGTGCATTTGTATGAAACAGTCCCAAAAATCCTCACTTTCTTAGGTTATCTTCCAATTAGAGGATAGCATTTGATTGACTGCATTTTGCTGCTTCCAAAGATTTGGGATGCCATGTACTTGGTATATGAATTCCACTAGAACATAGTGCAGAGTCTAGCTTATTACTGTGTTCACTGAAGTGAGTGAATTCACCCCAGAGTCATCAGAATATGTCCATGAGTAGTTAGCTCTGAAGAAAGCACAATTTATTTAACTAGAATATATAGCAAGCAGTTAAATACAGCTGCTGCCATGGATTATGATGCAAAAAAAAAAAAAAATACAAGCCTAAGTACGGTAAGAAGAACTTTTAATAGTCGTGTTTTGCCCTTTCCTATTCTATGTCCATACTTTAATCAACTTAGAATGGGAAAGAATAGCTATTTCTTAATTATCTCTAAGTTATATGGACAATTATCAGGCCTATATTTTTCTGTTCCTGGAGTGCAATTCAAAAGAAATTGGGCTTGGTTACTTTGGATACTTGCTTCATAGAACTATTTAAATTAAAAGTCACAAAACCCCTTGAACTACCATCTTCTCTCCTTACCAGCTCCTTTTGATTTCTTTTCACTTGCTCCAAATTTCTCATTATACTCCAAGTTTTGCCCAGAAAGTAACTTCTATAGGACTATGTCTGTATCCATCCAGCTGCAAGTCATTTTCCAGTTCTTTAAGTGGTGTAGAGATGCTCGTTCTAAGTTACATGCAGTGTTACAGCTACAAGAATATTTAGCTTTCGTTTAAACCAATATTTGAGTTTATCTATAATAAATATTTTATTTATCTGAGGATATGTGTAAGAAGGATAGTAGAGGAGGAATATTGGAGAGGTGGGAACAGGAGTGGGAGTTGGTGGAGACTGAGGAAGCTCAGGTGATTTATAAATAGTAAAAAGCTTCAATAAATCAAAGGCTGGCAATAAGAATACCGTTGACTCAATTTCATACCACGCTAGTTTTGCTGTGCAATTAGGAGAAGAAATGTTTGTCTACATTTTTTTAAGTTATGTGCAGCCTATAATTTTTAGATAACACATATTGATTCAATGAATTATTTAATGGGCAGAAGATAGAGGAGGCATCAAATAAGAGACATTTGTCATCACTTGTAATATGAACCAAATACAATCACTGGCAATCATAATGCATGGGGTAAGTTTAGTAAGGAATGAAAACTATAACCTTGACTAACAAAAGACTTTCAAAATGTTAGCAATTTATAGACTCATTTTCCCATCAAGACCTCAAGATCTAACAGCCTACAGAGAAAAACGAAAAGTCAAATTACCTAATGTTGATTATTTTACTTTTAACTTGTTTTGTTTTGGGTTAACATGGTGCATATGTACTTGTATGCATATAACATTGAATAGCAATGTCTATCTAATTGCTATTAAATAAATACATGTAGGCCTACATATACATGCACATATGAATACATGCATACATAAATTCATTCTTTAGTTCTATATTGTAAACATGTAAAGCCAAAGATTCATGTGATAAGAACTAGGAAGGCAAACTGGGGGGGGGGGGAGAAAAAAAATCTTATCACAGGTAGAAAAGTGGATCAAAAGAAACTAAGAAACCTACGCTTCTGTAGTAAACTTATAAGAGAGACACCTCCACTCCCCCAACCCTCGTTGGAGTTAGTATGTAGGAAAGGTTTTTGTGGATTGATTTGGAGGAAATAACCTCAAGAGGCAATAAGAAAAAAATGTTAAAGACCCTAAGAATAGAGAGAAAAGGACCTAATTAGGTTCTCCTTTCCCTCTGCTAAATTAAGAAGAGTTCAGTGATGAGAAATCACAGGTTGAGGGAAAGGATTAAGTAGCTGGTGATAACCACACGATCTGTAGATTTTTAGAAATGTGTAAAGACTGCAGTACAGTGGGAGTGGTTCTGTTTTATACACAGCCACAAGATGTAAGGCATATTGTATACAAAGACTGGTTCTGGGAGAAAAGTGATCAATATACTATGTTAAAGATGTGTCCAGAATGAATCTTGAAAGTTGTTTATGTTCGTGTCTTCAGTGGAATTCCAGGAAAAGTGGCAGCCCTTAAAGTAAAAATGCCCCTCTCATCCCATTTCCACTATCCAGCTTATACCAAGGTTGTATATATGGACCTAAGTGGTACTAGCTTTCTATCACTACTGTCAAAATTACTAGCAATTTGGTGGCTTAAAACAATGAACATTCATTTCTTTACAGTTCTGTAGGTCAGAAGTCCAGCACAGCCTCACTGGACTAAAATCAATATGTCATAAGATATGCATTTCTTCCTGAAAGCTGTAGGAGAAAATCTGTTCCCTTGTTTTTTTCAACTTCTAGAGACTGCCTACATTCCTTATCTCCACTTCCACATCTCTTTCTTCTGTCTTCAAAGCCAGAAATGTGACTTCTTTCTGACCCGTCAGTGGTCACCTCTATCTCTGACCACAACTCAGTTAAGGACTTGCATGATTGATTAGATCCAATTCAGGCTAATCTCCCTAACTCAAGGTCCTCAACCTTAATCATACCCTTTTGCCATGTAAGGTAACATTATCATAGTTTCCAGGGATTAGGATGTGGACATCTTTGGGGGCCATTATTCTGCCTACAACACAAGGATATCGAGTATCAGTAGATACAGAAGAGGCAAATGGGCTTTCGCAGACAGATGTTAGAAATAAGAAATGTTCTAGGCACAGCAGCACACCTATCTAAGGTTCAACAGAGTCATTTTTGATAATCCATCTTCTTATATCTGTATGACAAAAGATGTGAGATATTGGTATTTAAGATGTTTCTAGGGATGCTGAGGGGAAAGTATAATCACATGAAACCAATTACCTAGAGAAATTCACAGTTGCTACACAAAGCAAGGAACAGTGGGGGGAAAAAAAACATTCAAATACCTACTATATAGAGCCAAAAAACTCAGTAAGATTGATTCAATTCATACCCCACAGCCCCACGTATACATACACACAGACACAAAAATTATCCCTCTTTTTCATATAACTTTTTACTAACTGTTACTTTAATGGCATAAAATCTTTGTAAATTGTGCATTTAGATTATATATGTTTATATATGCTCCATAGGTTAGCTATAATAAAATTAAAGGTACCGCTCATCGATATATCGTGGCATCTTTATTCTTTAATAAAGTATCAGAAAGGTTAAAGAGATTTCTTGTTAACATATTAGTGCTTTATTGCATGATGAAATGTCCCCTTGTCAAAATTTGTTACTAAAACTAATTTAGTTACATACTAGCTACAAATTGCGGTCATTTTGTTCCAGGTCTTCTGACTTACTAGTTATGTCTAAACATGCAAAATTGATCAAAGGATTGAGGCCATTATGCTAAGCAAATACTACTTCTTTTTCATCTGAATTATCCAAGTAATTGAGGCCAAGCATTTCAAGAAATTTAATAACTGAAGACTTTATCAAGTCTATAAACTTTCTGTGCATAGAGACCATCTAAGGAGAGCAAATAATTTAGTCAAGTTTTCAATAACAATTAAATTCTTGAATATTGAGATAATTTAACATGTTTGATACTTTATGATCTCTGTACATTCATAAAAATGTAATAAGGGAAGGGGACTTACACTCCTAGGGAGCTTTTCATGTGCCAGACACTGGGCTTTATTTTTTTATACATTTAATCATTGCACTAATGATGTACTATAAGTATTATTGCTTTTATTTCTCAGAAGAAGAATTATAATTCAAGCACAGGGAATTTGAGTAACTTGCTCAAGTTCACACAAGTAAGTGGCAAAACTGAAACTGGAATTGAATAATAGAAATAAGTGATTATTTTTCAGGAAAATACATTGTTCCAAAAACTAAAATTTGAAAGGTTCTGTGCAATCAAAATAAAAATAAGGCAAACTCCTAGGATCACTTCTCTCAGCAGTGTCACTTGAAACCACAACCTCTTTGGCCCCAGAGTGGTTCATGGGGTACTCACATGTGCCCGTGAGAAGTAATTGCCACCTTCCATTACTTCCAGTGATTTTCCTGTGCTTGGCACCACAGTTGTCACACAACCCAGATGGAGGTCTGAACTCCCCAGTTACTCCCAGAAAGATGCTGCTATAGGAACGCCTCTTGTTGTCAGCTCTGCCCTTACTTCCTTTTGATCTTTCATGGACCCTTGCTCTTCATTGGCCCTGACAGAGACTTTTCTCCTTTCTGCTTCAGCAATTGCTGTGTGGTCATGGCATGGAGAAATGCCCTTCCTCTCTCAGCACTGCCCCAGATCTCTGTGTTATTACAGAAACTTTCATCACATCACTTTTTATTTGAACATCCTTTATTGAGGTCATCTCTCCTTGAGACTGTAGCACTATTTCAGTGCCAAAGATGGCCTAGTGTTCCCCTCAGCTTGACTACACTTTACATAGGTTTCTTCCTGACTATAAGCCCCTGACCTCCCTTTTCTTAGAACATTTAGTTTACAAAACTTACAATTATAAATTCTTTCTTTTCTATTTTGAAATGTATGTAAATCTCCAGCCTCTTACCAGTTTTACAACCCAGAAAGTGTCCCTCGGGACCTGGGAACCATCTCTTTGAAATGTAAACATTGAAGGAGATAGCATCCCTATCTCCCAAAGTCTGTGGGAGAGTAGGAGCCTAACTTGGATGGATGCCAGTTAGCAAACACAGATGCCCTGATAGCAGAGAAAAACCTTTGCAAACTCGGGAATAACTTCATGTGCTCAACACATCTCATTAATCAGCCTATCCTTTAGTGTCCACCACTACTTATCCACGATCTCACCCCAGTGCTCAAAAACCTCTCCCACCCTTTATTTCAGTGTAGTTGAGTTCAGTCTCTCTCCCCTATTGCAATAGTCTTAAATAAATAAATTCGTCCTTGCCTGGTTAAATCTGTCAGTGCAATGTTTACTTTGACACCAGTGTGGAGACTGAAAGATAGTCTTAGTGTTTTAGAACTGGGTATGTCAGACATTGGTGCCCCATCCGCTATGAGGCACCTCCCCTCTACCTTCCCTTCCTTGCAAGGTCCATTCCCCTCTGAGGGCCTTGCAAAGAAGGGGAGACCCTTCTTTCACTGTAACTTTGATGTCTTAGTCCTAGAGGTCCACCTGCACTTCAGACTCTAGTCAGATATCTCTTCTGTAAAACTATGTAGTTCAACATGTAAATCACTTCTCAGTGGGCTGATGCAGTGAGCACTCAGGACAAGCCAAAACATGAATAAATGTGTCACACTGTGCGACTTAGGCTCTCACTCCGAGAACACTGCTATAGAAGTAGAAATGCTCCATTAGCAGGAGACTCAACAAGCCTTAAAGCAGGAAGACTTGTATGTAATGTTTAATTTTGCGTAATAAGTTATTCAAATTTACATATTTAAGAAATGAGCAAATCCACTATCACACAAAGAAGGACACACAAAAATCGTCTGGCATGCAAAAGCATGATTACATTGTTGGCTGCAGACATGAGAGGTAAGAAAAAAACTTCCCTTTCTTCCAAATCTGTAACATGAGGTTATACTCATTCAGAATTGTCTGTAATCAAATACTGTATCATCACTGTACAGTATCCACTAGATATTTGTAGAACACAAAGCTCTACAAACAAAGTAGTATTCACAGATGTCATGACGAGGCACTTAGTTTTTGTGACATTTCATGGTGCCTTTAATATTATTCATGTCCAAACATTGTACATAATTGCTATGAAGTCAGTTCTAAGTAGCTTATATCTGGCTGGTTTCGAGTGAGTGATAAAAAGATAAATGCAAATGACTTGGATTACACATATACTTCCAACTTGAAATGGCCAACTTGCCAGTGGTTTATAGTAATCATAACTCAGCATCTGACTTGTGTTTTGTTAACAACATTATAATCAATAAATATAAACAATTGAGTAACTTAACACTGCTCCGTGCCTGTAGAGAAACACCGATCGTTGTCTGTTCGAGTATGTTTGTACCTTTATTTTTCTGTTGATTCAAAGAAACAGGTAAAGCAGTTGCCGTCAGGAACAAGCCAGTTTGGGTTTCTACAGGAAACATAGCCTGGCAGCTTCAATAAAAACAGCGGCTTCCAATTAACTCCTTCTATTACATAGAAAAGGTAATCTTTCAGCCAAGCCCAGAATAGAGGGAAAGAAAGGCAGACAAGAGGAGAATGAAAAAAATAGTGGAACAACCTAGACAGCATAGTTCTTAACTGTGGCTGCACATCCAAAATACCTAAGAAGCTGTCAAATAATACTAATGTTCAGACCTCATCCCCAGGCATTTTAACTTAATCAGCTTGGACTGAAGTCCATGTGTAGTATTTCTTAAAATGCCCTAGATAATTCTAATATGGAAGCAGGTTTTGAGAACCACTGAAATGGAGGATGTCCGTGAGCCATGAGATAATTCTTGACAGACTATTAATTTATAAGAATATTACCTGATAAGATTTCTTAGCTATTGGAAGTTTATGAATGCCACAGTAACCTGAATATTAGTAAGATCAGAGTTGAGGCTCTAAAAGTCAACACCAAAAATGGAGGAAACAGTCTGTCACTTACTTAATTTGAATATTTAAATTGCGAGCAAAGCTGTGATTCTTACTCTGTCTGGTTTCAAGGGAAAACCGATATGGTCAGGATACAGAAATATTATATGACCGATATGTATATGGTCAGGATACAGAAATATTATAAAAACTGTTGAAATGATCCTCTGTACTTGAAAGAATGAAAAAGAATCATACAAACTTTATGCTGCCATTTAAACAACTTGGAAAGTGATCCCAACCCAATCCTCCTTCGTCATTAGTTATCATCTCTGTGCGAGAATTAACCTGCACATTATATGAGACAGAGGTAATCACAGAATTGTATGTTTACTTGGTCCAGTGGTTTATTTTCACTGTTTATCTTAGACATTTGAGGCTGCTTTAACAAAGTACTATAGACTGAGTAGCCTATAAAAACTATAATTTATTTTTCACAATTGTAGTGGTTGGAAGTCCTAGATCAGGGTGCCAGCATGGTCAGGTTCTGGGGTGAGCCCTCTCCCAGGTTTCAGACTGCTGTCTTCTCATTGCCTCACATGGTGGGAAGAGGGCTGGAGAGCTCTCTGGGGTCTCCTTTATAAGGGCAGTAATCCCATTCATGAGGACGCTACCCTCAGGACCTAATTACTTCCCGAAGTCCCCACCTCCTAATACCTTCACATTGGGGGTTAGGGTTTCAACATGTGAATTGTGGAGGGTTATAAACATTCAGTCCATAACACTTTTAAGAAATATCCTCTGTCCCAGCCAATCATGTGAGAACATAGTCAATATCTATGGTGGGCAGAATAATAGCTCCACAGATATCCATGTCTAATCCATAGAACCTGTGGATATGTTTTGTTACATAGCAAAAGGGAACTAGGATTTCAGATGGCGTTAAAATAATTAAGGTTGCTAATCAGCTGCCATAAAATGGGGAGATTATCCTGGATTATCCAGGTAAGTACAATGTCATCTCAAGGGTACTTGTAAATGAAAGAGGAAAGCAGGAGGTCATAGTCAGTGACTACTTTGAGAAGGATTTAGCAGATCATTACTGGCTTTGAAGATGGAAGGGGGCCATGATCCAAGAAATTCCAGCATCCTCTGGAAACTGGGAAAAGGCAAGAAAATGGACTCTCCCCTAGATCCTCCAGAAAGAAACACAGCGTTGACGACATGTTGATTTTAGCCCAATAAGACCCATTTTGAATTTCTGACCTCCAGAACTGTAAAATAATAAATGTGTGGGTTTTCTTGAGCTATGTAAGTGTAGTAACTTATTACAGCAGCAGTAAGAAACTAATACAGTGTATGTGGGCTTAGATCCTAAACTATGTTGACTCCAGATTTTACCTTATTTGGGCTCCAGTCTGTAATGTTCCTGACTTCTGACAATCTGCTTAAACATTTACGGTTTGGTCTCCCAGCTTCCATTTGGACACTTGGTCTAATTTTTCTCACATTTGACTTCAAGTGTTTTATTGATTTCAATTTTCTTTCTTTCCCTTGCCTGGAAACTTACATAAATTACAATTTGGTTGAAAAAAAAAAAATCCTTCCAGCTGAACCTAGCCCCTCAGAGCACCCCTACCAATGATACCCCTACAAGTGTATCTTATAGGAACACACCCGAGCTGTTTCAATTTCCCAAGCAGAACCCAGTCACCATATTCCAACCATCCATTTGTGAAACTATTGTAAGTGAATTATATAAAATAAATGAGGCTATAATTTGTCAAAAAAGTATTCAAGAGATGATAAATCTGAGATTTTTTTTATTCCCTGTTCACTTAGAAGAGACATAGGATTCAGCTGGCCTAATGATAAAGTAAATAAATCTGCCATCTACTGGTATACATTGAAAATTACAGGTATGAAGCCTTTAATTCATACTTAGTACTACATAGCTGTATTATAAAGTTTAGCTATAGAAGCAAATTTTTCTCTCCTCTTCCCATTTCATGAAAAATAATAACAAACAATATATTGTTTTATGTCATTTTTTGAGACTGTAAATTCATTTCCTTTGTTTCAGTTACCAAACCCTAATTATGATAGCAGGGACAGAATAAGTTCTAAAATACATAATTAAATTATGTTCTTAGACCCATTATAAGGGAAGCCATACTCAATATTATTTCTCTTCTTCCTTCCTGAATAAACATCTAAAAGAATCTCTGAAATGAAATCTTACTGTGTGTACCCACTCACACGTGCTGGGTCTAAGCACTTACACACACACACACACACACACACACACACACACAGTATTTTGCTCCGAAGTGTCCTAAAGCAGAACTACAAATCTGCTGATGTCCTGCTGCGTAAAAGACATCTTGAGTATTATGGATGATAAAGATAAACCTCTGCTAGATAAATTGTATTATAATGGTAAAATCAATCCCATTTTTTAACATTTGTGTGTATTTGGTTTTCACTGTCACTTTAGGAATATGATGACACTGTGGTTATAGTTATAATAATTTAATGCTTCAGTTCTCTTTGATTAACATTTTATTGTCCAAAATTCTGTATACTTCTCTTTCTTTGGGAAAAAAAACAAACCAAAAAACCCTACTCTATTGCTATAGTTTTGGATGCGAGTTTCCAGCCAATCAAGGATGTTGATTCTACTCATTATAATTCATCCTCTGTACACCGAGTGTCTAGAACTTGGGATACACACATGAAGGATGTACACAATCATATTTTGACTAGTGCAGGAGTAGGTCTCTCAGTATTCAAACGGCCCATTACAACGAATGGAATCGATGGCCTCTGCAGGCTGGAAGCTTAGATCTCAAATTATGAGAATTTTCTAAATTTTCCAAAAGTGGGTATAACTGCAAGAGAGACCTCCAAATATTAGAAGAAGTTGTGAGAGGTTAACATTGGGGATCATTCTCCAATGGGGTAAATACCTAGTGACATGGATATTACCCAACTGGGTAACATTCTCAGAAATGCAAGCCACCTAGTTGAAACAACTAAAATGTGGAGGTTGGTTTGTTTCAGCAGTTAGCTTTACTCTTAGCTCTACATGGAGCGGTTCAAAGTCAAATGGAGCTCCAAGTTTCTATAGTGAAAAGAATAAGAAACTATAATCCTGGAATAACTGTCAAAACTTTCAAAACTTTGCACACCCTTATGTCTTATTACCTATGTAGTTATAAACATCAGAAAAACCTCTAAAACCAAAAGGAATCCCATCCTATGTCTTTTCTTTACCCTGTTCCTCCCTCTGTATGTTCTGTTCAAAGAATTGAGGTAATTGAGCAAGCCGACCATCAGGAAAGCAAGGCACTGAGTAGACCATTTGCTTTGTCACAGACAATCTAAGAAAGAGAAGAGTCTCAGGAAATACACACAGTGCTGATATGATACGTTTGGACAAAAGCAGTTTGTGTCTCAGGATCACAGATGAAAGAAGAGGAAAGAAGTAATCAGGGAAGCTAACATCAATATAAACCATTAAAAGTCCTATTGGGTTCCCCAACTCATTTGTTTTGGTAGATTTCAATTCTATTATTTTTATTTTTCATAAAAACATCATAAACAATTAATGTGAGTATACTGATACAACTACTTCAAAATAGTATTTGATATTATCCGCTAAATATGAAGCTATGTTTATTCTATGACCCAACAATTCCACTTCTAGGTACCGTAGCCCCTCCTTATCTGCAGGGGATATGTTCCAAGACCCCAGTGGATGTCTGAAAGTGCAGATAGTACCGAACCCTATAATAGATTTTTCCTATACACACATAAAGTTTGATTTATAAATTACACACAGTAAGAGATTAACAACATCATTATTATTAATTATTATTATAATTATTAACTAATAAAATGAAACAATTATAACTATAATAAAAGTAATGTGAATGTGGCATTAATGAGTAAAACATAGGTTAGTTGAAAACAAGCATGGCACGTACCGTGACAGTTAATCTGATAACCGAAAGGCTACGACGTGACTAACCTGGTGGGTAGTGGACACGGCATGGACACACTGAACAAAAGGATGACTCACATCTCGGGTGGGCAGATTGGGAAGATGCAACGTGTCATCACCCTACTCAGAACAGCGTGCAGTTTAAAACTTACCAATTAATTGTTCATTTCTGGGATTTTCCATTTGATATTTTCAGACTTCACTTGACCACTGGTAACTGAAACTGTGGAAAGTGGAACTGCAGATAAGGGGGGATTACTGTGTGTTAAGTCACGAGAAAAATCTGAGTAAATTCCAAATGAACAAAAGTAGGGACTATAACTTCCAACAACAACGGGAAAGGGCTACAACTAAAAACTCTAATATATGTATGTAGAGGAGATGCCTGCCTTAAACACATTACTTACTAGACAGGAAAACAATTTATCCTGTCTATTTTTTGTTGGTTTGCACACTGGCCCCCATACATGAAAGGCAAAGAGAGACTGAAGTAAGAGGCCACTCCACCTTGGTAGATGGCATGTTTAAAAAGCAAGGGAACTTACATACAGATCTTGTCATGGGACACCAAAAGATGAGTAGATCTCTGAACCCAGCCTCCAGGATTTTAAAAGTTTACACAGAGGCCTTTACAGGGCTTAGTCACATATCCAGTCCAGATGATCTCAACAACACATGGCTCTCTCAAGACCATGTCTTTGAAAATGGCTCCAATTGTGGGAACAGTGGGTGGAAAATATATTCCAAGCACATGGGAGGGAGTGAGAAGCCTCCAATTGCCTGGGTCCAGTTCGTGGGTCAACTGAAAGTCACATCCTTTCGATGACTTCCTCCAACAATTGCTAACTTAAAAGTTAGAATCAGAGCAAAATAAACCTTGGAAGTAGAAGTATGGAATTATAAAAGATAAACTTAGAAATGAGAATGGCAAAGCAATGGCAAAAACAATTTAAAATCATGAAAGAATATTTATTCATTTCTCTATTAATCTATTTGAAAACCTTCCAGTTTAAACATTAAACATTAAACCCCCTTGGAGATTGGGAAACCAAAAGAAAAAAGTTGTGGTGTGTGATCCCTAAGCAATTTAAAAATTCAGGATGTATAACCTTCATGCAACATGGGAGAAAATAATAGCATCCACTTATATACATGCTGGGAAATATAAAATAAGGTCGATCAGTCCCAGGCATGTTCTTCATTGAGTGTGTTACACCTGCCAGATTATTCAGTTCAGGACTTTGTATCCTGTAACAACAGATAGTGGAGCAAGCCGTATTCATCAGTCCTCTTCCTCTACCCTGTGTGTAATGGGACATTTATATGCAACAACTGATCGTGTCAGTGGCAGAAACTGTGTGGGAAAGATAATGTGATCAATCCCAGCATCACTAATTAGTGTTCATATGGGCTTCACTATGTCAAGAAAGCCCAGGAGAGGGTACAGCTGGTACTACTAATTACAGTTAAGGATCAAACAATTAAAATAAAATAATCTGCCTTGTAGAGGCCAAAGTGTAAAGATTACAGGAAACTGCCAAGTATCTTTGCTGAGAGGTATTTCCTGGGAAGAATAGACAGGATCTAGGCATGCTTCTGTTGAGGGCTCAGAGAAGTGATGAAAACAATATTATTTGATTTTTTGCACTTTTTGGGGATGGAAGCTTTGGGAATTGAGCTCAGACAAAGAGACATAAACATCGTTCAAGGAACTGAGCCGTATTATATGTGTTTTAATAATTCTAATGAAAACACATTCTAATACTAGTTTGCGAAAAGGATTCCAGATTAAAATTTGATTGAGAATTTCAGGCGTGAAAGCTGAGGGCCGGGACTTAAAAGTTGAAGTTCAAGTGATGATTTCTTCCCCTCCTAAAATCTCACCCATAAATTTAGGATTAAAGTCACAAGCTAGCCTATAAAAATCTGGGATACTTATTTCTCTGATTTCTAGATTCAGGCAAAAGTACAATTTCTACAGTGGAATAAGTTAAAATTTATGTATCTTAATATAAAGGATATATATTTTTAGTGATGCAGACTCCATGAGAAGAATATGGAGTACAGAACGTAAAAATTGATGGAGCCCTGGAATACTGTTTGAACCCTTTTCTATGTATTTTCTCTCTGGGAGTCCTGAGCCTGTGCTGATATGTCCTGGAGGTCTCTTTTCGTTGGGCAGACTACTGTCCCTTGATAAGAACTACTAAATAATATAATCAGTTTCCTTTATATGGATTGACATACTCTAAAGAAATATAGTACATTAAGCTTACCATTTTATTGAACACTTGACAGTGGGTCAAGAACTGTTCTGATTGATTTTCTTACATTATCAGTAATTCTGATGACAATCCTGCAAGGTAAGATTTATGTTAATATTTCCCGGGCATTAAAATAAGTGAAATTCCCTGACTTCATAAGTGGCAGAGCTGAGACTGGATCTCAGGTCAACTTGATTCTAGCCATCGTACCATGAGAACTCTCTACTGCAGGCCTCATTGGGATTCCTTAAAAGAGGAAAAAAAAAAATCATCTCGTGTTCCAGACAAGGGAAAAGGGTTTGCAGGAAGGAGATGGTCAGTGAACATACTCACTGAATCACGGTCACGAAGAGAGTTTTGAAAAAGAAAATAACCCCAGTTTCACTTCCAGTGAATCAGTCTCCATTCAGACTTTGGAGAACTAGCCTACTTTCTTAACAGAAGGAGAGGTAACTGTGGGTCACTGCATTTGTCAATTACCCTAAGCTGGCCTCTCATTCACTTTTCAAGCTCCCGCAGATCAGAGTGAACTTGAAGGAAATCAAAGCCTTGAGCTGCCAGCATTGACCACCACCAACAGGGGCTGTAGCCTGGAGGCAGAAAAACTGACTATATAGCCCAAGGTGCTAGCTCCGCAGTGGCACAAATAAGACTACAGCTGCTGACCTGAAGCAGAGAAAGGTTGGGGAGGAGGTGGACTCCAGGAGAGGTGAAATCAAGAATATCCAAAGCTAGTGAGAAGTCAGGGCACAGTGGGAGGGGAACCCAGGCCTTCGAATGGATCTCTCTGCAGATACCATCGCTCCCAGAGCTCTGGAGATGAGGATCTGCCTACATTAAATAAGCTGAGAAGAAAAGATAGGGGCTTTTTGTCCTGGCTACACATTGCCTAAACACAGGGGAAAAGATATGTGGCTGCCAGGAGTCTGGTTTAAATAAAGTCCTGGAGGATAACATTTCTTCCAAAGCTCAGTTCATGTAAAAGCTGTTTCTTGTGCTAATCAATCCTTCAAGTTAGTGCCCATATATCATTATAATAGAGCTATTTTGAACTGAATTCAGTATGGTGACATGTTTATGATTATTTTATTTACTTTAAAGAACATTATGGAAGGTGTGTTTATTTTGTGCTGCCATTAGCAAACTATTGCCACAAATCTTTAGATAATTCTTTCTCAGCTAGACAGGGAACTCAAAAGCTATAAAGGGGGGAAATAAATTTGACTACTCTAACATTTTTGATTTTCTCTATGTCAAAATATACTATAAACCAAATAAAAGTTATTACAAGTAGGAAGAAAATATTTGTAAAACATATAATAGGCAAAGAATTAATGTCCCTAATAGACAAGGATAGCTGACAAATTATTTTTTAAAAAATTCAATTAAAAATAGACAAAGTATTAAAACAACCAAATCTCTGAATAATAAAAACAATGGTAAATAGGCATATTAAAGGAAACTCAACCACAATAATATCAAGAACACACAAATTAAAGCAAGAGAAAACAAATTTTACCCATTAGATAATTTTGACCAACAGAGTACAGCAGAACTCACATAAAGCCAGTTCCCAGCTTAATTTTGAATAAAAAAGCCAAAGAATGACAAACACTGACTTCAGAATGATGGAGGTGGTAGAAGGGGAGAAACACTTTAGTAAATGCAGTGATATTGATAACATTCTATTTCCTGCCTAAATGATGGTTTTATAACTTACATATATGTCTCATATATTCTTATGCATACATCAAACATAACGTTGTAATATTTATAGGAAAAAAATTTTAATGAAATGACGGATAAAATGAATATAGTACATAGAGTCTACTTTTTTAGGAAGCTTTGCTATGTCAGAAAGGAGGGAGATAGATCAATGTTAGAGAAGAGGGAAGAAGTGTTAACATACAATTTTAAGAAAGAAAGTTGAGCTTATTCCTACACATATGGGGAAAGTAATTTTTGAGTGATACATAAATACACTTAAGCGTGTAGAGAAAGAATCGTGGACTTCATATCAACATTATAGGGCCTCCAGAAATTCTGCGGACCTGTCACATCCCACTGAAACTCGAGTTACTAATTGTGAATGGCTGTCATTTTGCTCTTATTTTTGACTATATACCTGTGTTAATTTTGCAGATTTTTTAAAATTTTTTAATTAAAGTTTATTGGGGTGACAATGGTCAGTAAAGTTACACAGGTTTCAAGTGTACAATCCTATAACACATCATGTATATATCACACCATGTGTGTTCACCACCCAGAGTCAGTTCTCCTTCCATCACCACATACCCGATCCCGTCTACCCTCATCCACCACCCTCCTCCCCCCTTACCCTCTGGTAACCACTAAGCTATTATCTATGTCTATCAGTTTTTGTTTCTTTGTTTATTTGTCCTGTTCCTTTGTTACTTTCAGTTTTATACCCCACATATCAGTGAAATCATATGGTTCTTGACTTTTTCTGTCTGACTGATTTAAAAAGAAAATGCATTTGCCATTCTGCTATACCTGACAAGAAAATGCCAAGGATGCACTATTTACAAATCTGTATTTAATCTTTGATGGACAGGCAGAATTTTGTGAAAATACAAGAATATATTGAAAATAAAACAGGTTGTTTCCCATACAGAATTCCATTCAAATATTTCCTCAGGAAACAGCCGTTAATCATCATGGGTACCCTTAAGCGTCTAAGAGGACCCCAAAGCTCTCCACTGTCAAGAACTACAGAGAAGGCTCATTAGCAGACACCAATGTAGTCCCCAAAAATCTGATGTGAAGATGCATCTGATATCCATCTTAAGCTTTATGGCAGCACGTGGACCAAAAATAATTCACATGGCCCTTGAGGACTGAGCCATTCTTCCCATCACATACCTTGCAGAGCTATCAGGCGATTCTTATTACTGTGGAACCTAAGGCAAAACTTTAGAAATAAATATGTGTATTTCAATGAACGCTAGCCCCAAGTGTATTTTTGAATTTGTTCAATGCCTGTCCTGTCCTTGGTGATTTGCTAAGTACGGAGCAACATGTCCTTGAATAGCCAGTTCATCTTCAAGGAGAGATGGCCCTAACATTGTAACTGGGTATTGAAGCAACAGCTGAAGAAGAGGTCAAATCTCAGACGCCTGAGGTTAGGAATTCTCTTTTATCTGCACTTGTATCATCTACCTATTATTTTTTTCTTTTGAAAAGAAAGACTTGTTCCTCCTTCAATTTGAAATGATGGGGAAAGACAGTTTATCCCTTCATAATGGACCAGTGAGAAAAAGTCCATGTATTGCCACTATTGAGTATGGGATCAAACTAGAGCTGCTGCTGATGTTTGGGGCAGGCAGGATCCTGGGTTATCTGCTGAGATTCTTCGGGATGTGATGACTTGCCAGGAGAAACGCAGGCAACTGCAGTGTAACCATTATAAGGACGTGAACTATGGGCAGAGCAGCCGTAGGTCAAAAGGCACAGGATCAGAGCTAATAACATTTGAGCAAGGATCTAGGAAGGGAAGTTTTTTCTGATGAAACTAGTTTAGCTTTATGAGGAAAAGAGGATTCACAAATGTGAGCTCAAGAACGAAAATGCCAGGCTGCAAAATCAGGAGTGAGATGAGTTGGCTGTGTACCAGTGTGCTTTTCCAGCACTCTTAGATTCTCATGGGGTTGGGATTCAAACATAAATGAGTCATTAAAAAAGCCTCTGTCCTATGTTGACTTTTTCTTGAATTGGAAAGGTCAGAATCTCCATATGATGATCGTTCCTATGTTATTTTTAATTGAGACTTAATCCAGCTTGAGTCCTAGAGTTTGCAGGGGCATAAGCCTTCAGCTTTCTTGATCAGCCATAATATCTTTGACAGAATAAAATGACCACCTGTATCTTTTTGTTGGAACAATATCCAGAGAACATAGAAACACGAACCACAGCCTAGGAAAATATTCTATTAGCAGCATTCTGTCATACCTACCATTTGTATATCATTTATAACATACATAGGGAAAAAAATAATTCATTTTTCAAGATTTCAGATTTGTGCCCAAAATGTGAATAAGCAACACTCTAACATGCTCCCAAACATGTTCTTACATTTATGAACAAAATAGTTGGAGTCATGTCAGCCTTTGGGAGCTCACCTCTGTGGGGAGCATCCTCCTACAAGGGCCTCCTTTAGCTTCCAGCCTTGTCATTTACATGAAATGAAGGAGCCTGAAAATAGCGAGGCCTTTGCTCAGACTTGGGGTCTGACTGTAAATCAAGTCTCTGTCTTCCGGTGACTTGTTTAATAAGCCTGGAAATACTTCCTTTTCAAGCCTAGTTTTCATATCCCAAAAGGTACATCTAAACAAGCAAGTCTCTTGACAATTTTAAAGTACTATTTTTGACTTTCACGTCTTAAAATAAGATAGGACCTAAAGATTAAAAAGTAGTCCCAGATTTATGATGTGGGAGAGAAGTATAGGATTCACCTATTTTTTGTCCATTTTAATGCCACACTTACAATGTCTTTGCCCCAGGCTTCGTAATTTCCCCCTACTCCTTCCTACTCTACTGCTAAGCAACCCCATATATTACACCAAAATTAAGCTTTCTAGAGCACAACTCTGACACCGCACACAAAATCACGCACAAAAATCGTAGTTTTTATTGAGTGCCAATGTGGCAAGAACTATTCCAGATGCTCTAAATATATCATTATTACTTTCCACAACAATTCTGAAAGATGGGTATTATTTTCCCAATTTTAAAAATAGGCCTATCCTGGGTAAAAATCTAATCAGGATTATGCCCTTTCAAGCAAGATAGAAATTTAGTGTAGGAAACACTATTTTTTTCCTCCTAGGTTAAGAAATGCTTTTTTGCTATTGATTTAGAAAATTACCTTAACGAGAGAAAAAAATACGTGTTCTTTTAAAAAATCATAGCTTCAAGAATATCCTGACTTTCTAGAATTAAAAAAAAAAAAAATCCAAGAAATTTCTCTGTAATTTCTCTGTTTGCTGTTATTTTTATTTGCTTTGCTGTTCCCCGTAGTAGTAACAAATGAAGCAACTCATTTGCATGGCTGTTCACCCTAAAGCCTGCTCAGAACTGTCCTCAACCACAGAGTCTAATCCAAAATCCCATCTTTCTCAACATGCATCACCACATGGCAGTGTGTCGGGTATCAGTTTATTGCCTTTCTGCCCTGAATGCACTCTTCAATATACACTCTGTGAAAGGCAAGGGAGTTCTTTAAGCATTTCTCCTTTAAAGTGAGCGTGATGTTAAGCTCAGGTAGGGGGTGCTTGAGGGACATTATAGGAGGAAGAGGCTCTCCTCCATTTTCCTGTATAGGTTGGGGTTTCATTTTGTGGATGTAAGGACCCCCAACCATAGACACAACACAGTCCCTCTGTGACCTAGTAGCCTCAGTCTTAAGAAAACACACCCCCATATGGCCCCTGTGCTATGAAGCCCTCTTTACCCCCACGAGCATCTAAATTTCCACTGAACATTCATACTGCTGATTGCTGATATCCTCCTCCCTCACCTGTAATCGAGAGGATTGCCTGCCCAGCAGCTCTAGATCAGGTCCAGCGTGGCCGAATCAGCCAACTTCTGCTGACTGGTGGGCTGAATCACACCTTCTTCAGCAAGGTCTGAACCCCGTCCAGGTGTGTACTTCCCTGTACCGTAAAGAATTTTCTTACATCTCATAGTTACTCTTTTATTATACTTCATACTTGTTTATATTAAACTTCCCCTGTTTAACTTACTGTGTAGTTTCTATCTCCAAGTTGGACCCAGATTGAAATATGCAAAGTGCCTGGAATTTAGTAAGAACTCAACGATAAGCTACCGCTACTTCTGGGAATTCTATTTTTCCACTTCTTTTCTGTTTCTTGTCCACTTTAATGCCACACTTATATTATCTTTGCCCCAGGCTTTGTAATTTCCTCCTACTCCTTCCTACTCTGCTGCTAAGCAACCCCATATATTGCATCAAAATTAAGCTTGCTAGAGCACAACTCTGACAGCGCACACAAAATCGTCCACAAAAATGCTAGTTTTTATTGAGTGCCAATGTGACAAGAACTATTCCAGATGCTTTAAATATATCATTATTACTTTCCACAACAATTGTGAAAGATGGGTACTATTTTCCCAATTTTAAAAATGTGTGAACTGCTGTTCAGAGTGGTTAGAAAACTTAACCAGTATTACATAGTTATTAATTAATGAAACTAGGATCATAAATATGCTTGATTCTGAGGCCTATACTCTCTTCTTTAAAAGTATTTACTGGTGTCTTGTTGCCCCCTGAGCCCAGGGCAACTGTTATCTTGATCATGAAAACTTCTCTGATTTCCACCCCACCCCAACTCTTACAACATTTTTAGTAGATATCTCATAAGATCAAGATGCCTTAAATTATATCTATGCTATGTACCTTGAATTCTAAGATGATAAAGAAAAAAATTATTTTATACCCCATCCTTCCTATCAGAACTCCCAAAATATTACTTATTTTTTATCTTCTGCAAGACAAAAGAAATAGATGACCTTTGATTCATATCTCACATCATAACCCTACATTAGCACAAAATAGATCATAGAACTAAATGGAAAAAATCTAAGATGAAAATTCTACATGACAAAAATCTATGTGAGCTTGCGTTCCACAAAGATTTCATAGATATGACATCAAAAGCACAATTTATAAAGTAAAAGTTAGATAAATTTGACTTTATCACATTTAAAAACGTATTATTGTATGTCAATTATAACTCAATGAAGCGGTTAAAAATAACTTAGAAAAATAACAATTACCTACTTTTTATTATGCTAAATAAAGGCATGAAAAGAAAATAATTACTATGCTATTACTATTATTGCATAAATAAAGGATATGGAAAACAAAAAGTACGAATAATCTCATAGTAACAAAAGAAAGTCCTCCAAATTGAACTCACATATTTAGATTAAACTTACTACATTATTTTTATTTTTCTCAATTTTCAAGGACTAATGAAAAGCATTTCACTAAATAGAAAATTTCTCTGGCATTGGCAAACTACTGACCTTCAGAATTAGATAATATAACCCTTAACCTACCTTTATTAAACATCGTTTATTGCAACTGGAGATTTTCCAGAGACTACAAAAGAAATATTTCAAGTTATCATTTCTTGAGAGCCTTCACGCTAGCATTAGCATTATTCCTTGCTATAACAGATGTTCAACGTTTGCAAATCATTGAATCAATATTGTCAGTAAACTGTCCCACCAAAATACGTCAGTATAAATGGTTCCAAAGAAATAAAATATCTTTTATTATAATATATCCTTGGCATTGCATTCCCAATTTGTGCAGTGTCCTTTTTCTAGCATTGCTTAGTGTGCATTAATTAGAAAGGTTAAAAATGTCCCTTTGATAGAAACTTAGGCACAATCCTGTGGATGTGAGACACGCTAGGAAGAATTTGTCATTACAAATCCCCAAATAAACCTGTTGGTTTGCCATTTAGGAAAACTTATGAAGAAGCCTGACAAGATGCCAAGTCTGCACACTGTTATCTTGTTCCGATCTGATTTTCCTATTAAGATTTAAAAGCCTAAAAATTGAGCTTTCGGCTGATTGCTTTTTGGTGAAACTATAGTAACTAGATATCTAAAGCAGCAGCTTAAACCATGACAATAATAAAATTTGAATATGTTCCTTATCCATTCTCTAAATACTGATTTTTTTTTTTAATTCCCCACGGTGTTTTTGGTGAGTCTTTGAGACCTTACTTGAAGAAAATACTTTTGAAGTAGTCTCTGGAGAAAACATGTCAGAACCAAGACAAAAGCGCTATAGAGCTATTTCAGCTCACAGTTACGTGATCAAGGATGCTTCATTAAGAATTCAAGGCAGCTTTTGAGCAATATAGCAAGGCCTGAGTCAACTTGAAGTTTTAAAACAGACCAATAAAGTGAAGAGAAAATTAATAAAGAAAAACCCAAGTTCAGCAAAGCTCCTGATTTACTCCAAATTTGATGCATATGGGTGTGAAAATAACAGCTAAATAGTAATTTATTAATAGTCTGTAACTTCGAGTTTATATGCCGCATTCCCTAAAAAAAGGAGGAGGGAAAAAACTTTCTTTGAAGGATGAGGACATTCTAATTAGACTTAAGGAAGTAGAAGAATAAAACATTCTTCTAGATTTTGTTAACGAAAAGCCTTATTTTGTGAGGAGTACAGAATAAGAATATTTTTCTCTGCTCCAGTCTGAGTAACATTTCTTTGGGGACTAAATGTACTTAAAGGTTTGCTGATGTCTGACTCCCTGATTCCTCTTTCTCTAGAGAAAAAAAAAAAAAAGAAATGAGCAAAACTAGACTCTTGGGATAACCCTAATGGTGTATCAGAACGGCATTTGATGTTCCAATAATTAGGAGTAATTATTTCTGCATATTTTTGGCCTGAGAAGTCTGCCTTTCTGGCTCTGAGAAGTAGTAGCCTGAGAAGTCCTGTTCTGTGGCAAAAAAAAAAAAAAATTCTAGGTGAAGAATGTACGTTTTACCTGCTGGAGGCAGAGTCATAGTGATGGTGGTATAGTACAGGCATGTCAGTCAGGCTCAGAGTTTTCGGCTATTTTTTCATTTGGGACAATGATTGAGGACTTATGTCAATTTCTTCCTTCTTCATGATTACATTTCATTATGGTACAAAGGAGTTCAAGGGAGACTCATCCATTGGATCACCTAATATAGTGATACTGAAAAGAAAAGAAGATCCAGACTATATATACTCGTGTGTGTGCGCACACAGTACTTACTGACTCCTCTTAAGTTACTAGTTAGTTAGTGTTCTACTTCCATTTCCTATGAATCAATATGAAAGTTTAAATTGCAAAGATGGGGTGAAATTGGAAGACTTGGAAAGATTTTAGAGATTTTTTTTTATTAATTATATAATTTGGGTCAAGATGTAGCTCTTTGAGTTGAAGTCAACTGAAGTATCTCATTGCTGTTTTAAATGGGGTTCCTTGACTCATGAGAATAACAAAATCTCCCAATCTACTTACAGTCATATTAGTCTTTCTGTTTCGATATCAGTCGTGGATACATGTGCTAGAAACTACATAGTAATTTGAACAAGGAAGGTTTAATATAAAGAATTATTAACTTTTTACAAGGAATGAACTAAGAAGAAACAAAATAAAACTCCCCAAAATACTCGAGGGCTCAGGAAATACACCCAAGAAAGGAACAAACTTGAAAGTGGTAGAAATGGGGTTCCTTACTAGGGTGGGGATTCAGACCTCATTGTGGAAAGCAAGGTTGCAGCCCACTGGATGACAGAATATTTCTGCATTGTCCTGGGCTCGAGCTTGTTCAAATTCAGAAGGCCAATGTAGAAACAGAACTGTCTGCTGTGGTGCCCACAAATTGTCCAGGAAGGTGCATGCTAGCATTGCTGTTGAACTTGGAAGGCCAGTTGGGGCGCCAGGTGACCTAACCAGGATGCTACTAGAAAGCTTCCCACAGGGAGCTCACCTAATGGCCATCAATGGGAACGCTCCAGGAAGCCAGCTGGGGTGCTCTTGGAACTCATTCTGTGGAAGACAGCTGTGTTGCACACAGAGCTTTCCCAGAAGCTAAGGTGCCCCTGAACTTGCTTCCATGAAGCCGGTGGTCATGTCTATAACACTCCCAAAGCCACCTACTGAACTCATCAAGGGTCATCTCCATTGGATACCCTACGTGTCAGCATAGCCCCAGACAAGCAGGAAGCAGCAAAGCACGCCAGACCCAGAAAGAGAAGCCCCTTCCTCCTCCAGCGTCCTTTGAGAGCCTGTTACTAACGAAGATTAGCATTGTGCCAGCTGGTGAGAAAGAAATGTTCCAGTATCACGAACAGGGCACTGAAAGGTAGGCTTGGAGCTAAGAGGCCATACATAAATTTATAACTGGGACAATTTAATAAACCAATACCCAAATGAACAAAGTAGTGATACATTCACCTTCACTTAAGTCATGAAGATTCCACGATGTACTGTCAAAGAATATGAGCCTCCTGGAGGCTCATAATCATCTATACATTTCATAGCATTAAAATGATGCCATTTTTTAGAAGAACTGCAGCATTTCACTTACCTTTGATGTTAAAGTAAAAGACAAAAATGATATCCCTTTCACAACACAACTCTTAAAAGTTGTTTTATACAATTAACTTACTGGAAATCCAAAAGTATCACTACATCTATCTACTCAAATAATATCATTCAAATTACCTAGCAATACATCAACATTTTACTGTGCTTTCCTGAGCAGTTCCTGTGAGTAAGTAAGTCTATAGGTGGTTGTAAGGGTTAACTCCAGCAAGTCTGGAATTGACCTGAACTTTTTGCTTAAGTACATGTAAGGCATAATCCCTGGCCAAAGCAGGGGAGTTATTGATTAATAGTATTGGTTTGTAACTAAGAATCTGAGGAGTTTCAGGATCATTCGTACCATCTTGTCAGCTTTGTTTTTTTGATAATAGTGAGATTGATGATTTACAACTGCTCTAGGAGAGACTCCTGCGGCTGAGAAATGAGGTGGGGAGCATAGTTCTTTGCTGTTACCAAGTAAGAATATACCTGCTTGACCAATGGGCTATAAGAAATTCTGGCAAAGACTCTATTTGGGTCTCCCTGGTTTCCAGGGGTTCTGTACACATGCCTGTGTTTCCTGATTCAAGAGGAAAAGTTTTCCCAATGGCCCTTACAGAGAGAAGACAGTTAGTTAGAAGTCGTGTCTGCCTCTCTGGACCCTTGCTGTCAGACAGCCTTTGGCTGCCATGCATCTCCTTACCTTAGTGATGTTGTTGTATGTATCCTTTTCTTGAAGCAAACTGTAGATTTACAAGCATTGCTATTTGGGGTCCTAAGTCTTCTTTAGCAATTGTTTTCTGTCTATCTGCCATTGTTAGTGCAGAAAGGTTGGTTTAATAATCACTGGGCCCCACAAAATGAGTGTCGATTGGAAACCTCAGGAGCTTTCCAGGTGTAATCTGAGGACAGAGAGAGACTGGAGAAAGAAGCAGACCACTCCAGAATGGTAGGTGGCAGGTTTAATGAGCAAGGGAACTTACAGAGGCTTGTCTTAGGTGGCCGCAAGACGAGTCTATCTACACACCCACCCACCAGAATCTTAAAAGTTTATGTAGAAGGTTCAGTCACATACCCAGTTCAGATTGTCTCCACACATTTATATCTCAAGGCTGTATCCTTGGAGCAGCTTCTGGGAGTGATGAGGCCATGCAGAACACACATTCCAAGGACAGGAGAGGGTGCGGAACCTCCAATTGCCTGGGTCCAGCTCATGGGTCAAGTGGCTGTCATGTCTTCCTGATGACCTCCTCCCACAGTGGGAAAATCTTCCAAATGTAGAATAGGTTTCACCCCAGAGAGAACCACTGGGGAACAGTTCAGTTTTGTTAAGACTTTTTTTTGAGAGCCCGAGAAACTTTCCATTTGGCACCTCACCTCTTCCCTTGCTTGAAATTTCTCTAGATTTGACAACTATTAACAGGATTCTACATCCCATCCTGTTGCCTTTAATATTTCCAAGCCAGTAAGTTTTTGGCATTTTTATAATGAAACTCAAATGATGAAATGTGCTAGCTCTGGGTTGCATTTTTCCTTTTTCTGAAAAGCAAAATATTGAAAATAGTTTGCAACAAACGATACTTACATTTTTCATGTCAGTTTTTCATCTCATAGAAGAGTATCATCACTTCATCTCCTTATTGAATATCTGAGGAGTCCATTGGATTTGCTTGGGTTTTGCAAAGGACCATCCCCTCCTAATAAAAGCCGTTAGTTCCTCTGCCTAGAAATATCTTTCATTTTGTAGCAGTTATTCCTTAAAGCTCTGATTGTGAATGTTTACTGTAAATTAGGATAAGGAGGGAAGTACTGGACATCTTTCAATATACTGTCAGTTTAATGACACTCAAATAATGTTATTTTTCTTTTTTAGAAACTAAAAAATATAAAGTAAGGTTTTGTTCAGGACTTAGATAGTAGTTGTGTTTAGATTTTACATGAGTCATATATTGGATGTAATTTTTGACTAGCTATTGTCATGTAGTCAAAGACATGTTTTAGTTTAAAAACTTGCCAAATATTAAACCCACAGGTGAAACAAAGCATCAAGCCTGTTCCCCCACCCACCATCTTTGATGTGAGGACCTAGGTTAAGACCTAGCCCTGCTTTGGTGGACAGCAGCTGAGGGGAGAAGAAGCATAATTAAAGAAAGTAGAACTGGCCGCAGTGCCCAGCTTTCCTGTCTAGGTGATCTGAAACACAACGGAATGCCTCTCAGTTTCCTCAATAAAACCAAACCAAGCAACCTAAGAAGGGGGCCCGGAATCAGCCGAGGTCCAAGAGAGATATAACATCCCCTCCGTCTCCAGCCACATCATTTATCTTTGGGGCCTTGAGGTAGGACATTAGGGTGAGAGCAGTTGAGGCTATCTGCTGTTCCCCATCTTGTCCAGCAACTAGCCTCCCTTCCTCTTTTCAATTTTTAAAGCTTATTTAATTTGCTTGAACCATGAGGGTGTAAGTTAGAGAACATTGAAACAAGCGGTCTGTAAATTAAGTGAACCCAGAAGCCATACCCAGTACATTTCAAACTGTTCCTTTAAATGAAGTTGTTATTATAAAATGTTTCTATTTTATTAAATTTTTAAAGATGGTGTGGACCTTTCAGAATGCGAATTTGTCCTGACAGAGAGTTTAGAAACTGCAAATATAGGGCAAAATCATAAAGATTGTCCTAATAATAGATAAATATAAATATTTATATAAAAATGCCTTTAAAATACTTGCCAAAATCTTTCATCCATGACGCCATCTTTGTTAAATGAAACAGTGGATCAAATAGCTTTTCTCTATGACTTTCCTGCAGTGTAGCAGGAAGACAAAGCTTAATTGATAGCCTTGGCTGTCATTTGACATAGATATTCTCAGTGGAAGACATTTCTTCGATTACCATGTTCAGCTTGCTAGCCTCAGTCACTGGACACAGATGGAAAAGGAAAGAGAGGATGAAATAGCAAACTGAAAATTTAGCCCCACCTTTAGATTGGACCAATCTGGGTGTAAATCCCAGCACCCAGTGGTACCACTGACTGGTTGTATGAAATGAAAAAGTTAAGTTCTCTGAACCTCAGTTTTCCCACTTAAAACATCAAAATATTATTGTGGTTATTTTAAGAATTTAAGTGATGCCTCACATAGGGCCTACAACATCAGACATACTCAAATTATTGCTGACGCCATTATTATAGTTATCATTATGGTTTATCTGAATTTTAGGCATAGCTCTGCATTTTTGCCTCAGTTAGCCTCTGTTTGCTCATCTGTCAAGTCTTGACTTGTTTTAGAACTATACAAAACCTAACAAGACTCTAACAAAAATTGGCACTCTAAATCAGTGACATTTTTTTCTTATTAAAATTCAATCTTTTGCAAAAAAGATTATGACTTGGGATTATCTGTGCTATGTGAAGGTAGTATTGGGGTGTCACTTCCCAAGTTGATAGGCAAGCTGCCTTAATCCATATCTTAAAATATCTCTAAGGAAAGCTAGAGTAGTCAGTGTGACTGTAAAAAGCATTCACATTTGAGATTCAATCGGAAGGAGATAAATATGCTTAGTTGTGCATCAAACATTAGTATTTATGATGGTTCCAAAAGAGCATATTTTGCACATTTTTATAAAGAAATATGATTGCTTAAGGAAAACAAATTATGTTAGAGTGGAATTGGTTGTAGACAAGAATTGAAAAGGCAAGTAATGGATTAATTGCAGTTGGAGTTTCAAAACTAGTAAAATTAATCAATGACATTGGAACAAATGCCTAAACATTGGAAGGGAATAAAACAAGTTAGTCCCCTACCATATACCATACACAAATAAATTCCAGATAGATCCTTGATTTAAATTATAAGAAAACTAGGAAAACTTAAAAAAAAAATAATGTAGAAGTATATTTTTAATTTTTATAATGGGAAATCCCTTTCTTAACATATTACCAAAATTAAAAATATCATAGGGCTAGACTAACAAATTTGACTACCATCCCAAATGAAGTTGCTCTATGGCAAAAGGTACCATAGAGAAAGTTTAGAAAGACAGATGAAAAATTTTGAAAGCCCATTTCAACATATATTGGACAAAGGGTCATTATCATTATGGATGAAACTGTGGTAGCATTTTGAAAGCATCCCTGCCTTGAGTTCAGAGATATCCCAAAACAATGCCAAACCAAGCCACTCTTACCTCCATAAAGGAGGTTCCCAAGGAAGACACATAAGGAATCAAAGCAGAACTTGAATCAAACTACCATTTACTAACACCTAGCATCTATGCAAGCAACTAATATTCCAAATGCATTAAAATTTGATTCAGAACACAAGCCTTGGTCTCAGGGTCTCATCCGAGCCTTTTCATCCTCCAATTCTCACCTCTCAACACTCCCCTCTCCTATATATTTTATTAAGAGCATTCTCAGGAATACCTACATAGAGCAAACAAGGGACTAACCTTAAATAGTGTTCTGAAGTTAGTGTGTCAGTTCTTCCACAGGAATACAATCAAGAATGGAAAGAAATTGCTGTCTTGGCCTTTATGCCTCACACTGGAAGCCCTAAAGAGAGAAGGGAATATGGATCTCTCTGATTTAAAGATACAATAATCTTATCTATTTTAATTGTAGCCCAATCAATGAGTCAAGCTCTGACTAGCTATCTTAACAAATGTCTCTCCCTCAGAAGTGGGTGACAAAAAGAAGACAACACCAGTATAGAAAAGACATGAGAATTCTTTGTACTATCAGAAAAACTAAGTGGAAATCCAGGACTCCATTTTGAGAAAATTATAGACACCTCTGTTCTCACTAAATTCTGAGCATCCCCCTAATCACAAAGAGTAGACAACTTATTAAGAAAATGGCCCTGGAATTAGAAACCTGTCTCCACCATGATTAATTGTGTGGCCATGATTACATATCTTACACATTCAAGCTCATTCTCTTACCTGATAAATTGAAATAATACTTACCTCTTTGGGTTTGTAGCAAGCATTAAAGAAGAAGCACTAAGAAAACTAATTTCTGCTACCTTATTCTATGGTATTTTTCACCGAGAAATAAACCAAATTGTAGATTTAATCCAGTGCCTAGCACATAGTAAAAAGTCAATAAATGTCATACATTTTAGTCCTCTACAATATCAAATTTTCTCAGAAATATCTTTTAACTACCACAATGTTAGCCAAACCAGTATTTCCAGGTTTCGTACTAGCAGAGAACCTGGTTCAATACGTGGTAGAGCTCTATGCATTCTTATTACATCAATGTTCAAATCTTGCACAAGTAACTCAGAGAGGAAATCATTCAGCAAATGTTCTGAACAAAGTCTTTGACTTCCTGGTGGCTTGTCACTTTTGATTTAGTGACTTGTTTCCAAGAAATGAAGCATTTTCTTTGGAACTTAGTACATTGGCTTTTAATGCTAGTCTTTAGGAAACTTTTGCAACTATTAACATGACTGTTGGATGGATTGGACCCCCTGTTTTGGTCCCACTGTTCATGCCTAGATCAGTCTCGGTAGTGCTACAAATTACCCGAAGTCAAAAGCTAATACTAAAACATTGTTGCAAGCCACTGGATGTAATCTGGAATCTTCTTCGAGAAAACTGGATTGACAGATTTTCTTTAGACAAGATAATTTTCAAATACTTTCCAGCAGTTCATCCTAAGGGCTTCATAAGAGTTGTTTTGTCTGTCTTCTATTGCCTCTACTGACATTAAGCAGGAAAGGTATAATTACTTTTAATTTAACTTGTAGGTTTATTTGCATGGGAACAAAATTTGAGTCCCTACAGCTTCAGTCTGCCTAACAATATAAAGTCTAAGGGTTTTACAGAGAAGGGGAAATAAAGGGCCTAATTCTGGCTTAATCAATTCACCTGTCCACATTTCACTACCAGACATGATCAAAGCTACATAAAACCATCATCCAAAGTCACCTTATAATCCTCCTTTGCTCCTGAAATTTCCAACCCATTATTTGAGGAAAGGCTGCTTTGATAACATATTTAAATATATTTTTTATGTCCAAACCTTGATCTTGGTTACAGCTAAACCATGGAGTTAATGAGCCCTGTTAGAACAAAGAGAAGAAATCATTCTCTGTTATAACTCACATTATACCACGTTCTCACAAGTAACAAAAAAAAATATGGTGGTTCCTGACTTAATGTGTGACTGCACATCTGAGTCAAATGAGAAATACAGCCGTCCCTCACACAGCAATAAGGGCTAAGCTATGTTTTATTACATGGACATAACTCTGTTTTGATTTAGAAGAAATATAAAGATGGCTGACTCACATAGGTTTCTGAGCTTTAATATTTTATTCTATTTTAGTTACTACAGAAACTTAAAATCTGAAAAGTTGAACTGTCAGTGAAGCAACACATTCTTTTCTTATTCTTTCATAACTATTTTATATTAAATGCATCTCACATAGCAAAGTTCTTTTTCTCCCCCCAGAGAATCTGGCAGCCACAAGACTTAGCTTTACCAGCGTCTGTGGGTGTCTCTAAGCAGCAGTCAAGTACTACGAAACAATAACGGAGAAGTCACTGATATTTGATAGAAATATCTCCAGCAGCTCATCAAAAATTTGGCATAAAAAATTAATTTCTGAAATATTTGAAGCCTTTATTTAAACTCGTTTTTGGAGACCAAAGGGAAATCATATTTTTAAAATCTCATAAAAATGAGTTCCATGGTCCATTAAAAATCTTTTTGCTGTTGTATGATTTCTTCTGTAGTAAAATACATTGCTTATGAAGACATTTCAACTCGATAGGGCCCTTAAATAAAATAGTAGAAAAGAATGGAGGAAGAAAGTGGAACTGACACGTGTCAGGTACCGATACTTTGCTGGGAAGATCACAATTCATTATATAATTATTTCTTCAATCTTCACGACAATCTTTTTAAAAATGTGGCAGTAGTAAGTACAGTGGATAGAGACACAGGCTTTGGAATCAGCTTCATTTAGGTTCATATCTATTCACTAGCCAAGTGAATTACTTAACCTCTCTGAGTTTCAGTGTCTTCCTCTGTAAATAGGGGTGAAATGTATCACAATGTTATTTTGAAGATTTAAGGAGATAATGATAATAAAATTCTTAGCAGAGTGCAATACACATAGCAAGTATTCAAGTGGAAGCAAAATAAAAGATCAGCACTATTGTTCACTTAACAAATTCATAAAATGAGGCTCAGAAGTCAAATAATTTGTCCACACCACAAAGGTAAATAGCAATGGGGCTTTAGATTCATTTTTATCTCTCGCGTCCCAAAATCCATGGTCTTTCAGTTTCAGATTCCTCAAAGAATTAGTACAGAAAATTCTATAATGAAAATCAAAAGGAATGTTGTTACGGATTAAATGTTTATGTCCCCCTGAAATTCATATGTTGAACCCCTAATTTCCAATGTGATTGTATTTGGAGACGGGGCCTTTCAGAGGTAATTAGGTTTAGATGAGGTCTGGAGGATGTGGACCTCATGATGGGATTAGTTGCCTTATAAAAAGAGGAAGGTAGAGAGAGATCACTCTCTCTCCACCATGTGAGGACACAGTAAAATGGTAGCCACCTGCAAGGCAGGAAGAGAGTTCTCTCCAGAGCTTGACCACGCTGGCACCCTGATATTGGACTTCCAGCCTCCATCACTGTGAGGAAAAGAGAAAATATTGGCATCTAGTTCCTGCCCCTTTAATGTCCCTTTTTGTTTATGTATGAGATGAATAATACAGGTGTGGTACTCTCTTAGCCATTCATAACTCATAGGAATAGTAGGAATATTTCCTAAAAGAAGGGTAAGTGGCAGATGAATGGAAGTTGAAATGTCATGTAGTATAATACAAAAGATGATCACCTAGATGACAGAGTCTGTGATCTGGGTAATTTCCTTTGGAAAGGGCATCTGCAAGGCAGGACTGTGACTGACATATTTAGTTCACAGATGCTTAAAGGTAAGTGACTCGCCCATGGTCATATGGCCGTTAAATGGTAAAACAAAGATTTGAAAAGCATAATGAATCTTTCATTCTAAGCTGTAGTTTTAAAAATCATTTGAGCTGCACTCTTAGAGCCTTGTTTTTAATTACAGTAAAAATATATTTGTTAATATGTCAAAAAAAAAAAAAAAACACTTCCATTAAAGAAAATCTATGTATCTTTATAAGATGTAATCTTAGTGGCATTTTTTTAATGGCTATTCTAGTCCACATTGTTTTGAAAAGGATCAAATTAATGATTGTATTATAATAGTCCCCTCTTATCCACAGTTTCACTTTCTGAGGTTGCAGTTACCCACACAGTCAACTGTGGTCTGAAAATATCAAATGGAAAATTCCAGAAATAAATTCCAGTTCAAAAGCTTTAAATTTCGTACCATTCTGAGTAAAGAGATGAAATCTCGAGCCGTCCTGCTCCATCCCACCCGGGACATGACTCAATCCCTCTGTTCATCATATTCCACTGGTTAGTCACTCAGTAGCAGCTCTCTGTGTTATCAGATGAACTGTTGCAGTATCTCAATGCCTGTGTTCAGGTAACCCACATTTTACTTAATAATGGCCCCAAAGCACAAGAGCAGTGATGCTGGCAATTTGGAGATGTTGTAAAGTGTCTCCTTTATGTGAAAAAGTGTGTATGTTTAGGGGGAAACAAAACCATAGTATATATAGGGTGTGTTACTATCTGTGGGTTCAGCATCTATTGGGGGTCTAGGAACATATCCCACTAGGATAAGGGGGAACTACTACTATATATGAAATAGCTTTTCATATTTGTATTTTAAAAGTTACAACTCAGATAGGAATGATTATAATTCCTTGTATCCCAGAACATATCATAATGTGTCAAGTTTCTTGTCTTTGAAGGGCCCCTTCCTGGAGTATCTTTTATCTTTCCTACTTTGCCTGTCTGACAAATCGGTGGTTACCTTCTTAAACCTCAGTTCAAATATTCCTTCCTCGAGAAAAATTTCCCTGGCCAACACCTCTGCATTATGAATTGTTCCATTCGCTAGGAAATATTCGTTCTTTGTATATATTTATATTGCAGTTATTACATAGTAGAACCATTTATTAAAGGTCTGGCTTCCCTACTAGACTAGAAACTTGCTGGGCATAAGCACTGCATCTTAAGCATTCTGAATGCACCTCATTTATCGCACACAGTACCTAGAACATGAGAGGCAACCAGCAATTTTACTTAATTGGATTACACAGAAACCAGAAAATTAACATCGTACTTAGGATTACTTCAAAAGACATAATTCTTTAATGGGAAGTTAAGAAATAAATTTCTGCATACATTCTACTCTTTGACTATGATTGCAATAATAATATCTTATGGTTTTAAGAAGATTAATAGTTGTAGTTTATCCAGTTACAACTTTCACTTTATAATTGGATTCTTATGCCCATAATTAGCAACAAAATACGGCGATAAATACTTAGATATTTTTAATCTATTTGTATTTACTTGATTTAAAAAATTATAATGTTAAACCTACAGCTCTACTCACGTTCTCTACACTTTAGATAATTCTGAAGTGACTAGTCTAAAAGCAGTTTACGTATTTAAATCCAGATTATTTTAAAGAATTATATTTAATAGTCCCCAACTAATAATTATTCTACCAGGGTAGGAATAGTTATGCAATGTAATTCTCTTTCCCTGTTTCTTAGTATTTTGGGTTTGTAGACTGGATTTGAAAAAACGCTTTTGACAAAGATCACCAACTACATATGCAAATTCCTGTTGCCTTTAAGCTTAACTGCAACCCTCAGCCTGTACTCCCCTGGCAAATAACAAAAGCAGCCAAATCATCCACAATGCTAACAAGAAATACTCCCCAGCCCGGCTGACATTTCAGTACAACCACTGCTTAGAAAATCAAAAATACATCTGTGCAAAATTGCAGAATATTTGAAACTGGCAGGGTTTTCTTTCAAGACTTTCATTTTCTAGTGAGTTATGATTTCTTAAAAACATACATCAGCCTTTATTCTCCTTTGAAAGCACCATTGTTATATTAAATGTCTGCTTTAAAAAGATCCCTGGCACTATTTGGAAGGTTTTTCACTATCTGAATGGCATTTCACTGACCTCCCAGTGGTTCCACTATTTCACACAGCTGACTCTGCCCTCTACGTTCCCTTAGAGTGTGCACATGGAAAAATGTAATGGTCATTCAGCAGCAGGAGCCTCACTGTGAAAATTCTGGTTGTTCTCACACTATTCACCAAGACAGATTGGTTTTCTGGCAGGTCATTCTTGAAAGTACATATTAGTACAGTCACTGGTGTGTTAGGGCAATTTTCAGTGTACACTCATCTGTTTTGACTCTCCTTTGATTGGTAAGTTCTGTCATTTTGTTTATTAACCATACATGGTTTTAGAAATGGAAATGTCATTTCTTAGCCACCTCGGGTCTATTAACTACTTAGTTAAAACTTTACTTGCCTAGAATTCCTTGTGGTGTCATAGGAATGGCGACAGCAAGGTGGTCTTCTTGAGTTCTCCTCTGGAACTTACCACAAATTGAACACCTATAACCCATCAAAGGACTCTCTGCTCATCGCACAGAAGAGCTAAGAGACTCATATGAGGATTACTTGAAGATGGGCAAACCGGTGAGCAGGGTTAGAGGGAAGAGAGCCGAGTGTAGATGCGACCCGCATCAGCCACTGTGGAGACACAGGGAACTCCAGAACAGAACAGAGATCACAAGAGCCAGGAGGTGGGCTCTTTCCCTGTGTCCCACAGCTGATCTCTCCTGCCGAGAGGGCAGACAGCATATCCAGCATTTGAGGCAGTAAACTCAGCTGAGACCTCCAGCTGGGCCCTAGGTCAGACAAAGAAGTAAACACCATACCTGGGCCCTTCCCCCCACTCTCCCACAGCAACCCTGCCCCCACCCTTCCAGAGAATCAAGCTGGCCCCTCAACTGATGAGTAGTGTCAGATTACAGAGGAGCTATAGCTCAGGATCTGGGAAGACCTGTTTGCAGCTGTGACCTAGGGAAGAGGCTGGGAAGAGTGTGACACTGCTGGGCTGGGAGACAGAAGACTCCTCCATCCCCAACCCCACCTTTTCTGGGCTGCCTAGGGCAGGGCACTTAGAACTGAAGAGACACACACACCCAAGGGTCAACAGCAGGTGGCAGAGGCAGCTCTGGGCTTTCAGCAGCTCAGAAATCTCGCACCCTCCACATCCCCCCAATGGAAGAAGTGCCCTAAGACTCAGGAGACCTGGACACAGGGCTGGCTGTGGTACTCTCAGTGTGCGTATGTGCAGGCAAGAGCAGAAACTTCACTGACTTTGTAAAAACTACCATCCAGATCCCATCACCACACTCTCCTAGAACTGCAGTGCCAGGGTCACTCTGGGCACCAGATGCCTGGCCCTGCCTGTACGAGATGCAGGGGACTCTTTGGTACAGCAGAGGACAACCTGGAGATTACTTGGTGGGCTTAAGCCAAGACTGGCACTGCTTTTTTTTGTTTTGTTTTGTTTTTATATTTTTGATATTTTTGTCTGTATTGAGTGTGGGTTATTGCTTGTTTTTATATGTGAGTGTATTTGTTTTTTTCTTTGTTGTTGTCATTGTTGTTGTTGTGATTGGTGACTTGCTTTGTTCTGAAATTGCCCTACACCAGGGCCCAGCCCAAGAGGCACAAGATTCAACACACCCGGAGACCAACTCCAGACCAAACCAGAATATTACCAAGTTTGACCTACAAGTGACACACCCAGAGGGAATCCTCTACAGGTACAAGAGCCCATAGGGGCCAAGCCTCATTTGAGCAGTCAACCCTCACGCAGCAGCTCATCCACTGTGGGCAGAGCCAAGTCTCAAAACTGGTCAACCTAGGAGTCAATACCACCAACTGACAAGACAGACACAATTAAAGCTCAATTTTCACAATTAAAGCCCTTGTTTAATACACAACACAAGGGTCACCTTTGGAGCACATGCACGGGAGAATAGGGAAGAGGTGCAAGTCAAATATAAAGGACACATACGACATAAGATCACCCAGGAAAAACCAAGAACCCTAGGGGATCTATCTAATACATTGAAGCAAACACAGAGAGTCCAGAATGGGGAAACAAAGAAACATGTCCCAAATAAAAGAACAGAAGAAACCTCTAGAATTGGAACAAAATGAAACAGAGGTACCCAACCTATCAGAGACAGAGTTCAGAACACTGATCATGAGAATGTTTTAAGGAGCTTAGTTATGACATAAATAAGGATAGAGAAATCATCATGAACAACCAGTTAGAACTAAAGAATACAATAACTGAAATAAAGAACACACTTGAAGGAATTACTAGTAGGTTAAATGAAGCAGAGGATCGAATCAGCAACTTAGAAGACAAGTTAGCAGGGATCACCCAGGTAGAACAACAAAAAGAAAAAACAATAAAATACAATGAAAATGGTTTAAGAAACCTCTGGGATAACATCAAGCACAATATGCACATCATAGGAATACAAGAAGGTGAAGAGAGGGAGCAAGGGATCGAGAACATATTTGAAGTAATAATGACCAAAAACATCCCTAACCTGGTGAAGGAAACCGACATACAAGCCCAGGAAGTGCAGAGAGTTCCAACCAGGATGAACCCAAACAGGTCCATACCAAGATATGTTATAGTTAAAATGGCAAAGGTTAAAGACAAAGAGAGAATCCTAAAAGCAGCAAGAGAAAGATAGTGGGTTACATACAAGGGAACTCCTATAAGACTATCAAATAACTTTTCTACAGAAACTTTGCAGACCAAAAGGGAGTGGCAGGAGGTATTCAAAGTGATGAAAAACAAAGGCTTACAACCTAGATTGCTTTATCCAGCAAGGCTATCATTTAAAATTGAAGGCGATAAAGAGCTTCCCAGAAAAGAATAAGCTAAAGGAATTCATTACCACCAAGCCAACATTGCAGGGAATATGAAAAGAGCTTCTGTAAGCAAAAGAAACATAAAAACAATCTAACTACAAATAAAAAATGGCAATAACTATGTACCTATCAATAATCACTTTAAATGTAAATGGATTAAATGCTCCAATCAAAAGACATAAGGTGGCTGAGTGGATAAGAAAACAAGACCCTTGCATATGCTATATACAGTCTTTTTTCATTTCTCATAAGGTCTGATTAACATTTATGACTTTCTCATGGGGGATAGCAAAGAGAAAACCCCTAGCAGATAATGGAAGGCTAGAAACAGTATATTAGTGCTCAGCCTTATCTAAAATAACATCAGAGGTCTTTGAAGTCAGGTTGTGTGTGTGTGTGTGTGTGTGTGTGTGTGTGTGTGTGTGCGCGCGCGCGCGTCTGTGTTTATAGACCACTGAGGGAAAGAGGAAAAGGGAGATGGTAAGATAACATATTCCCTTTCTAGAAATGCTTATTGCCCATAAAAGAACACAATTATATGTATAAGAATAAGGACAAAAAGAAAATCTGTATATGTGGTGAAGTTTAAGGACAATAAAAGTACTGAGTGCCAAAAAAAAAAAAATTTACTTGCCTAAATGTTGCTGATTATGTTTTTGTCTCATTGGCATAGTTTGCCATTAATTGCATTTTTCAAGAAACTCATTGGCTCATAGCACTGTATAATGTTGTAAAATCTAGTAGCAGTTGAAACTAGGCAACTTTAGAGTTAACTCCTTTTTCATATCCATTCATTCACTCATTTATTCAGCATTTATGCAGCAACAGTATCTTCAAAGTACATGTTAAAAGCTATAGAGAGATACAGTTTCATTCACAAAAACATAAACGTGTAACAATTCCAACTGAGAGTGCCTGTTCCGTGAAATTTTCATCTTCAAATTGGCTCAACTAGACTAAAATATATTGTTCTTTAGGGTTTAGTTCAAAATTAAATCCTGACACATGTTACAACATGGATGAACCTTGAAAACATTACGTTACCTAAAAGAAGCCAGTCAAAAAGGACCCCATATTATATGATCCCATTTATAGAAAATGTCCAGAATAGGCAAATCCATTCATACAAATAATGTATCAGTAAAGCGTTCATCTCCTGAATTCTCTTATAAGCAAGATGTGCACAACCTCCATGGCCAGTGTCTGATTTCATCTTATGTGTCTTGAAGCAAAACGTTTCCTAAACCACTTCTCAAAGCATTCTTGAGCAATTTCGGCTGTACTGCAGATTACGTAGAAGACATGAGCAGGGATGTATATATGACAAAATAGCCTTTTTACTTCGATGTTAAGTAACCTTCTCTAGACATCTCTTCCCGAAAACTGTCTTCTTGCACTCAGGCTTCCAAATTTTCTTTTATCTGTTCAACCTCCTCTCCTCCCCAGCCCTCTTTCAACCTTCTTGATTATGTTCTCTCTTCCGTTACTTCCCCTTTCTTTACCAGAGAAATGTATCTGTGTCTGATCCTCCAAATTGCATCACCACACCCATCATTTAAAGTTGCTTTCAAGTATGCAAAAGGCCAGTAAACAGGATAAAGATTACGTGTGTGTGTGTGTGTATGTGAGTACGCAGTTAGGAAATAAATATACGGTAGTTAACAGATTCTCCCTCCTGTGAAAGGAGAAAAGAAATGGGGCAAAGGAGAATATAATCTTTTTTTATGAAAAGAATGTTTTCCTGTCACACTAAGCTTAATTTTGTCTTCATCTTTATAATGTTTCTGAAATTTGGATGCACCTTACAATTGATATGTATATTTACTGTGCTGGTGTTTTGTTTTTCTCCAAAATTTTTACCCAGGTTGGTAGCCTTTTCACAATATATACTATCTGAAAATCAAAAAAAAAACATGCCATGTTAGAATTTTCTTTATTTACCTTTTGAATTATGATTATACAAAAGTCATAGTTCCTCATTGCATCTGGTGATGTAACTGCAAAGATAAAGATGTGCAAAGGTGTATGAAAAAAGGTTAACAATCTCTTCTTGGCCTCATTCCCTGTCCTGAGGTTACCAACCTTAGCAATGTGTTGATATCCTTTCACATGACCCGAAGAATTCAGACACAGTATAGGAGGTCTGACAATTAAGTTTGTGAACTTGTTGCAACAATGTTGCTAACCTTTTTTTTGATATCAAAGGGATTATTCATTATGAATTTGTACCAACTGGACAGATAGTTAACCAAGTTTACTATTTGGAAGTGCTGTAAAGGCTGCGTGAGAAAGTTAGATGACCTGAACTTTTCACCAACAATTCCTGGCACTTGCATCACGACAATGCACCAGCTCACACGGCACTGTGACATTGGGGGCCAGTGTGACTTCTTTATTTACCAGAAGGTAAAGGAAATATTGAAAAGAAGACATTTTGATGCCATTCAGGACATCAAGGGTAATACAACCACAGCTCTGATGGCCATTCCAGAAAAAGAGTTTTGAAAGGTGGACTAGGCACTGGCGGTGGTGCATAACTTCCCAAGGGAGTACTTCAAAGATGACTATAGTGATATTCAGCAATGAGGTATGTAGCACTTTTCTAGGATGAGTTTGAGAACTTAATTGTTCGACCTTATATGTCCCTATGCAGGTTTTATAATTGTAGTAATTTTTACAAAAATAAAATCATCATATTTCTCTACTTGATTTTCTTATTTAATATACATCATGGATATCACAGGTAGTAAAGAAATCTCTAACTTATTTTTAAATATCTATATGGTAATCTGTAGCATAGATGCATCAGAATTTATTCAACCATTTCCTCCCACTCACAGTTTCCAGTTTTTTCTTTATTTCAGCTTCCAGCCATTGTTTAATACATATTGTTGTACATATATCCTCATGTATTGGTGGTGGTTGTATTTTCACAAGCTAGAGCCCTGAAAGTGGGATTTGGGGATTAAATGATATGTGCATTCTAATTTTAACATATATTTCTAGATGAATTTCCTGAGAGGCTTTAAGGATTCACACTGCCATCACCCATTTCCCTACATTCTCGCAGACCTCTTATCATTGCTCTTCCACATTGTTTTCCAATCTAGTGGATGAAATAGCCTTATGTTCTAGTTTTCATTTTCCTCACTCCTCATTAGGTTAGACATTTTTTTCCCCAGATATTTCTTGACCATTTGAATATTGTCTTCTCTATTTAGCCTTTGTAAATTCTGGCTATTTTTCTATTGTGTTGTCTTTTTCACGTAATACGATTTGTAAGCTCTTATTACTCATTAGGGATATTTACACTTTGTCAGTCATATATGTTACAAGTATTCTTTTGCAGTTTACCTTTTTCTTTCATTGTTATACAGTCAAATATGCCTGTCCTTTACACTTTTGTTTAGAATGCTATGTCCCCTACCCCGCTCCCCCCGCCCTGAGATTATAGTCTCCTAAATTTTCTTCTAATGCTTTTGGTATTTTATTTTTTATTTACTTTTTTGCTTTATTAAGGTATAATTTATATAAAGTAAAATTCACTCGTTTTAAGCATATAGCTTGACGAATTTTGGTAGCTATATATAGTCGTGTAACATCCACCAAAATTGAACTGTTGAACAGATCCATCATCCTAAAATGTTTTCTCATACCATTTCACAGTTGCCCTTTTATTGACCCTGGACCAAAGGCAACTATGGTCTGCTTCCTGCCACTACAGCTTTACCTTTTCTAGAATTTTGTATTAATGGACTCATAGAGTGTATACTCCTTTAATTTGTATATTTAAGATGCATCTGCAGTTTCATGTATATTAATATTTAATTTATTTTTTATTGCTGAGTAATGTTTCATAGTATTGATAATCCGTAACATGATTATCTACCAGTTCACGGATATTTGAAATTACTTGTAGTTTTTGGTTATTATGCACAATGTTGTTATAACATTATCATAATATTGTGAGATATTTAATATCGTTATTTACTCAAATGTAAAAGTCTTTGAGTAAAGACCTTTGTATGGACATACCTATTTCATTTCTCTTGAGTAAACGTCTGAAATTGAGATTGCTGGGTAACTAATGATGCTGAGCATCTATTTATGTGCTTATATTTGCCATTTATAAGTGAAGTGTCAGTTTTAAATCTTTTCCCCTTTTTAAAAAAATTGAGTTATTTTTCTTAAGTTCTAAGTTTTCTTTATATATTCTAGATGCAAGTCATTTATCAGAAATATGTTTTGCAAATATTTTCTTGCAGTCTATGGCTAGTCTTCATTTTTTTAACTGTCTCTTTCAAATAACAAAGTCTTTTGCTGAAGACATTTTATCAATTTTCATTTTGTGTCTTTTATGTTGTGTTTAAAAAATCTTTATCTAGCCTAATCTCACAAAGGTTTTATTTTATTTTCTAAATATTTAATAGTTTAAGGTCTTATATCTCTGATCCGTTTTGAGTTAATTGTCGTGTATGGGCTAAGTTAAGAGTTGAGGTTTGTTTTTTTCTATACAGATAAACCTAGTTGTCCCAGCACTATTTTTTTTTTAATTGCGAATTCATCTGGAATTAACTTTTATATGCTATGAGTCAGGATTCTAGCTTAATTTTTTTCCTGATCGATAATCAATTATATCAATATCTTCTATCATCTAAGTTGTTGTCTTCCTATAGTATTGAAATATTATTTCTTACTTTTTATTCATAATTATAACCATTTTATTCTCTTTATATTTCATTCTCATTATAAATATTTATTCTCTTCCACTGATTTATTTTATCTTATTGTGATAATAATTCAAAACAGAATTCTTGGTTCCTAACTCCTTAACTATTCCTCTTTCCATTTATCCTCATTTCATTAAGTGGTACTACCATCTACCCAATTGGTCAAGCCAATAACCTAAGTACTAGCCTTTATTTCTCTTCTTTCCTTGCCCTTTAAATCAATCCATCACTTTTCCCTCTGCATTATAACTATGTTCATTTCACTCCATTTCTATTGTTAACAGACTTGTCTGGGCTCCCACATTCTTATCTTGTACAAGGCCTTTCCATGTTCACTAACTCTATCCACACTGGCCATCTTTCTGTTCTTTGAACATCCAAGTTTGCATCTGTCTCGGGGTCGTTGAACTTGCCATTCCCTTTGCCTCAGATAATCTACCTTCATCATAACTGTCTCTTCTGCTAGATCTTTCAGACCTCAGATTAAATTATAACAATTCAGACCTTTTGGAATACCTTATATTTAAGGTGTCCCTGACTATTATCCTCCTATTGCTATTTTGAGTGTGAGGTGAGTGTTTCAGGAATTTGCATACTTAATAAGCCGCACATCTGCTTGAGACCAAGCATTGGATCTTTCCACTCCTGACTGATTTCTTCCCATCTTTGTAAAGTCTGAGCCAGCAGCCAGCACCACGGTTGTTGCTCAGAGACAAAGAGCAAAGGATTAGCCTTGATCAAACTGATTACAACCCAACAGAGTCCTCATAAAACTGTGGTGCCCTGTGCCTTCTGGAACCTCACAAACTCCAAGTATGGGGATAGGGATAGCTCTGGGCTTCCCCTCAGATGAGGAGCAGAAGGTTCACTGACCACGCGGCATATTCCTAAATAGCAGTCCACTCTAGAGGGATAGTCTCTTCAGGCCTGGAAATTATATTTGAAGAAGTGAATACTGCTGACAAATAAAATCTCCACACTTGCAGAAGTGTCCCTTCTGGAGGCCTTGGGAATCATCCAGAGAAAACGCTCACACTGGGTTGGCGTGCATACCCTACAGCATTGCCATGTCTGTGTGTGTGTGTGTGTGTGTGTGTGGTGTGTCTCCCTACTCATTCTGGCTCCACTTCTTCAGGTACTGTGTACTCAGCACATTCAGTGTCACAGCTGCAGCTGCCACTGCTCTTGTCGCTGTGACAACTCTTAGGATTTGTTACTGTTCTATGGGGAAGTGAACCCAGGGGTACACCTTCCCCACTCAGCCTCTCCCTCCAGCTCCAAATGCCATTTGACTTATTTTCCATTACAATCACCAGAGCACTTTTAGCAATTCTAAGGGAGTTATTGCTTTCTTTCACATCTTTTCTCAAATATCTGATTGTCATTCAGTTCTCCAGAGGAAATACAAGCAGCCTCTTTAATCCTTATGAAGAGAAAGTGTGAATTTTGTCCTAGATTCGTCATTTTAAAGCTGAAGGGGACCTTGAATGCAGTCTAATTATGTCTCCACATTTTACACATGAAAAGATAATGTCTCATGTGCCTAGAATAGGACCTGGCGTGCATGGAAATCACTCAAAAGTTTGTTCAATGAATGAATGAAGTTTGGGAAATCGTGACTTTTCCAAGATCATACAAGTCTGTGGCAAAACAGATTAGAATATGGATTTTCTCATCCCAAAATTGAGTGCATTTATAAAAACATATGGTCTGTATTTATTTATTGAAATAATCTAAAGAAAATGCTTGCACATTTAAATGTTTGTCATAGAAGTGCAAGTCTTATCATAATATCACTGTTTAAATCTAAAAGTAGCCCTTAAAACAAAGTAGTCTATTTCTCAGCCTACTGAAAAAATATTAGGTTGGTGCAAAATTGCGGTTTTTGCAATTACTTTCAACCATTTAAACCGCGATTACTTTTGCACCGACCCAATTAATACATGCAATGTACCTAATTCAATTTTTAAACATTTATTGAGGTATAATTGATACAAAAATTGGACAATGTTTAATATATACAATCTTATGAGTTTGGAGATATACACACACCTGTAAAACCATCATCTCAATCAAGGAAATAAACATATGTCCATCACCTCCAAAAGTTTTCTCCTACTCCTTAGTTGTTTTTGTTTGTTTGTTTATTTGTTTGTTTGTGTTGTTTTGTTTTGTTTTAAGAGGCAACATGAGATTTACCATCTTAGCAAATGTTTAACTATACAGTACAGAATTGTCAGCTACAGGCACTATGCTGTACAGTAGATCTCTAGGACTTACTCGTCTTATGTAACTGAAACTTTTCACCCTTGACTAATACTTTCCAGTTTTACCCTCCCCCTAGCCCCTGGCAACCACCTTTTTACTCTCTGCTTCTATGAGTCTGACTATTTTAGATTCTTCATGTAAGTGATACCATGTAGTATTTGTCTTGTGTCTGGTTTATTTAACTTAGCATAATGCCCTCTGGTCTCATCCATATTTTCACATATGGCAGGCTTTTCTTCTTTTTTAAGGCTGAATAATATTTCATTGTATGCATATACCACATTTTCTTTATCAGTTCATCTATTGAACATTTAGGTTGCTTCCATGTCTTGGCTATTGTGAACAAGGCTGCAATGAGCACAGAAGTACAGATATCTCTTCTCAATCCTGATTTCAATTCTTTTGGATATATATCTAGGAGTAGGATTGTTGGATCATATGGTAATTCTATTTTTGAATTTTTGAGGTACCTCTATACTGTTTTCCATAGCACCACACCATTTTACATTACCACAGCAAACAAGGGTTCCCTTTTCTTCACATTCTTGCCAACATTTATCTTTATTTTTAAAATAGCCATCCTAATAGATATGAAGTGATTTGCATTTCATTGATGATTAGTGATATTGACTTCTTTTCATATACCCATTTGATGTCCTGTTTGAGAAATGTCTACTTAATGTTTTTGTCCATTTTCCTAATTCAATTTTCACAAACGGTTTTTCTCATTTATTTATTGTTAAATGCACATTTGCCACCTTTCAAATTTCAATAATTTTAATTAGCTAAAGCCAGGATAAAATCTTGAAGTTTGACAGATTTTTTTTTAAGCCACAATAAGAAAAATAATTAAAATATGCATCACACTGATGTTTAAATCAGGTAGGTTGGATAATAACATATATGTATGATTCAAAAAGTGAAAGGAACTACTTTCATCTCAAAATTTAGCTATCGTTCTTAGTCCATGTAATTGTGAGACACTTTTCTTGAAAGAATTGGAAGGAACTGGGAAGAAAAGAAGAAATACAAGGAATTTATTCCACTGTGTATATATACCACATCGTCTTTATCCAGTCATCTATCGAAGGACACTTTGGTTGTTTACATGTCTTGGCCATCATAAATTAAGTTGCAATGAACATAGGAGAACATATATCTTTATGAATAAATGTTTTCAGATTTTGGGGGTAGATACACAGGAGAGGGATTGCTGGGTCATATATACAATGGAATACTATTCTGCCATAAGAAAAGATGAAATAGTACCATTTGTGACAACATGGATGGATCTTGAGATTATTATGCTAAGCGAAATAAGTCAGACAGAAAAAGTTGAAAACCATATGATTTCACTGATATGTGGTATATAAAACTGAAAACAACAAAGGAACAGGACAAACAAATGAAGAAACAAAAACTCATAGACACAGACAATAGTTTAGTCATTACCAGAGCATAAGGGGGGAGGAGGGTGGTAGATGAGGGTAAAAGGCATCAAATACACGGTGATGGAAGGAGAACTGATTCTGAGTGGTGAACACACAATGTGATATATAGACGATGTATTACAGAATTGTACATCTGAAACCTATGTAACTTTACTAACAATTGTCACCCCAATAAACTTTAATTAAAGAAAGAAAAGAAAAGAAATACAAGGAATTTAAGGCCAAAGTCTTGGAATTTTTTTTTAATTTGATAAATATAGAAGCACCCATGGATAAATCAACTGAAAGTTCAAACTAAGAAATTCTCCATTTTGCAGAAGAAGGAGTTTTGAACTCACTTTTGTTTCAGCCCAATCGTTTGTAATAAGAAATTTCCAGGAAGTGTCTGAAATGGTGTATTTGTGTGACTGGCTGTATATAACAATGTAAAAGGCCGTCAGCTTTGTGTTTCTCAAACTTGGCTGGCTTGAGAACCACCTTTTGTAAAATATGCATATTCCTGAGCCCCCAAAGAAAACCCACCAAACCAGAATTTCTGTCTATGGGACCAAGAAATGTGTTTGAATAAGCTTCCTGTGTTCTTCTGCAGCCAGCCTTAGTACTTCTGGAACCAAGAGTCAGCAGCCTGGGCCTTGGGAATTAGGTGTATTACCCTATCTTTGGAGAAATAGTTGTGTCTTAACTTTGTGCTGTGCCTTCAGGCAGTTGAATTTTCTCATGCAAATGTAAATTTCCCATAGATGAGCTGGAATACAGACCTTGAATCTGCAGGAAATACTGTGAGGTCTTGCCCCCACATCTTCTTGAGAAAGAACCATATAAAAGATGATCTGTTTTAGTCTAAAAACTCAAAATTCGTTTGAAGTTTTAATATTGTTTTTTGCTGGTTTAGTTCTGTTGAGAGACCACAAGTCATATCATGGCTCCATCAGCAAAGCGATAATTTTTCTTACTGTAGTGGATATTCCCAATATCATCCTAGGAAAGAAGATCTGAGATCAGAAAATAAGGACTGATCGGAGAGAAAGGAAGGCTGGTAATAAGCTAGGAACTCCTCACACTAGGTCTTGTGGTTAGTAGACTCTACACTGTAAGAAGTAGAGACTTTCTCCCAAGGACCCTCACCTGGGTTTAAGGAATAAAGAAAGCAGGACTCTACCACTGACATGCAGGTTAGAAATTAGGCAATGATGCACAACAAGCATTAAAGCAGCTGTAGTGGTCCACACTTATTAAAAAACTTATAATCCCTTTTTTAGAGTGGGCCATGTCTCTAGACCTGTCAATTCATCCTCTCTAAGGTGATTTAGAGTGAACTTTTTGACCCCAAATTTGAGGAGGGCTCATTGATTAGACTATGCACTGCCTGCCCCAGACTGATTTAAGGATGGAAAGCTACAGTATATCTTACTCCCTGATTTGAACTGTCAGTGATAAGCAATGGCCAGGGCTAGAACCAGTTTACATAGATCCATATCCTGACTCTAGATATAAAACAAGTTGAAAAAACATAATTCTTTCTATCGTGTATTGTGATAAGCCCTGAATATGAATAAATTTCTAATATAATGAAAAGTGATAGGATTTTATGAAACAAAACAACCTTGTGGTGTCAATTACATTTCCTTGATAATGCTTTCAAAATTCCAATTAGTGGTAAAAAGTGTTTATCTTTCAGATTTGTCCAGCAAGAATGCCTACTTTCATCTTGAAAGGATTACTGCCTTGATTACAAAAATATTGTGCTTTTATTATCTAGGACCAAAGGCTTTTGTGCTTTACACAAATGCCTGATGAATAAAACTATTGCATTAATAAAAGGTTCCCATTTTACAAGTATGCTATATGCACTTCTTTTCTTAACATAGCACCAAAATAGCATGTTATCAGTCCTACAATTCATATACCTAAAATTACAATGAAAACAAGCTTCACATTTTCTTCTTGAACTATGTCATTCCAAGATTAAATATATATATAAATTACTTTATTATGACAATCAAATAGCCTCTTAGAGACAGCATCTCTAAATTTTAAATAGCCTTCAGTTTGTTATTAGAGATAAAATAGAAAGGACTCAGAAGATTCTCTTCATTTTTTTCTTGGTAGTTAGGAAGAAACTTAATAGAAAACTAGCTAATGACCTGGTCAGTGTTGTACAGATGCCCTGACTTTGTGGTGCTCCAAGATCCTACTCAGGGATTGGCTGCAAAGGTTTGGTTTCACCTGATTAACTAATGAGAATAATTAATTACCCAGCACAGGTAGGGTTCCACTCATGATGCATATGCTATTCAGAAATGTCCTGGAAAGACTAGCACAATTTTGTTTCCATGATAAAAGAAGAAAACTGAGGACTACTAAACAGAAAGAGATTCCTTTAAATACCCATGCCAGAGGGAAATTCAGGCCCAGACTAGAGGCGATCAGGTGCAGATAGGATGCTTGTAATTTACCAAAAGATATGCAGCATCACCACATTGGCCTCTGTTATTCCACCTGTTAGTTAAATATATGGAAAAATTATATTCTGTGAGCCTCTCTACTTTAGCTTATTTCTCATTTCTTTCTTACACATGAGAGTAGACAAGTTAGCTCTGAGTGATTTTAAGAAATATGCATTAAGCATTATTTCAAATATAAAATATATTTAAACAAATTTTTATAGTGGATCACACTTTTAGAAATATCTTGTGTTTATATATCATCTCATTTAATTCTCTCAGTAATTCTGTGAGATGTGTATGGTCATCATTTATACCTTATAACTGAAAAACTGAGTTTTTATCCAGTTAAGAAACTTAACCAAGACTATACCATTTGTACATGACAGAAACTGATTTCAGTCCAAATGTTATAATCACAAAATTTTAGGTATTTTTCCTATACTAGTAAATAAGGAAGTCATTTTTAAAAAATAATTATCTACATGTAAATGAGAAAATAACATTGTTCTAGGTGCTCCAGCTCCAGCTAAATGTTATTATTCTCATTTTAATCCAAGACTCTTCTGAATTCCCATAATATTGGCACAGTAGAACATTCTTATACTACCCAAAAGATTTAGTTAATTGAACAATCATTTAAAATCACTTAATAATGCCATACACATATTTTTCTGCTTATTTATTTATTTGTTTACTAATCATTTATTTTCAAATTACAGTTCACATTCAATATTATTTTATATTAGTTTTAGGTATACAGCACAGTGGTTAGGCATGTATATAATTTGTGAAGTGACCCCCTCAATTAGTCCAGTACCCACCTAACACTACATATAGCCATTATAATATTATTGACTATATTCTCTATGCTGTACTTTACATGCCAGTGGCTATTTTGTAACTACCAATTTGTACTTCTTAACACCTTTTTCATCCAGCCTCCTAACCCCGCTCCTATGTGGCAGCCCTCAGTTCTCTGTACCTGTGAATCTGTATGGTTGTTTATTTTTAAATTTATTTTTTTTTAAAGATTTTTCTTAAAATATAATTAACATACAACATTACATTAGTTTCAGGGGTACACTGTAGTTATTCAACTTTTACATACTTAAAGAAGTGATCACCATGATAAGTCCAGCAACCATCTGACACTAAACCACTCTATCACAATAGTATTGTCTATATTCCTTATGCGATACATTACATCCTCATGATGTACTTGTTTTATACCTAGAGATTTGAACCTCTTATTCCCCTTCACCTTTTCCCCCCTTTTCAATTTTCAATTGCAATTGACATTTTATACTAATGATAGCATTTTATACTAATTTCAGGTGTATGACACAGTGGTTAGACATTTGTATAATTTAAGAAATGATCTCCCTGACAAGTCTCGTACTCACCTGGCCCTATACATCGTTATTACCATGCTATTGACTATATTACCTATGCTTTATTGTACATCCCCATAACTGTTTTGTAATTATCAGTTAGTACTTCTTACTCCCTTCACTTTTTACACTCTGCCCCCAAAACTTCTCCCATCTATCACCCCAACAAATCTAGTAACAATCTGACACCATACATAGTTATTGCAATATTATTGATTATATTCCTTATGCCCTACATCCCCTGATTACTGCATTACAACCAATTTGTACTTCTGAATCCCTTCCCCCTTTTCAATCATCCCCTACCCCCCTCCCATCTGGCAACCATCAAAATGTTCTCTGTATCTATGAGTTTGTTTCTGTTTTGTTTATTTTGTTCTTTAGATTCCATATATAAGCAAAATCTCATTGCATCTCTTTCTCTGTCTGACACTCCACTCAGCACAATTCCTTCCAGGTCCATCCATACCACTGCAGCTGACAAGAATCCATTCCCTTCTCTGGCCAAGCAATATTCCATTATATATGTGTACCACCTGCTCTTTATCTGTTCTGGGAGAAAGTGCCTCCAGTGTTGGGGGAGTTGGGCGGGGCAGGTTTCCAGTGAGTCAGCAGGGCGGAGCTGCAGAGCTCACCAGACCAATCAGATCCAGATTTGGCTGTAAGCGTAGGGGGAGGGCTCAACACAGGAAAGATGGCGCCAGCCTCCCAGCTACTGGGTAGAAGGACCCCTCACAGGAAAAATGCTGACTATCCTCCAGCCCTTGTTCCAAAGCCACAGAACTCAGTCTGCACTCCGTATTTCTCCGACACCGCTGGACTTACTGTCCCTCCGCTGGAGCCCAAGGTGAGTGCCTGCGAATAAGTGAGTCTATGTGCGGGCTGTTTAAGAAGACACCTGGGTTTCCCACAACTTTCCGTCCCCCCGATGGTCAAAATCCACACTGGTTTTCACAGTCATATGTTGTGAGGGCTTCTCTCCGCAACACCAGTACTCTGGGCTAGGGAGGCCATTGTGGAGCTGGGGTCCCTCGCTTCTCTGGGGGGAAACTTCACAGCCAAGATATCCCTCCCTATTCTCAACCACCAGATGGAAGTTTGGGGTTAGCCAGTTCTGTGTCTCCGTCCCTCCTACCAGTCTGGACGTGGCTTCTTCTTTATATTCTTAATTATAAGACTTCTGTTCAGCCAGATTTCAGATGGCTCTCCAGGTTGACTGTTCTAAATTTAGTTATAATTTTAACTTGTTCATGGAAGAAAACAGGCACAATGTTTTTCTACTCTGCCATGTTTATCTACTCTGCCATCTTGGATCTCTCCACATTTATTTTTTTGAGTCTGTTTCTGTTTTGTTTGTTCATTTATTTTGTTTTGTAGATTCCACATATAAGTGAGATCATATGATATTTGTCTTTCTCAGTCTGACTTATTTCACTATATACATATTTTAACATAGACTACATAATACTCATTCCCCTTAATATTTTTCCGTCTTTATTGAGATATAATTGATGTATAACATTGTATAAATTTAAGATAACGTGTTGATTTGATACCCTTACAAATTGCAAAATGATTACCACCATCATATTAGCTAACACCTCCATCATGTCACATGATATAATTGCTAATTCTTTCTTGTGATGAGAACATTTAAAATCTACTCTCTTAACAACTTTTAAGTATACTATACAGTATTAGTAACTATAATCACCATGCTGTGCATTAAATCCCCAGAAATTATTCATCTAATAATTGGAAGTTTCTACCCTTTGATCAATATCCCCCCATTTCCCCTACCCTTCTGCCCCTGATAACCATCACTCTACTTGCTGTTTCCATGAGTTTGACATTTTTAGATTCCACATATAACAGATCATACAGTATTTGTCTTTCTCTGTCTGATTTATTTCATTTAGCATAATGCCCTCAAGTACCATAAACATTATTGCCAATGGCAAGATTTCTTTCTTTTCATGCCTGAATAATATTCCATTGTATAAATATAGATATATATAGGTATATATATCTCACATTTTATATATTCCATTATAGATAGATAGATTGATAGATAGATAGATTGCTAGATCATATGGTAGTTCTATTTTTAATTTATTGAGAAATCTCCATGCTGTTTTTCATAGTGGCTTTACCAATTCATATGCCTACCAACAGTGCACAAAGATTCTTTTTCTTCCAGGTTCTCCACATTCTCATTAACACTTGTTATTTCTTATCTTTTGATGATAGCCGTTCTAACAGGTATGAGGTAGCAACTCATTGTGGTTTTGATTTGCTTTTCCCTGATGATTAGTGATGTGGATCTCCTTTAAATGTTCCTGTTGGCCATTTGTATGTCTTCTGTGGAAAAATGTCTATTTAGTTCCTGTGCCCATTTTAAACCAGATTGATTTTTTGCTATTGAGTTGTATGAGTTATTTATATATTTTGGATATTAACCCCTTTTCAGATATATGTTTTGCAAGTATTTTCTCCCATTCCATAGGTTGCTTTTTCATTTCATTGATTGTTTCTTTTGCTATGAAGAAGCTTTTTAGTTTGATGTAGTCCAAATTATTAATTTTTGCTTCTGTTTGTTGTGCTTTTAGTGCCATAACCTAAAAAATCATTGTCAAGACCAATGTCAGGAGGTTTATTTCCTATGTTTTATGACTTCATGACCAAAGTTTTATTTTATTGTCTGTTTGTTTGATCCAGTGATGAAGTTACATTGCCATTTTTTACTAAATTGAACCAGTAATGTGTCATCTACAATTTATACATTTTTTTAAAGTGAGTGAAGAACTTAGTTATAATGTTGAAGCAATCTAAGAAAAAAATTTCTGGATTTGTATGATTTTTCCAATATTTTACAACTGTGTTGTCCACACCTAATTTTTTAGGGAACTGACTTTATGGAATCTTTCCAAACCTTTTAATTTGTGTTTTTTTCCAATATTTCAAGTATATTTTAGCTTTATTGTATTATACATAATATATAAAAAATTGCAAATATTTAATTTATACATTTTGATGAGTTTGGGCATATGCATACACCAATGATACCATTACCACAATAATTTAATTTTAATAGAATCTATAATTTTCCCTGTGCATTCATATATCATCAATCAATATAATATTTAATTATATCATGGAATTACAACAACAAATACAACTAGAATGAATAACTTTGTGAACAAACACAACTGAATCTTGATCAACAAACCACCTAACTGGTAGAAACAGTAGTAGTAAGGATACAGCCTATTACCTGGAACAATCCTCAGTACATTTTACAGATGGAATGGATAGGATGAGTTGATCTAGCAATTGAATTAAGTGGAAGTCAGTTAAGAAATCAAGAGGGAGGGATATCTGCATGTCTTTCCCATTATGCAGTGCGTTTGATGAAATGTGTCCCTTATATCTGAAAGGGATGTCTACTTTAAAAAGTTAAGAGGATTTTCTGGGAAGCTGATATGGAAAAACTAGCCTCTTATTTAGGGCACCTGCTATCAACTAGGCTGCTCCTTTGTTTTGACCTTTTCATTTCCCCCATAAACTTCAAATAAAATGCAAAGCAAGTGAAAATACTAAAAGATAAAATATTAAAATGCTCACATAGTAAATATTTCACTGAAGGTCAAGTTAAGCTAGACTTCTAAAATGAAAGCAATGAAAACTTCAAGATAAATGGAATCAGAGACTACATGCAGTTTGACCTGTTTTACATCACGGTGCTTGAAAGATTCCTTCAGAAAATAAAATTAAGAAAGGATGCATCCCAGGCAGAAGACCTCAAGTGTAGACTAAGGATCCAGGCTAGAGGCTGATAAATAACATACTGTTTTGAATCATAAAATATTTTAACTACCTATTACATGTGTTTGGGATATAATGAAAAGAAAAATAGATTTATCTGTGCCTTTTGATCTTTACAACCTAGTAGAAAGAGAAGACAACTTTAAATCGGTAGGTGAAAAGAAGTGGTATAGGACCCAACCTTAGAAAAAATGCCAAACTGGCTTCCTTACAGCCAAACTTAAATGTCTAGTATGGATAATTAATATGTAGAGTATTTTTAAAGAATTATCTATAATCATATGCATAGATCACCTTGAGGAAAGATTATAAGCCAAAAATGAGTATTTTAATTCTAGATGCCTAGCTCTAGAATTTGAATTCTTCAGAACTAATGGGTCTTATCTCAGGGACTCCAGACCTTTGAGTCCTCTATAATAACAAATATTTTATATATATATATATACACACACACATATATATATATAAAACAAAAAGCCTTACGAAACTATATGCTTACCCTCAGTAATACAGAGAACAATTGAAATCCTATGTACAATTAGAATATCTCAATTAGTGATCCAATTCAATCAGAAACTCTGACATTGATGGTTTTTATTAATAACAAATAGAAAGATAAGCTCATTTTTGCTTACTACCTACAATTTAGGGGTAAACAATGCCTTATAAAATATGATTTAAAAAGTAAGTAATAAAAATGATTGGGAAACACTGTAGTAGGTTAAGTGTATCTTTACTCAGAATTAATCTATAAAACCATATATATTTTTTTAAATTTACCTCAATGGTAGACTTCTAAACAACACCCTGTGTGCCCAGTTAATTTTATTTTTAACAACTGAAAACTCTTGGCCCTTGAGTCTGTTAAACATAACGAACCAGCTCAGGAATGAGGCCTCATATATTAATCAATGGTGATCTGCTGTATGAAAAAGAACAAGAGAAAGGAGAGGAAGAGGAGGAAGAAATAGAACTTTCTGTTCCCTGCCTGGAATGATCTTTCTTTCCTCCCTATCATAGATTGTTTCTTCTGATCTTTCAGGTATTCACCTAAATTTTCATGTCCTCTCAGAGACCTTTCCTAGTCAGCCTATCTAAAGTTACTTCTCCACCCTGCACACCCCTCTACTTTCTCTCATGTAAATTTCTTTATTTACTTCATGGCTCTTATCACAGCCTGCAATTATTTGGATTATTTATTTATCTATTTTGTATATTATCTGTTTTTTCTCACTAGAAAGTAAGCCCTGTAAGGAGAACATAATGGGTATTATTCCCGTTTCCAATACCTAGTGGGCACTGAAATATTTATTGAATAAGTAAATAAACAAGAACCATAGTCTCTATTTGGAGGTCTACTGCTACTCTGCCAGATACTTTCCACTGTTTTCCACTTATGTGTCATCTTTACAAGAGCTCTGCTAAGTAGGTGTTAACTACCTTGATTTTTTTTTTTCTTTTCAAAAAAAGGAAACTGATTAACAGTTTTACTTGTTAAAAACTTCTTCCTGAAAAACAGGAAATTGAAACTTTTTTCTGCATAGTCATTTTGTTTACTCATTCAGCCCTGTTGTGGGTCTCAAGAAACTATATGGTTGATGGAAGTACCCTCTGCTAAGGTTAAGCTGCTATTATGTACGTACAGAGTGCAGCTGCAAGGAGCAAATAGTACTGGGATGGAGTTACTTTCAGACCTATTTCTAAATACTCTCTTCAAAGCAGTTTGGAATTCTGGCGCAGCCAACACTTCCCAATTTAAAGATTCATCTGTAAACCTCTTGCAGTTTAAGGCCTGTCATCTGTTACAGTCTCTAAGATGGAACACAGTGTTCTCATATATTGTAAAATACAGAATTGTAAGTGTTATGTGTCGGTGTTCGGAAATCTCGGTGTTGTGTCCAGACTGCATATTTCAGCTTTTCCACAAAGTGGAATGGTACATATAAGGATTATTTAAGAAAATTAAAAGTCTTTAAATTAAAAAAAAAAAAGGAAACTGAGGCTTAAAAATGGTATTAAAAAATGGCTTTGTCAATACCAGTTAATGATGGGCCAGTGATGCAAATACCTTTATGTCTCCTCTAAAGTCTGTGTTTAAATATAGCCTTTCAGCTGAGAGTCTCAAGGTGCAATTACCTCATCTGTACTGCACGTTTGTGTGACAAGAAAAAGCAATTTGCTTTAACGAATTGTTCTTCATCTGCTCTGGCATTTTCCATGCTGAATTATAATGGGTCCTGTTACCTGAATGCTTCCTCTCTCAGTCAGAGCTCCTCAAGGGCGATGAATTGTTCTCTGTACTGAAGAGCTTCCACAATGTCCAACTGCATGTTTGTGAACAGGTTGAAGATCAAGGTCACATTAACTTTTCAAAGTAAAAGAAAACAAATCAGGCTCTTTCTAACTGGAAGAATTCTGGGAGAGAGAGTGGTTTTATACAGTACAATATATATTCAGTAACATATAGACTTCTAGATTATCGTGCTACTTTAGTGAACTTATTATCAAGACTTTCAACTGATGAATAAGAAATTTGAGTAAAAGAAAATATAGGTGATTTGCCCAAAGTCACACAGCACGTTTACATTAAGCAATGAGCCTATTAATTCTTGACTAATAGTCACATAGTAAGTGAGGACTTCAGGTCAAAACTCAGGACTTTATTATTTTGCCACTACAAATTATTGCCACTACAAAGCAATATTTAAATATGATTTATATTTAAATATTATGGTGGCAGATTTGGGAGAAGATGTATATGTGAGCCCAGCTTCATTTCTCAGCCCTCCATTTAAATTTACCAAGAAATGGAAATTAAAAAACAAAAAGCAATTAGCCAGAGGAATTAGGGAAGGGTGTCGTTTTTCCAATTTTAGAGGAAGTCTGCCTGGTATCTTGCATGTAAAGCCAAGATCATGCTCTAGGGAAAGATCAAATGCACTTCAATTTTATTTTCTGTCTGTGGGTAAATGGTATTTGAAAGTAGGGGTGACAGAAGACCACAGGGCATATGTAGCAGCTTTGGCAACCAGAAAACCAGAGCCTTGTCTCTGAGGTGATAGTAACACAACATAGGAGGTTGGACAGAGCTCGTACTTGATCTGGAGCCTGACCAACAGAAATCTGAAGGTGGATCACAAGTGCTGTAGAGCTGCATGAAGTAATAGCACAGAAACAGACATGGCTGCATATCTGTGTAGAGTTGCCCCAGGCCCAAACCCACCACCTCTCCCCTGAAGCTTCTAATGAGAAACAGCGAATATACAGTGTATTTATACCAGCCAGCCCTCCGGGTTACAGTTAACTCAAAGGAAGAATCCTAATTACGAACAGTCAGTGAAGAAAATCTAGGAGAATTTACACTCTATAGAGTTCAGGGTCAAACTATGCCTAGAGGAACACCTGAATTTGAGTAGGAATTTGTTCATGATTGCATTCTTTATATCAAAAAATTGGAATCAGCCTGATGTCCACCAGCAACATATTTTTTAATAAATTATGACTCATCTATACAATGTAATTCAATATGGTCATTATAAATAATTTTAGAATAATCAGCAAAATGGGAAAATGTTGATGCTATGGTTTAAATTTTAAAATCTGGTGGAAAAGTACTGTTTGCACAATGACCATAGATTTTGTTTGTTTTGGTTTTTGTTTTATGCGTATGCAAATATGTACATATAACCATAAATTTAAAACTAGAGTGATTAACACTAAAATGCAATCACTGGTCACATCACCCCTCTGCTTAAAAAACTTTAATATCTTCTTGTTACAGTTAGAAAAAGCTTACCCTTCTCAGAACAGGCTTTAGGCCTTCCTTGATAAGTCTTCTGCTTGCATCAGCAGCCCCATCAGGCACTGCTCTCCCCCACTATTCTCTAAGCTTTGGAAATTCTTTTCAGTGCCTCAACTATGCCGTGATCTTTGCCACGCAGGTTGCATGGAATGGTATCTCAGTGCAGCCTCCTTTTATAAGCCACCCCCAACCATTTCGACACATACATGTACATACACGCTTGCCCCTCACTTTATGAATTGCTGCTCTTACTCAGAGTTCAGATCAAATCATCACATATTCAAAGAAACATTCCTTGATAAATATACCAGTTCCCTCTGATAGCTCTCCATCCTTCTTATTCACCCTTCTCATGTGTAAATAATATTCACTTGTTGAAAGGATGACACTCAATGGTCTATAAATACCATAAGAATACAGATTTTATCTGCTGTTTCCTTATATGTAACACAACTTCTTGAATATTGTAAGTACTGAAAATATATTTAAATAAATAAGGTAGCTGATATCTCTTAGGTGCTTACTTGTTTTGAGTAACTTATCTGTATTAACTCATTTAATCTTTACCACAACCCAAGAAGTAGCTCCTGTTCCAACCCCTGTTTTAAAAATTGTAAGGCCATGTGGGGGTGGCCGGTTAGCTCAGTTGGTTAGAGCGTGGTGCTGATAACACCCTGGTTGCTGGTTCGATCCCCGCATGGGCCACTGTGAGTTGTGCCCTCCTTAAAAAAATAATAAAAATTATGAGGCCATGGCATTGACGCATTGAACAACTTACTCAAGGTTGTAGCAGAGCAGGGATTCATACTTGGGCAGTTGGTTCAAGAGCCCGTGTTAACTACTATTGGGTTGGTTAACAACACTAACAGTGTTGTAACAAAAATAATTGTGGTTTAAACAGTTAAAAATAATTGCAAAAACGCAATTACTTTTGCACCAACCTAATACTAATAATAGCCAATAATTACATAACATATACAATGAGCCAGATACTCTTCTAAATGCTTTATACGTATTGACTCCTTTAAGCCACATAAGAAACCAGAAAGCAGGCACTGTACTTTATAAATGAGAAAACTGGAGCACAGAGAAGTTAAAGCTACTTGCCCGGGTCATGTGGCTGGTAAGCGGCAAAACAAGCATCTGAACCCTGACATTCTTTCTGCTGTGAATACTCTCTATCCTCCTTTTATACAGTTGCAAAGAGAGGAAGGGAGCTATCTCTAAGTTTAGGGATTATGAATTTCTTTCTTTTTCTTTCATAGTCCAAAAACTATGTGACAAATGCATTTTTAACATAAGGAAAAGTTATTTTTTAAAAGATATAATTTAAAATAAGTAACTGTTGGTGCAAAAATACTCCCAAAGTCATAAAAATATGGCTTGGAAGTTTATCTGAATGCTTCTCTACTCCAACCTGCTCTCTGATGTTGGTGTCCCTTCCACAATATCCTCGCGAGTGGATCAACCTCCAGTGTTGGCTGATAATTACCATGCTCCTCGAGTAATTGTGGAGAGTCTGCCCATGAACTGAGGGACATCGTCTCCTCTGTACTCCAATAGGAGACGACTGTCACCACAACCAAGTGATTCGTTTTCAAAATAACTTCGCACTACGCAAATGCTGTGCGATGCTGGAAAAACTAAGCTTTCACAAAGCAATTTCGTTTTGTTTTGATTTTTCTGTAACACTTCAGCCTTGTATAGATTGCTTTCCTAACCCCTAAACAAGTAGGTGGAATAAAATGTTTTAATCACGATGATTAAGATCACTGAAGTGTTTGTATGATATTTTCTTTGACAGTGAGGAACAAAAAGGTTTTATTTGTGTTTTACTTTTTAAAACTAGTTTTGTGATGGCCCCTTCATTGCCCCTTTCCCTATAGAAATGGTGACTCCTTTTCCACTGCCTCCAAAGTACCCTGTATGTGTTTCTACGGCGGCAACTTGAACTCCTCATTTTTTCTGTGCCTGCTTCTCTGTCTTACTCTTATTTTTACTTTGCTTCCTTGGCATCTAACTCATTTTAAGAACATGAAGTTCCAAAAACCAAACAAACAAACAAATAAAACCTCATAATTACTCAAGAAACACAGTTTATGAACCAAAAAGTAATTTTATAATAGCTCAAATTTTTACTTGATTTTTTAATCATTAAAATAGATATATTTGAATAATTTCTTTAAAAAAAAAATGTTTCCCCTTCTTAGTACTTTCTTCACTCATCTGAACTACTTTCTAGCTTCTAATACCCCCAAACTACCCTGGGAAAAAACATCCATCCATCTGCTCCTTGTCCAGGGCACCTCTAGTTCTCTCCTTTCCCCCTTTCCTCCCATTCTGAACCACCAAAGAACAAATCTGGCAAAGAAGGAAGCTTCTCAGAGAGCAGAGGAGGACAGGAGATTGAGTGGGCCAACCCAGAATTTCCTTTCAAGTGCAAAAGAAAAGACAAAAGAATGGCAATCATTATATATAAGTAACTGTCCTGTGACAAATATTTGTTAATAGGAAGGAAGACAGGAAAGGAGGGAGGGAGAGAGGGAGGAGAAAGGAAGGAAGGAAGGAAGGAAGGGAGGGAGGGAGGAAAGAAGGAAAGAAGGAAGGAAGGAAGGAAGGAAGGAAGGAAGGAAGGAAGGAAGGAAGGAAGGAAGGAAGGAAGGGCAGGTTAATATAATGGAAGGGTAACTTTTGCCATACCCTAGCCAAATTGTGTGAAATGTTTGACAACTTTCTTCTGTAGTTCTCTTTTTCTTTTCCTGTCCCAAACTCTACCTATTGGTTATTTAATACGGTCGATAGCTACTGTGCTTCTATATCATTGGCTTGAAACAGACTCAAAAACTTTAATGAACGGTCATGATGGAACTATTTTAAGACTAATTCTAAGTGGAGAATAAAGGTCATAATACTACTGTAGCAGCTAAAGCACTTTTGCTGACATTCTCTAATTTTCACAGAACTCCAGAGACATGGGCAATTATTTTGATTATACCTCTATAGATAAGGTGCTTTAGGCATAGTGAGTAGAATAATTGAGATTAATCATTGCTTGCACCAAAAATAGACTTATATCAACTAATATTCAGGGGAGACCTAATTGGAGGATACAACTTGGTCTTCACAAAACGATCTTTTATCATTCTTCTCTTGCTTAACACAGAAAACTCCAAAGACTTAGATTTTTTTCATTAGTAAGTAAATGAAATTGAACTGTTTAAATCACATATCCTAAGAATTATTAGAGACCACCCCCCAAAAAAACCAATGTGCTGTGTGAACACAAACAGTTGATAGCCAACATTTGTATGACAGCTTTATTTAAAATAAGCCCTGTCTAATAAAAAAGAGAAGTTTATTTTTATTTAAAAAAAAACCTTCAAATTGTTGATAACTCCAAATTATTGGAAGATTCTCTCTATTACTCATAATATTATTTACATATATTGTTTTACATACTCCATTTTATTTTAAAAGTTGGTAATTGAACCACATACTTTTATTGCAGTTCCCACTAGAATACATTCTGGAAGTGTGTGTAAAGCTTTTACTTAAAATTCACCTGGAGCATTTTCTCTTGAAATCACACTTCAGAATTTGCTACTCCCCCGTTTTTCTTCATGTATTCATCCTAGTTATTCTTCACTAGAATTTCTGCCCTGCTAACCCATTCTGGAAACACTAGCCAATTTAAACTTGAATGAAGAAAGGATTAAGATGCTAAGGCTTTACTTGGAAGGTGGAAGCAAAGGAGCATGGGTAAGAGAAAAGGGAAGTGAAGCAAGGAAAAGTAGGATGGATGTAATATGATGCTTCGTGTGGCAATGTGTTATCACACATGTTTTCCCTTCACAATAACCTGCAAAAAGACACAACAGATCATTCAACAGGCATATGCACTCAACATTCAGGGTTTCTTTAGAAGGGTTTTAAAGAGGAATCTTGGAGTAACCTACAGAATAAGGAAAGGAGGGGAATTTTGCCTCTCCTGTGCTACATTTCACATTGCTCTTACCATGGACATCTAACTGCCCTGTACTTTTAGATTCCATTATCCAGTCCCTGAAACATCTCAGGGAGCCAGAAACACAGCCCCATACTGTGGCACTTTATCCAAGTTGAAAAAATGCATTTCTTCTGACTTACTTCACTTAGCATAATAATCTCAACATCCATCTGTGTTATAACAAATGGCAGTATTTCATATTTTCTTATGGCTGAGTAATATTCCAATTGTATATATCTGTACGACATCTACTATATCCAATCAGCTATCGAAGGACACTTTGGTTGTCTCCATGTCTTGGATACTGTGAATTATCTGACTTCACTCAAATGTGAGATATAAAACTGAAAACAACAAAGGAACAAGACAAACAAATAAAAAATCATGGACACAGACAATAGTTTAGTGGTTACCAGAGAGGAAGAGGGGGTGGGTGTGGTGGAAGAGGGGAAAGGGGGTCAAATATATGGTGATGGAAGGAGAACTGACTCTGGTTGGTGAGCACACGATGTGATATATAGATAATGTATTCTACAAATGTACATTTGAAACCCATGTAATTTTACTAACCAATGTCATCCCACTAAATTTAATAAAGATAAAAAATGCAGGGGCAAACTAGTGTGGGTGGGGTGCTGATCAAGAGAGGAAGGAAGCAAGAGGCAGTGTGAGGAGTACGATGTTATTATTGTAATACAGACATCTAGAACATAATTATGATATATTCCTACCTGCTGAGGACACCACAACTCCTGAGCAAAAAACATTCTGGCCTTCCTCAGCTGGGCAATCAATATGTTTAAGGATCAAACAGGGACCAGACTAGAAGTACTGGAATTCAGCTCCTGACCCATAGCTAAGCCAGAGTGATAAACCTGAGGAAGCCTGAAACAGAAACGGTCAGAAGCTGAGTACAAACCAAGGTCCTTGGAGAGTACTGAAAGTTGAAGCTGAGAAAACCTGAAGCAAACACCAAAGGGGTCACAAGTGGATTAAAAATTGGTTGATGAAGCCCAAGACTAAGACTAAAAGCAGAAAGAAACGCAAGTGGAGCCATAGCAGAACAGAAATAAGGTAAGCCAAATCCCGTGCAATTGCTTTTAAAGTGGGACTTAGCCTTTATGTGCTGTTAGTGTTAGGTGTGTGGCACACGGCTAGGCAGGTCTCTCTTAAAAGTATGGCGTCATTGCAAACAAAGGAAATGTATGGGAACATAAGGTTTATAAAAGCTTCTGGAAATAAGCATTCTGTAACCCACGTGTCCCTTGGTCATGCCAGTGTGACAACTGAAATGAAGTCGCATTTTCATTAATAAGTACACTACTCATTTAGTAGAATTGTGTATCAAGGGTCTGTATGATTAAAGAGCTGCTTAGAACCTCATTATGTAGTGCTTATTTAAGTATTAATAGTTATAGCTCCTGCCTTCATGGATTTTCCGGTAAGCAGGGAGATATAGATCATGAACAAGTACGTATTTATAATTGTGAAATGCTGTGAATTTGAGCAAGGTGCTGTGAGAAAGAAAAACAGGGAAGAGAAAAATGCACTTAAATACTGTTTTCAGGGAGGACCAATTTAAGAAGTTGCCAATTAAGCTGAGATCTGAAGCGTGAGACCTGAAACTGAGCTAGTTTAAGAGCTTCCTATACAGAGATGACAGTGTGGCCACATCCCCATGCTATCTAGAGAGAGACTGACTTGATTAAGAAACAGAAAGAAGCCTGGGCGGCTGAAACATAATAAATGAGTAACTTGAGATGAAAATGGAGAGGGCCTTTTTTATTTGTAATTGAACATATTTGACATATAACATTGTATAAATTTAAGGTATACGACATGTTAATTTGATACATTTATATAGTGTAATACGATTGCCATTGTAATGAAAATTAGCACCTCTGTCATATTACATAATTATTCTTCCTTTTTAGTGGTGGGAATAATTAAGTTCTAGGCTTTGATTAAGATTTGAATTTTATTGTAACTCCAGTGTGAGGCCATTAATGGGTTCAATTATTTCAATTGCAATGACTGAAAGCCCCCGTCCTGCCGAACTGCAGGAAGCCCGCTTTTAACAGGTCACCCAAATATGACCAAGGATCCCTGGAGGACAATTACATGCTCCACAGATCTGTCCTGTGGTCACCCGCTGTCTTGTCCCCCTGTCCTGCTTGCAGATCCCTAAGGGCTGGGATTACCATCTCCCTTCAAAGTCTTCTACTCTCCCCCATACTGCCTTGCCCCAAACATAAACAGCCCTGCTGAAATCGGCTGCAATTTTAATAGGACTTGACTGAAAATTTCAGCTAAATGAAAGAAAAGTAGAACCCAGAGAGTAACTTATTACCACGACTAGATATATCTCTTCTTAGAACTCAGAGGACCAGACCTATCCTTGGGTTTGGACAGGCCCACACTGGTCCAGACCATCCTGGGTACAGAGAGGCTGGATTACCTTCATTCTGTCTCACCCTTATCCCTGCTTCTTATTCCTATCCTGGAATCAGTCTCTTCCAAGGATGATTGATAACACAAATGAATTACCTTCAAAGGAAAAGTCAATCCCCAAGGTCTTCCCACCCATATAGGTGACAGTCACCCCCTGTTATCTTGAGCTACACTAGAACCCAACAATCCAATATCAATACAGGCTGCTCTCACAGAGTGTTTGTGGTATTAACGGGCCAGTCCAGTTTGAGCTTATCCAAATTAAGCCTCATTCTTTTCAGTCATTCGAAAATCAGGCTTGCAGGATCTCTGTCCTCTGAGGAAGCAGCAAGTTTTATGCATAGTTCATTCCAGATCCATATTTAAAATAGACATAACTCCCTAAAAAATATAAGCACGGCTATGCAGTCCTGTCTATCACGTAGACCATCTTTAGTATTACCACAGTGTAGTTCATGTCCTTCAAATCATAGTGCCTCACAAAATCTTCAAGTCTGGAGTATGTCTGCATTTTACTTTTGCATAACAAAAAATTTGCTTTGATTCCCTCAAAACAAAGGCATAATCTGCTCCAAAAATGCAGGTCTCTTGAAAATGTACATGTAGTTTCCTTTCTATCAAGATTAAAACAAATAGACATACTAAAACAATCTCTTGCATTTGACTTCTCACCAAGACTGTAAGCTTGTTTTAATTAGAAGTCACTGCCATATTAATAAAATAGCTCTCTTCTTCCAACTCGAGCTTCAAGGACGCTCTTCAGTCTCCTGCTACTGTTTTTGCAGGACCGTTGTTGCTTTGACTCAAGTTCTTACACTTTAACTTGCACTTTGATTCAAGTTCTTACACTTCAGCCACCCATGGGAACTCCTTTCGCACCTGAAGGAAGGCTGTCCTATCTGGCTCTCATAGCAGTTCCCCTCGTATGGCCCTCCCAGCCTGCTCCCATGATGAGATCCAGTTCCCGAGATTCCAGCCTCATTTGGAATTCTGTTCACCCATCACCCCAGCCTCCAGCACCACCTGAGATATAAGTTGGAGCTGTTATTCTCAAACAGTTGAGGGTTTCAAGAACTCTCCCTTTGCACTAATGCTGTGATGCACACACAACAGCACCTCTGAAGCTAGCATACCTCAACTTCACCTCCACTTGGGTTCCCCGGATTCTAGAGGACCTGCAAACTTCATTAATCATGAGAAAAGAATATGTTGTAAGCTTTCATTGCCAAGCACCCTAGTCTCCAGTTGTGCTCCCCAACCTCCCCTCACCCCCTCTAACCTTTGCCCAGTGGCCACTGACAGCGAGTGTTTTATTCCAGAGCTGCCTTTTCCCACAGCTATTCTAATAGTGCCCTCCAGTGGCAGGTGATTCAAGTACAATTAAAGAAGCTTGATTGAAGAATCAGACCTTAAAGCGTGGGCTTATTTCATATCTACCCAGTACCTAGGGACCCTCTCAGAGATGTTCAGCTCTGACTTGGGCACTTTCTAGTTCTCTGTCTTGCACAGATATATGGGTACATGAAATAAGAGTCAGACAGCAAAGAACTAGTCAAGCTTTTCCGTCCAACTGGGAAGCCCACTGATAAAAGGCCAGTCTGTCTGCCAGATAGTACTAAGTAAACCATATCAACATTACGACCCCCATTAGCCACAGACATTGAGAAGGGAGAAGGGTCTATAGCATTGTGTCATATAGGCATGGCTTCTCACAGAGAATCTGAAATAAAACCGCCTAGTTATGGAAACACCTAAACATGAGCTCCTTAATACTCCTTCCTTTGTTATTTAACCCCTTTGAACATAAAAACAAAAAGACCATGTCCACCCTATCTAGGATAAGTTCTATTAACTGGTTTGGAGTGAGGAAAACAGGCTGCAACAGAGGGGACAGCCGGGATGTTCAACCCTTGGGCTCCTCAGAGGAACCCACTGCCCTCTCCTCACCATGCCATGAAGCTTAACGAGGGAAATCTCTTCATTCTGATGTAGTATAGCAAGGACATGCATTCATCTGAGAATAATTACAGTCTCAAGTGTGGTGGACAGCTTTATTGATCAAACATTTATCATGTATGTGCAGTTCCCCACAAAACCCATAGGGCAAATATTGCCAATGGCGTAGTTTGTATTCCCTATCCCATTTGCCACCTCTACGCTGTGAATTCCAGACAAATACACCATCTATGATGAAGGTGCATCAGAGATGTAGAAAATTGCCTTGGAGGTTCTGATACAGTCAGATTTGGGAAGCAATGCAAGATGCCCTCAAATAGTTTCCCAATGCTGAGAATCCCACGATGTTTATATAATATAGTCTCTGTAAGTGAGATTCGGGTAATTTCTTATTTTTCAATATAAAAAAAGCCCTATAATTCAGTGAATGACTTACAATTTAATTTTTCCTTTTGTGTAAATTCTTGGTCGAAGGACATGGACAATTTTTAATTCTTTTAGGATAATATTTAATTGTTTTGTAGGAAGACTAACTCCTCTAACAATGCCACCACCGTGAATATACTGTCTAAAGTCCTATCATCATTGGACTGTATCATGGTCATTAATCTTTGTTAGTGTAATGGATATATAACAATATGGTTAAGCTCTTCTAATCCACATTGCTATGATAGCCCTGTAAGCTTCTAAGTGATGGAAGCCTTCTGAATATCCCCAGATATAAACATGTAGGCAAAAGACCTCAAGCTAAATACCACCTGGCCTAACAGATAGATTAATATAGTTTTGTGATAAATAGAGGTTAATCTTTTCTAGGACAAAGGCGTTTGATGAATTTGTGATGAATTGAAAAAAAATGTAAAGGGATTTGTTTTGAGTATATTGGAAATTTCCTTTTGTCAACATTCTTTATTACTATGATAGCAAATTAGGCAGAATCAAACACATTGCTTGTCTTCCAACTTTTGTGATCTCTGATGACTACCTTGAGGGGTTTTAAATAGTGCAAGTTAAGGCAATTTTCAGAGAGCTGAGTGTTTAATAAATGTATTTAAAGTTATATTATATGATTCCACTAAGGAAAACAATAAATGAGACTAAGAGTTATAACATACAAGAATCTTATTTATGCCTTTGACTGCCACTAAAATCAGAAGGGAACATAAGGGTCTTTTCACAAAGAACAAAATTATGAAAAATTCCAGGGTCACATACCCATGGCTATAAATCTTAGGTAATAGACTGGGGCAGACCTGAAACAGTCCCTAAGAATACAAACACATTTCTTATTCTCTCTCTTATTCTGTTATTATTACAAAGAAGATGGAATAAGAACTGGTTAAATAAATATCCCCAAAGTTTGCTTATAAATAAATTTCAGTACAATACCATAAGTATGTCCTTGATCTGTTCTCTCCAAAGTTTTATTTATAAACAAACTAGAAAGTACACTCAAAAATGTGAGTGGGGGGCCGGCCCGGTGGCTCAGGCAGTTAGAGCTCCATTCTCCTAACTCCAAAGGCTGCAGGTTCGATTCCCACATGGACCAGTGGGCTCTCAACCTCAAGGTTGCCGGTTCAACTCCCCGAGTCCCGCAAGGGATGGTGGGCTCCACCCCCTGCAACTAAGATTGAACAGGGCACCTTGAGCTGAGCTGCCACTGAGCTCCTAGATGGCTCAGTAGGTTGGAGCGCGTCCTCTCAACCACAGGGTTGCCGGTTCGACTCCTGCAAGGGATGGTGGACTGGGCCCTTGCAACTAGAAATGGCAACTGGACCTGGAGCTGAGCTGCGCCCTCCACAACTAAGACTGAAAGGACAACAACTTGAAGCTGAATGGCACCCTCCACAGCTGGGATGGGAAGGACAACTACTTGGCTTGGGAAAATGTCCTGGAGGTACACACTGTTCCCCAGTGAAGTCCTGTTCCCCTTCCCCAATAAAACAGTCTAAAAAAAAAAAAAAATGTGAGTGGGACAAAGAGCTTGAAAGGATAGCAGATATATTGGATGACAGATTACAGATCCAAATTTGGACAATAAATGGAAAAAGTGAGGCCAGAGGTTGGGCATCTAGTTCAGGAGAGGGTTGAGAAGTGGTATTCTATATACAGTGAACACCAAGGCAAAGGATCCCAAGATATCTCACTGTTGCACACTAGCCATAGGGTACAGGCTCCTGTTTACTGATTTCAAATCATGGAACTGAGCTAAAGCAAGCTCATCCTTAACGGTCCTTTCTCCTGCCTTCTCTCTGGCACTTAAGGAGCATCACAAATTATTTTCTATCTCCCTGAAGTAGAATAGTATCTCTTCTTAATGGGCAAGTATGCAGTAAAGAATTTGGCTTAGTCCAAAGAGAGAGACGTTTTCTTCTCTTGACTTCTGTAAAGTAATTTATGTCATACTTTATAGGAGTGTCTTTGTTTAGGTGGGGGCTGGACACACCGCATTTTCAGGTGTGGCCAACTATACCCAATAGTCTTAAAGTGGGGGCTGGTTATGCCAGAAAAACCAACCATGTCATTTAAGGTGGGGGCTTTGGGTCATTCAGTATAAATTGATGTGGAGACTGAGCTCAACCCTGTGAGCAATCAATCAGTTATGCCTACATAAGGATGCCCAAATAAAAACACTGGACTAAAGCTCAAGTGAGCTTTCCCAGTTTACAAGAGTTTATGCAGATTGTCATATAATTGAAGCCAAGAGGGTAATAATGCTTTCTAACTCCATGGGAGAGAAAAATAGAAACTTTATTTGGAACCCTCCCAGATTCTCTCCTATGTGTCTCTTCCTTTTGCTGATTTCCCCTTACCCCAAATTTATTGAGTTATAATTGATATCCATCACGTCACATCGTTATCGTTTTTCTTTGACTGCAGTTTGTGTGTATAGTTCCCCTTTAACAAACCTTAACCGTGATTATAATAGGCTTCAGTAAGTTCGTCCTTCTAGAAAGATATCTAACCTAAGGGTTTCAGGAACCCTCCAAACTTGTAGTTAGCTTCATAAGTGAGGGCAGACTTGAAGACTGTGCCCTCAAACCTAGCATTCTGGCTAACCCTGGGTAGTAAGGTATCTGCTATGGAGTATACCGTGTTTCCCCGAAAATAAGACCTAGCTGGACCATCAGCTCTAATGTGTCTTTTGGAGCAAAAATTAATATAAGACTGGGTCTTATTTTACTATAATATAAGACCCTATCTTATATAATATAACGTAATATAAAACCAGTTTTTATATTGATTTTTGCTCCAAAAGACGTATTAGAGCTGATGGTCCGGCTAGGTCTTATTTTCAGGGAAACACGGTAGAACATCAACCGTGTGTCTGTCCAGAGTGCTTACACATGCCATCAACTTACCCTGCTTTAGGCAAAGTCCACGCTCACTACACTAATATGAGAGAAAGCTAAACATTTTTATTTGTTTTTCCTTTTTTAAAAGGTGGTAGTTCTTTGTGTTTTATCTTTGAGACTCTTCTGTATAAGCATTAGGAATAGAACTGTAACTTCAGGTAAGTCCCATCCTAGGTGCTAATTCCAGTTGGTCAGTAATCACCTTCACACTGAAATATATGGAAAGTACTATATGGTAATAAAACTCAGGTACTCCACTTCCTAGCTGCTGCTTCATTCTCTCAATTTTCTCATCTTTCTGACCTAATGAAGTAGTATTTTATCTCTTCCAATCTGTGTTCTAGATACCCCAGAGATTGTTTCATCCATTAAATATTCTTTGCCAGGAGATATGCCTCAGGTCAATTTCATCAGCTCTTATAAAAAATGGTAAATTGACCTTTTTAAATGAAAAGGCCTTTCATTACTCAAAAGAATTTTTATATTTTTAGTTTATGGGTGTGGTAGTATTTAATTCTTTTTATTGGTGTAAAATGATCCCCATTCATATTACTCAGCTTAGGCAGCTCCTGCAATACTACTGTAAAGATGGAGGAGGAGGAGGAGGAAGAATCTAAAGTCGCAGGGAGTTGTTTCTAGCTCATGTTACATGTTTCCTCGGGGATGGCTTGAGCTCTGCTTTACGTCTTCTTTGGGTGCAGATTAAAAGAGTATCATACCCAGCTTAGGACTGCCGACTTCTATGGTCTTGCCTTGATCTCAGTGTATCATCTTGAAGTCTGTAAAGAGAAGATTAGGCCACAGGTATGCATATGTACACAGGAAAGACCGTGAAGACAGGAAAAGACAGCCATCTACAAGCTAAAGAGAAGAGGCCTGAAAAACAATAATAAAATAAATAAGCCTGCCAATACCTTGGTCTCAGACTTCTAGCCTCCTGGACTGTGAGAAAATAAGTCTTTGTTATTTAAGCCACCGAACCCATGGTGCTTTGTTATGGCAGCCTTATTAAACGAATACATTTGGTAAGAGAACATTCCACAATGTATAGAGGGTGCCAAAAAACTGTACACACACTTTAAGAAAAGAAAAAACTGTATTGAAGTTATGCTGATGGTAACCATTTTGAGTACCTCTTGGAATTGCAGAAGTTAAATGTGACTTGTATTCATCTTTTGTTATTGGTCTACATTGAGTATTACAATTTTAATACAGTTTTTTTTTCCTTTTTAAAAATGCGTATGCATTTTTTTGGCATCCTCTCTATGTAACACATGCTCTCCATGCAGCAATATCATGAGTGATTTATTTTCTAGCTAAATTATTTCTTTTTTTTTTTTTACAATAATCATGTGCTTCTGTTATAATTATAAAAAGTCATAAAATATTAGATGGAACTATTTGTGGGATTAAATCTGAAAATCCTAACAACAAAGAAGCCCTGATGAAAATGTCCATTTTCTTATTCTAAAAGATATTTCCAGTTTAGGAGCAAAGATGGTAATTTTTAAAAGACAAGTTAAAGAAAATTGTTAAGTATACTTTTGAAATCTTTTTATAAATATTCCAGAGGAAGCTTGCCCACTAAAGTGCTGATATTGCCATTTCAAAGAGGAGGGCAATACACACAGGACAGACTCAGTGGAACTATAAACGAACTGTTCATTAAAGATACCTATGTAAATTATAAAACAAAAGGTAATATTCAATATAAAGTGCTCCTATTTTAAAAGAAAACTTCACAAAATGAGTTTTAAGTTGGCAGTGATTACCAGCAATGTTTTTGTTAGGAGCTTCACACAGCTTTCTTTTGTTCGTAATTACTTTCGTAACTACCAACACTTACTCAATTAGATATGTTAATAGTCCCTGAATTTCTGTACACCTGTTTTCTCCAGCTGTCTGTAAGCCTGGTTCTCCGACATCTGTATGGAATTGATAGTTCCACATCCTACCATTAAAATCACAGGAAAAGAAGTCCTAGGATGAGTAAAAGAGCTTAAAAAAATAAAGACAAACAATTAAGTGTGAATATTTTTACAATGAAATCAGTACTATCAGGATAAATTCTGGGATATACTTAAAAATAACCCAAAGGTCCCCTATGCTTTCACAGATATAAAGAAGTGTCCCTTATCTTATAACTCTGGTACTTGACTTGGTTGTATTTACAGGCATATACATATGTAAGGTCCAGATTGTAGAGGAATTTTGGCTATGAAACTTAGAGCAAAAATTAAATACTTAAAAATTGAGTCATTTATAATAAACTAAGTTATCTATTTAAAAATGCTTTCCAGAATGTGTTTCCCCCCATATTTTTAATGAAAAAATACTTACTGTTCATCTATAGTGCACAGTAATTTAGGACATAGGGTCTTTAGAGGAGTAATTAAATTAAAATAAGAGCCTAATCCCATATAATGACTGGTGTCTTTATAAGAAGAGATTAGGACACAGACATGCATACCTACAGAGGGAGGAACATATAAGATACAGGGAAAGTTTCCTAAATTCTGGGAGTACAACAGCAAAGACAATCTCATGGAGCTTAAAAGAGAGTGGGAGGGACTAGTAAATCCAGATTAGTTAAGTGCTATGAAGATGGTATAATAAGGTAAAATTACAGGGAGTAACCGATTCATATAGCGGGACGCTATTTTCATAGGATGGTTAGTCTCTTCAAAGAGATATTAAAATGAAATAAAATATTTAACTTACACAGCTAAGAAAGATTAAGGAAATTGTTATTTTACCCAGTGTTGGACACAGTAGTGGATAATAGGCACTATAAATTGAAGCAATCTGTATTGAGTGGAAGTTGGCATAATTTCACACATTTTAAATGTATGTAAATTAACCTACAATTATATTTGTAGGATTTTATTTGAAATGTTTGCTCCAACATTTTCTTCTAAAGTTGTTCATTGTGCAATTGTGTATATAGTACTTGGGGAAAATATTTGGGGAAAATTGAATTCCAACTACAGAACATTTATTCAACAAATAAAATATGTGCATCAACAAAATAGAATATTGTGTATCTATTAAAATGACGCTCTATTTTTCTGATGCAAAAGGGCAAATTTTCCAATTTTCCTCTCCCTCTTTAGACTCTTTAGTGATAGTAAGGGAAGGTTTAAAAGGTATAAGCCTGCAACAAATAGGAAAAGAGAATAGCCAGCAATAAACAATGGGAGGTAAATGGAAGAATCTTGGTAGATGAGGCATATCAAAGAAAGCCACTGTCTGGAACTAATGTGGTATGAGCATCAGCACAGGAAGAAGTTGATCCACCCAGCAAGTACAAGTAAAAGGCAAGTATGGCAAAAGGAAGAAATAGTAAAAAAGGACTAAAAATGGATAGTTGATGAAGTCTGTGTACAGAAATTTGTGAAACAATTTGTCCTCCTCCCTCGCCTACCTCTAGTGGCCTGAAGCTAATGTTCAACCCCAAACAACCATCTAGAAAGAACTAAGGCAACTAAGGCTGGGTGTTGGTGCCATAGGATAAACACTTCCTAATTCTATTATATTGCTATAGGTGTGTGCTAGCCTAATAGCCATTTCCTGCCCCTGACTCTAAAGAAAGCCTGGCGGTCAATAAACCTTGACTGCCAGCATAGATCATGCAGTCAGACTATCACCCAATTATTAATATGAGCAAATGAGACATTTGAGGAAACGGTGGAGCATGCAAGAGTAATATCAAGATTTAAAAATAAGCAAAAAATAGCCTTTGGAAAAAGTAAGAGAAATAAGAAATGACAAAGAAAAACCCTCGGGTCAGAGTCCTCAATGACATTTAAGGAAATGGTACTTGCCTAAAATAAAACACTGCATTATAAAAGCAAAAACAAATCAGAGAATATAAACAAAAGAACTCTTAAAAATTAAAAATTTGGATTTGGAGAAGAGAACCACTTAAACATATCCGTACTGCCCTGCCATCCCAGTTGCAATTCAACTATCAACCTGTTGAGTGTGGAAGCTGCCAGAGAGGATCTAGGGATTATAAAGAAGGTCTTGGGATCTGCTGGGGTCTGGATGGAGAAAACAACCTGCAACCTCTCCTCCTCAAAATAGAGATGAGCCAGGGATGGCAGCAAAAAGCCCAGGGACATGAAGTATAACACCTGGCAACCTGGAGAGATGTTGATCCTCTGCTGAAAATCCAATGACTGTAGGGAGTGAGATATTTGAAGACACAGAAAGAGACAGAAGGAAGAAGGCCATGTGAAGGAGACAAATTGGAATTATGCTGTGACAAGCCAAAAATACTAAGGATTGCTGGCAACCCAGAAGCTAGAAGAGGCAAGGAAGTATTCTTCTTTAGAGACCAAAGTGTGAGCATGGCCTTACTGACACCTTGATTTTGGACTACTAGCCTCTAGAATTGTTGCATAATAAATTTCCTTTGTTTTAAGCCACCCAGTTTGTGGTAATTTGTTACAGCAACTCCTGGAAACTAATACAAATGACAAATCCAGAAGACCTAACATATAAATAGAAGGAAAACAAATAAACAACTAACAGATAAAACTTTGATTTCCCTGAGTTTAAGAAAATTTGAGGCTTCAGATTGAAAAGGATCGCTGAATTCCATCCAGCATTAACTAGGAAAACCTATGCTCCCCAGTATATATATATATTCTGGTTTAAAAATCCTGTCTCCAAAGATAAATCTCTACTCTCTTCCAACGGAAAGGAGAAATTTCTAATAAAGAAAAAAGCATTGGACTTGTTACATGAAAAACTAGAAGCTAGAATCTGGTGGACTTTTAAGAAAAAAGCCTGCAATATAAGAATTTTATACCTATGTAAGATATCATTCACCTGTATATAAATGCAAGAATGCAGACAATAAACAATTATATGTGCAGTTTCACATCTGAAGAAAATAATGGAGAATGCATTATAACCAAATTGCCAGTGAGTCAGAATAGAGACTTCAAAATAAAGATAAAAACAAGAGAATACAATGGTGTACAATTTCTCCTATAAAATATACAGTTAAATCTGAATGAATAATGACAGAGTGGGCAATATCTAAGTGCTAAATAGGTTGTTTGATTTAAAATAATAGCATGTGAACCTACTGGTACACATATCTTTGTGTACATCTGTAAGGCCACACATTTTAGATGTAATTTTTGGCTGGCATTGATACAAAACTAATAACTAGTTAGTCCTTTTGTATATCAACTCTCTTGCTTATGAATTCATTACTTTGGTTTGCCCCTTGATTAATTACATATCGACAAAATTTTTTGTGTTTGCTTTTTTCCACCCTTGAAAGGTGTGGGGGTGATGACATATTATTGCTTTTATATTGAAGTAAAAACTCTTCCTGAAGTAGAAAATTTTATTTTCCTTCAAAACACTGTTTCACTTTTTTCTAACATCTTTCATGACTGAAAACAGCAATAAATTTGTTTCCCCTTTTATGTAATGTGTTTCTGCCCCTCTATGTGCTTGTAGAGTTCTTTTTAGTCTTTGAAATACAAAACCTCATCAGCAGGAATCTGTGTTGGTTGCTGTTGGTTGCTTTTCATTAATTTTGCCTGATACATGGAGAGCCCTGTAGATAAAAATTTACTTTCAACTCAGGAAATTTCTTTTATATTTATTTTTCTGCTCTGTCCTAGTCTCTTTCATTCTTTCTGCTCTATTCTATTCCTTTCTCTAGAAACACAAATTATGGTTATTTTGAATCATCATTACCTATTCATCTTTCTAATCTTTTTATAACTTTTGTAAAAATCTTATCATTTTTCTTTGGTGTTCTAGGTAATTTTCTCAGCTATGTCTTTATGATACATTTCTTTGCAGTGATGATTATGCTCTTCACTACTTGGAATGCTTTAATAGCATTATTACTTTAACTGAATTTATTTAGTTAGTTCCTTAACAAAAATCTCTGTGGCTCATTGTTTAATATAACATTCATGTTCACTTCAGACATCATGTTATCCTTAATATTAGTCCAAAATAGATAGTACCTAAAGTTTGATTTTGTTTCCCTGGGTAAGTCTTTTTCAAATATATGCTCTTCAACTAAATTTTTTACACTATTGTAGAATGTGTTCACCTCTTTGGTTACTATGGTGTAAGGGTAGTCATTTTAATATAATGGATGAATTGAGAGCACAAGGGTTTCTTTTGATTCTCAACTTTCTTGATTTTTTTCCTGACATCTTGAAAAATATGCTGCTGGAGAGTAACAATGTATGGTGATGTTGTCACTTCAGCCATTCAGTGGTTTCAAGAATGTGGGAAGGAAGTTAACACTATAGGAAGTTGTGGCCCAAGTACATTTTCCCTGAAAGCATTTTCTCTACCTTTATTGTAATCCACTGCATAGAGGCCAATTTAACTAGGTTAGGAGAAACTCTTGTCCCTTTAAGGGGCATGCAGGGGCCACTTGGTTCTTTCTAATTCAGCTGGTCACACAGGAGAGAACTTGTGTCAGGAAAAACGAAGTGCCATCAGATTTCTTTCTATGTGAAAAAACTACATGTTTTCTCTTTAATTAATACTTTATTACTAATGATCTAAAATTGTAAAATGGTTCTATATAGATATTCCTCTATCCTCCCAATGACTCATCCTCATTTCCAGATATCCATGATCTATTTTAGTGGATGTAGCAGCAGAAAGACTCTAACAGGGCCCACAATGTTCCCCACCTCCTGGTGTTTTTACCCCAGTGTAACCCTTCCCCTTGACTGTGACCAGGATCTGTGACTTGCTTCTAATAGACTTAAACAAAAGTGAAGGCAGGTCACACATGTGATTATGTTACATTAGGTTGCAACTTTTCTCTTGCTAGCAGACCCACTCTACTGATGCTGTTCCTCATCCGGAGGGATCCATGTGGCAAGGAACTGGGGGTGACCTCCAGCCAACAGCTGGCAAAGGAGCTAAGGCCCTCAATCTGATGGCCTGCCAAACATCACATGATCTTGGAAATGGATCCTTTCCCAGTTGAGCCACAGATGAGACCCCATGCCCAGATAAAACTTTGATTGATGTCTGTGAGAGACTCTGAAGCAAAAGACGCAGCTGAGCCAAGCTCAGATTCCTGGCCTACAGAACATGTGTTGTTTTAAGTCACTACATTTGTGGTAATTTGTGTTGCAGCAATAGATAAATGAGGCAGTGGGTTTCCTTCTTTTTTTAAAAAAAATTTATTAAAATATAGCTAACATACAATATTATATTAGTTTCAGATGTACACCATAGTTATTCAACATTTATATATCTAAGGAATTGATCACCATAATTTCAGCAACTATTTGACATCATACTATGCTATCACAATGTTATTTACTATATTCCCTGTGCTATACATTACATCCCCATGACATATTTGTTTTACACCTGGAATCTTGAACCTATTATTCCCCTTCACCTTTCCCCGCTTTTTTAATTTTTTAATTACAGTTGACATTCAATATTATTTTATATTAATTTCAGGTGTACAAGTACAGCATAGTGGTTAGGCATTTATGTAATTTAATAAGTGATCCCTCTGATTAGTCTAGTTCCCACCTGGCACTACACATAGTTATTGCCATATCATTGGCTATATTCCCTATGCTTTACTTTACATCCCTGTGACTATTTTGTAACTACCAATTTGAGCTTCTTAATGCCTTTATCTTTTCACCCTGTTCTCCAGCCCCCCTCCCATCTATCACCCCAATAAATCTAGGACCCATCTGACACCATACATAATTACTACTGTATTATATTCCTTATGCTGTACCCTACATCCCCATGACTACTTTGTAACAATCAATTTGTACTTCTGCATCCCTTCCCCTTTTTCATCCATTCCCAACCCCGCTCCTGTCTGACAACCACCAAAATGTTCTCTATATCTATGATTTTGTTTCTGGGGTTTTTTTTTGTTTATTTTGTTCTTTAGATTCCACATGTAAGCAAAATTATGTTGCATTTGTCTTTCTCTGTCTGACACACTCCACTCAAGAAAATATTCTCTAGGTCCATCCATGTCGCCACAGATGGCAAGAACCCATTCATTTCCTTCCATGGCTGAGCAATATTCCATTATATAGAGGGTGCCAGAACAATGTATACACATTTTAAGGATAAAACTATATTAATATATACTGATTATATACTGATAACAAAAGATGAATACAAGTCATGTTTGACTTCTGCAATTACAAGAGGTGCTCAAAGTGGTTACCATCAGCATCCAAACACTTCTGATTATGATGAACTACTGCTTGAGCAATGTTGACCAAAGTGTTAACATCTCTGAAAATGTGTATACATTTTTTTGGCAACCCTGGTATATGAACCACCTCTTCTTTATCTATCGATAGACACCCTGGCTGCCTCCACATCTTGGCCATTGTAAACAATGCTGTAATGAATATATGGATGCACATGTCCCCTCAAAACAGTGTTTTGGGTTTCTTCAGATATTACCTGGAAGTGGGATTACTGGGTCCTTCTTTGTCATTTGTTATAGGCTTTGTTTTAAAGTCTATTTTGTCTGGTATAAGTATTGTTGCCACAACTTTTTTGTTTGTTTATTTCATTTTTCATGAAATATCTTTTTTACATCCCTTTACTTCCAGTCTGTGTGTGTCTTTTCATCTGAAGTGAGTCTCATGTAGGCAGCATATCTAAGGGTCTTGTTTTCTTATCTACTCAGCCACCATATCTTTTGATTGGTGCATTTAATCCATTTACATTGAAAGTAATTGTTGATAAATATGTAGCTATTTATTATTCATATTTTTATTTATTTATTTATCTCAAAGAAGTCCCTCTAAGATTCCTTGTAATACTGGTTTAGTGGTGAAGACTCCTTTAGCTTTTTCTTTTCTTGGAAGCTCTTTATCTGTCCTTCAATTCTAAATGATATGTTTACCGTGTAGAGTAATCTTGGATGTAGGTCCTTTCTTTTCATCATTTTGAATATTTCGTGCCAATCCCTTCTTGCCTGCAAAGTTTCTGTTGACAAATCAGCCTATAGTCTTATAGGAGCTCCCTTGTAGGTAACTAACTGCTTTTCTCTTGCTGCTTTTAAGATTCTATCTTTGTCTTTAACCTTTGTTATTTTAATTATTATATGTCTTGGTGTGAGCCTCTTTGGGTTCATCTTGTCTGGGGTTCTCTGCACTTCCTGAGCTTTTATATCTATTTCCTTCACCAGGTTAGGGAAGTTTTCAGTCATTATTTCTTCAAATAGGTTTTCAATTCCTTGCTCTCTCTCTTCTCCTTATAGTACCCCTATGATATGAATGTTGGCACACTTGGTGTTGTCCCAGAGGCCCCTTAAACTGTCCTCATTTTTTTTGTATTATTTTTTCTGTTCTAATTGGGTGTCTTCTGCTACCTTATCTCCTAAATTGCTGATTTGATCCCCTGTTTCATTTAATTACTATTGATTCCCTGTAATGTATTCTTCATTTCCATTATTGTATCTTTATTTCTGACTGGTTCTTAATTATGTTTTCTAGCTTCATTTTTATGTTTCCTATCTCTTTGTTCCTATCTCTTTGTTAATGTTCTCCCTAAGATTGTTGAGCATCCACAATAACCAGTGTGTTGAGCTCTGCATCTGGTAAATTCCTTGTCTCTATTTTGTTTAGTTGTTTTTCTGAAGCTTTGTTCTTTTCTTTTATTTGGGAAATGTTTCTTTGTCTCCCTATTTTGGCTGCCTCCCTGTTTGTTTCTATGTAGGGCTGCTATGCCTCTTGGTCTTAGTAGAATGGCCTTATGTAGTAGATGCCCTGTAGGACCCAGTGGTGCAGTCTCCCTGGTCACCAGAGCCAGGTGCTCCAGGTGTGTCCCTTGTGTGGGTTGTATGTGCCCTCCTGTTGTAGTGGAGACTTGATTCTTGTTTCCATGTCAATGGGAGGGATTAACCCCCCAGGCTGATTGGATGTAAAGACTGGATGTGACTACAGTGAAGGAGCTGTTGTGCAGGGGTGACCGTACAGAGCAGGGTTCACTTTAGCAGGGCTGTGGTGCCTGCCTAATCTGCCCTTTGGGTGTGTGTCCTTGGAGGTGGCCAGGTGATGCTCCAGCCCAGTCAAAAGCTGACCACTGGGAATGCCAGCCCCAGAGCCTCTTAGGAAGGAACCTGCTGCAGGCCACATTCAGCCTCAGTCTGTGTGCTGCCCAGGGCCACCTGGCATGAACCACAAAGCAATCCAGAGATTTCTATCACCCGTGTTGTGATTGGAGTTGCCTTGAGAGGCCAAGCCACAAACCAAGACTGACTGTGGCTAGTGCTGGGCTTACGGCTGCTCAGCTAGAGGTATAGGGCATGCCAAAGTCAAGTGCTGCTTGTTCAGGTATTGTGAACCTTTGAGAAATTTAGGAAAGTCTGCAGCATGGGCCAATGCAGGCTGTTTATAAGGAAAAGCCACTGGAAGCAGCTTGGTTGTGTCTGAAAGATGGGTGGGGTATGGTCACAGGGAATCACTAGACCGGAGCTAGGAAAGGTGATAGATAGTTTGATGGAAACTCAGATATGGCTTTTGCCTGCATCTGCATGCAGGGAGGGGAGGGCCTCAACAAAGCAACAAGGGCTTCCACCAGCTCCTCTGCCTGGGAGAAAGCTGCCCCTCCAGCCCTCACCCTAAAGGTAGACAATTCAGTTCCTCCTTATATGTCCCTGGCACCTTTCAAGCTGCTGGAGTTCAGAGCAAGTGAGTCTGTCAGTGAGTAAGTCTGTGCACAGTCCCTTTTAAGAGGAGTGCCAGGGAGTGCAGCCACCCTTTGTCTCACTCAGTCACAATCTATACTGGTTTTCATAGCCAGAAGTTATGGAATCTTCTCTCCCCGGCACTGAAACCCTGGGCTGGGGAGGGGCTGGGACCCCTCACTCCTCAGGGGGAGACCTCTGCAACCAAGATAACCCTCTGATTTTTAATGGTCACAGAAGGGTGCAGGACCAGCCCATTCAGTATCTCTGCCCCTCCTACGAGTCTCAAGGTGACTTCTGTATATCCATGTTTTGTAGGGCTTCAGTTCAGCTAGACTTCAGATATTCTCAATAATGGTTGTTCTGTGGTTTAGTTGCAATTAATGTGGTCCTGAGAGAAGGTGAGCACAACATTTACCTACTTTGCCATCTTGACTGGCAATGTGGGTTTCCTCCTCAAATCAGAACACGGATACTAGAAAACCATCTTAGAGAAAAACAATTTTTTACTGAGCCACTGTTGTCTTGGGATATAATAGAACTGTCAGGAGAAAGAACTCCAAAATGGATTTTCTCAATCCTTCCCCATAGCATATCCATACCTCCAATGCCTAGACCCACTCATTTAGGAGATATTGGTAGAATTTTCCAGAATTTTTTTTTTACCTGCATTCCAGAAAAGTGTACTCTTATAAGTTATCTTTGAAACATCTGGTTCCCTAAAAGCAGGGATTCTTATGAAAGTATTTTATTGAGGGAGTGTTCTCAGGAGGAGAGTGAGTAAAGCAGGAGATGAAAAAGGAAGAAATGTAAGGAAGATATTTTCTGTCAGCTGGGGGCTGACTTTATCCTGGTCCCTTAGGAATAGTTGAGCAAAAACAGTAGCTCAGAATTGATTCTTTCTTTAGGCAATGGCCCCAGCCTTTTGTCCCCTGTGTCAATTAGTCACTGGCCACTGGCTATCCTAGAGGGGTCTGGGAGGTTTGGATGAAGAGGGAGCTGTGGGTCTTTAGTAGCCAACATTCACAGCAAGTGGGGGAAGGTTACATCCACTTATTGAAGGGTAGGGCACCAACAGAATCCACCAAAAAATGGAAGTTGTATTCTGCTTCCTGGTGTCACCTTTAAAAGTGTTCTAAACTATGTTATATCTGACAAATGGTTTTTAAATGTTTGTAATAGGCAATATCTCTGGTTCCAGTGCTGTAGGCATTTTCTTTTCAATCTTTTGTTCTTTCTGGCCATTCTATTCAGTTAGTGTACATGAGAGTTTACAAATGTGCTTTTACTCTACTGTCTTTCCCAAAAGTTTCCAGATTTATGAAAATGGAGTAAATCCATGTGGTTAATTATTTATGCAGTTTGCATAGAAAATCCTGAATTAGAAAAATCTGTCGTTTACATTTAGGACCTATCATTCATCTTTTATCCCACGCCCCTCCTACCCCCCACCCCCCACCCAACATTCAGTCTGTCGGACCCGCATGAGTTAGGGATATAAGCTTCTGCTTGGAATGAAAAATAACGACTGTCTAACACAGATTGTGGGTTTGCTGGCCTCATTTCCAATTGAGCCAGGGGCACAGTTTCTGAGAAACAAGCCCTGCAGCTCTGGTTATCCTCACAGTGCTACAAGGGTGGCTGGCAAGGTTTCTCCCGTCACAGCTGGTATTATCCTGAGTTACTCAGCCCGAGGAAAATTGCTTCCTAATGGAACCCTAAGCCCTCCATTCAATTTTCCCTTAAGGTCTGAAGAGTGCAATCCTAAGAACTCATGCTAAGTAAAGCCTCTTCAAAAATTATGGTCTGTGCTCATTTGAAAGTCAGAAATTTTCAATTATATAGCCTCCCAGGACACATTTTAGGAAAAAACAAAACACAATTGTTTTTGCTCACTTGTTAAACACTAACCATTTTCTTGCTACATCTATTACTTTTTCTTACTTTATCCCTTTTATGCAAATAAGCAGCTCAGTTTCAATCTTCCTTGAATAGAAATGTAGGCTCTGTATAAAGGGAATTATGTAGTTTTGGAGTTTGCTTTAAAATTCTCTTTGGGAACAACTTGAACTTTTTTGTCACTTTAGGGTTTTAAAGGTGCTGTCACAACCATTGCATCATTTGATTCTAATCACTGGCCCACAAAGCAGACGGTGTTAGAACCACCAATTTACAGACTAGAATTCCGAGATTATCTAACTTCTTAAAATTGTGTCGCTAAGAACAAACAGAACTGAGACAAGAACCAGATTTTCTGACTTTAATCAGATGCTGTTTCTCTTCTTTCATACTGCCTTCTAACTGTCAGCAAACAGCATTTTCAATTTCTTTCTTGATCCTGGGGATATTTCCTGTATTATTATATTTTCACTCAGGGATCCCACAAATGCACAGCAGGACTTAGCAATGCACCATTTAGTGTCATTCAACACTAGCACTCCCTTTTTGTATTTCCACATCCTCAAATGAGAACCCTGACTTAATTACCTAATCTGGACATGTTATTTTACCAGTGTGACTCCAAGATGTGCTGGTGAGTCCCCAAACTGGCATGTTATTGCAATTTATTTGAATTTTATTGTATCACCCTTATGCTTTATTTCTATTGCATTTCAAGGCAATCTTTAGCATTCATAATATCATTTAAATAAGACATAGTACTGCAAACTAAGACTTCTCTAAATATTCCATGTGCAACCACAGGAGGCCCCTTCTAAACCAAAAGACTGTGAATCTTATCTGTGGGTTCTGTTGTAAATTTTGATCTGGAGGAATGTTTAATAGCTTTTCTGTGACTATTGTAAAGGGAGTATCTCCTCAAAATGATGTCTGCTTATATTATTTCTTTGCCAAATTGCTCCCAGCAACTAGAAAATTCGCTTGTACCTCTCTATCAGGATGCTCCCTGGAAAGGAGTCACTTTCTGTTTGTGAACTACATGAAGTCTTTGATTTTCACCTGATGCTCTTTAAAGTTCAGCCAGAAGGACAAACAGCACATTCAGCGATTCTCAGGCTTTTCACCACTCCGGATATTTTTATTATTTTGCTTCTTGATTTGAAATATTTCATCTGCCAAACTTCACATTCACCAAGGACTTCTTTATCTCTTCATTTTTAGTAACAACAAACATATAATTATAGCAAACACATAGGGCACTTATTGTGCTGGGTGTTCTTCGAATGATTTACATACATTAACTTCTTTACCTTTTTCGACACCATAGGAGATGAGTGCTGTTGTCTTCATTTTACATGCAAAACACAGCAAAGCTAAGCTACTGGCAGCAGGTAAGAGCTGAGATTTGGCACAGGCAGTGTAGCTCCAGAGTCAATGCTCTTAACCTCTACTTGTGCTGTTCCCCATGTGTAATATCCAATTAGTAGAGATCAGTAAAACCATGTGCCTCTTTTAATTTCAGAAAGATGGAACCAGTAAAACCATGACTTTCTCCAATAGGCAGACACCCCAGGTGAAAAAGCCATTCTCCTTAGAATTAGGTTACTAGAACTTCAGCTGTCACTCCTCCATTTGGCAGCTTTATTTTTGAGTACATCTTTGAAATTCCCAAGTCTCCAAATCTTAATGTTAAAATTAGTATATTAAGATTTATCCTGTCTACCTAGTTCATTACTTTAAAAACAAAAAATCCTGATGGCACATCCTAATCTGTGCCAGGCAGTGTTGCCAAATCTTGGCATGCAAAGATGAATGAGGCGAACCATTTCCATAAAGGAATTCAGAGTCTAGAGTGGAGGGGCAGGAATGTAACCACATTTGCATGCAACGTGACAGATTTATGCTATAGGAGTTATTGAATGTTCAGAGAGTGGAGAGAAAGGAATGTGTCACATTTCTCCAGAGTAGGCAGGAGGAAAGGCAATGTCAGGAAGACATCGTGGAAAAGATGATTTTCCTGAAATAAGTCTTGAAAGATCAGGACTTGTTCACAAGGCACGTAATGATGGAGAAACAGGACATATGAAAGCATGAAGATAAAAAAGGAAAAGATATGCCCTAATTTCAAGTACATCTAAAAGTGTAGAAGACACAGCTCCTGGGCAGTTAGCAGGAGGGGAGGTTGAGTCCTATATACTGCTGGAAAAGTAGAGATTGGGTGACAGGACAATGCATTTTAAATTCCAAAGCATGGTGTAAAAGAAAATAGTACTTAGGACACAAGTCAGTACTGAAAGCTCAATGTTTCGAGTTGCAGGATACCAGCACAGGCACAGCTGTGGACAATTCTAGAATGCAGGAGCCCTTTAAACTTGACAGAAGCTCTGTAGCATTTATTCCTGAGTGTTGCTCCAGAGTCATGTGAAATATTGAAACTTCTTTACTCCATCTCATCCAGAATTTCGAATGAGATACTGTAGTTCTCAGTTGGATGCTTTGCATCTAGAGAAGCCAAACCTGTTTTTATGACAGAGCTTAGAGAAATTGGAGAGGCCCAAGGGATCTTCATCAAAGAACTTTTAGCCGTCTGGTTTTAAAGAGACATGAAGCCTGAGACAGAGAGCCGGGATTATTCAGATAATTGCTTCAGTTTTCTATTTCACTTTGCTTTTATAAATGAGGAAGGGCATGACGAGCAGAATTATTTAATTCAGCTTTTCTAAAAACACATTTATTCTCCTTTCCCTTATTCACTCCCCATTTTACTTCTGGAGAATTTCAGTTAAAAAAAATTGGAATATGCATTGTCTGGGGAAATTACACTGGCATAATAAATCCATGAAATTTTCAGTGATGCACAGGTGGGAAGAAGACAGCTGTTTCCCATTTAGGCAAACGTGCATGTTTTTTAAGAGGAAATTGTGTATAAAAACTGACCAAAATAACAGCTTTCCAGAATAATTGAGGTAATTAACACCATTCTCCTTTTTTACTTTGTTGGTGTCAGCAAACGTTCTGTGGTCTTTAAAGATACTATCATATGTCTTTTACCTTCACTTTCTCAGTTGTACAAGGAAGATGCTGGTGTCTACACCTGTACAAAGCTCACATAGGTTTGATCATTTCATCTGCAAGCAAATTAACAATATCTTAAGAAAATAATGCAGCTACAGATTGTTTTGTTGCATGTGTATTCTACATTACCTTGTGTCAGATATCAAAGTCAAATAAATGTTCATGGATCAGAGATTCTCTATAAGGTACCAGATTAGACTTTAGATGGCGAAAGAGAAGTCCTACATCATCATACCAGCTTTCAATTAAATTGGAGATTAATGTGTAATCAGTGTGAAAAATTAACTCATACTCCACCATGGATGTGGAGAAATATGTAATTTTTAAACTAAGTTGATGTTTATCTAAAGTCCCAATCTGATTAGTGAAAATAATAATGATAATTTTTATTCCTATCCAGTTTAACTTTAGTCTAAGCCAATATTTAAAATAATCCCTTTGGGTAATTTTAAGTATTTTTTTAGTAAAATATGTTTGTTTAATTTCTCAGGTAGTTTCCACTTCCCAGTTTCTCTTCCCAAGATGATATCAATATGCTGGGAAAAGGTAAGGCTGCCAGGGGTGGGGAGAGGTGGCAAAGGGAACCCCTGACCTCATGAATGTCCTTGGGCTTGCACTGGCTCTCGTATTCTGACAGGGACTCACCTTCTTACATTTGCAGCTACTGCTTTAACTCTTTATCTGGATTCTTCCAACTTGGTCAGGCCTGGTATCAGTCACTGAATGACAACCTCACAAGCACCTTCATCCACCCAACCAGTCTGCAGCCCCTGCTGGCCTTAGCCCCATTGTCCCTCATCTCCCCTGCCACACAAGCCCTGGGACAGGCCAGTCACCCCTCAGCTTAGCATTGGTACCACATAAGGACCTCAGAGATCTCCCCAGCTCCCACCTGCATCCCACCAGTGCATTCCCTGACAACAGTGTGCTCTTAGCCCCATGTTACTCTCAGCTACCTAAAACACTTCCCCAATGCCTGAGCCTGAACATGAAAAGAGGAAATCACAACACCTCTCTCTATCAGCATCCATGTAGTAAACATCATAGAAAGAGTCTAAAGATTAGCTAATGGGGTTTCTGTTATGATCAGTTACCATAACAGGAAAATGTTCCAGAAGTCCGATGTGCATTCCTCACTCTGCAGGGTGTTCCTTCCTCAGTGGCAAGAGCAAGAGGTCATTCACCCTTTTATTCACTCAAATCATGCATGACAGGCACTAGTCCAGGCCTGGCATTTCAGAGGTGAAAAGCAGTCAGGCCATCAGAATGTTACCTCTTCAATGGAAAAGGCAGAGACACAGACACAATCACAGCACACAGAAATATGCTGTGACAGGGGAAGCACAGGGCACTGGGGAGCACCGAGGAGAACACCTTGCCAGACGCGGGAGGTCAGGGAAGAGACTGCCTGGTGAAACAAGGCCTGAGCTGAGTCCTGAAAATGAAACAGAAACTGTCTAGGCAACAACAGCAAGAACATGCCATGGGAGGAAACAGCACTGGAGAAAGACAGGAGGATGTGAGAGAGTGTGGCTCAGTAGCGGAACTGCCGGGTTGCTTAGTATGGCTGCCCAGCGCATATTACACACATTTATCTTCCCGTTCCTCTCCTGAGGGGCTTTGATTTTGACTTGATTTCCCACAGCCATGAATAAAGGTTTAAATGCAAAGCAGAAGTGAACAGTGTCATATGAAATGAAAAACTTGCAGATGGATACCTTTTGGAGATGAAAGCAGAAACATTTTATAACATTTCTTAAAAGAATATGATTTTGCTTCTAAAGACTTCAGGTAGCTCTTTGGTTTTAGACAGCAGAATAATTGGCTATTGTTGTTGGTTTCTTGTTTTTTTCCCCTACATGAAAGAATTTCTTTTGATATTCTCCACCAGTTACAGATTAGTGGGGAAGGTAAATCACACAGGAAACTTCCAGAGTTCATAAATGCCATAGTAACAATCCAGTCTACCTAACGAATGCATTGTTTAAACTACAGAATAATTGGAAAAGGATAGCATTGAGTATTTTTGCTATTGAATATTATCTGCCTTTATTCCTACCTACTTTTGTGTAAATGAGGACTCTTTACAATGTGCACATCCTACATTTATTTAGGCGATGTAGGAATAAATAATATAATTTAAGGAGAATGATATCAGCATAGAGGAGGGGGCCCAGTAAAGCACAAAAAGATGTTCAGTGGATGATAAAGCAGTAAAGGTTGAGCATATTCCTAAAATAAAATTTCTTTAAAAATTATGCTATTGAAATCATTTTCCTTACAATAGGTGAAGCTTACCTCTAACCCTAGAACTACAAATGTTTGTGCAGCTCACTGGAACTACCAAGATTATCTATTTACTTTAGTTGAAAGAAAATAATTGCAGGAAAAGTGAACAAATTCGTTCAAAATATATTAAATATAATTTTAATCAGTTAAGAGAATTCCACCTGCTAGAATAGCATCTAAAAATGTTTAATTTGAAACCTTGGATATCTCCCAGCCTATTAAAAAATAATAAATATTTATCTCTACAAGAATGTATCAGCATTTCTACATTTTAGAGAAAAGAACTCCACCCTTTCCCTTCAGTACACTAGTCAACCTGTTTTTTCAAACGAGTAGATTTAACATGCACTCCTCCTCCTTCTTCTTAGATGTAACTAGCTGTGGTTTCCCTCAGGTATTAAATCCATGAGACATCCTTTCTAACAGAATTAGTTTAAAGTATCGAGGGGAAAGAGGGCATGGAGGCCAAGCTGACAGAGTGTTTATGAAGTCAGAGAGTTCCTTACTAAACTTGTCCTTTCAACATCATTTTTCCCAAGATCCCAGTGTAGAATACGCTTAGTATCTCTTAAGAATTGATGGGGCTAGTGTCAAGAGATCAGTTTACAAGAAGGACTTAGAAGTCTCCCTCATAAGGCTTTATCCTCAAAATAGGGAGGACTGCAGTGGAACACAGATTGGATCCAGAGTAATAGGCCAATGAGGTTAGACAAACTGGGGAGAGGATTCTAAGCCCAGAAAAGGGCCTGTCCCTGAGATTGTATTCTGACCCAGCCTTGATAGTCCAAAACATGAATTTGGGGGAAAGGCCAAAATAAAAGAGCCAGTATCATCATACTCTCTAAAACATTGAAAATAAAAGTTGGTGTCTATAGGATTATGCTAGAGATTTCATTTATTTGGCCAGAATTTTACAGATGCTTCACTTGCATTGATAGGCTCAGAATGAAATCAGAACCCAATGTCCTCATCAGCAGGCATCACTTTGGGAATCTCTAGACAGAAAAGGAGATAAGGATATGGCAGACAACATATACCATGTTCAGTGACACCACTAGTCCTACTAAGAACTTAAAGAGAAGTGAGTCTTGGAATGGGGCTAAAGTTACCGTCCTTGTATAGAAAGATCCAGAGAAGTGCCATTTTTATCATAAGACTGTTATATATAGTTTTACTCCCAGGCTAATGTGGGCTGAGAAATATGAATCACATGGTAAGTTTCCTTCCGTGGCATTCAATCATGTCTCAGAGATGTGAGCTTACAAGCTATGTGTCCCATTCACACTTCAGCAGCTCATTATCTCCTTGCCTTCTGTTAAACAAATTTTCAGGAAACAATAGGAAAAATCAGAGGACATAATCAAGCTTCTAGTTCCTTCTCGAAGAAAAAGACATAAGTTCCAAATACACTCAATAACTGGGACATTAAAAATAAGAGTACACTCAAGGGATATGTGTCTCATGAGATCAGAAGACCCAGGTTATTGTTGGTCTCTGCCCATCAGGAAGCTAACTGGGCAGTACTTCACATGGACTATGAAGAAGGTATACTCTACAGGAAGAAAAGACATACCGTATTTCCCCGAAAGTAAGACCTAGCCGAACAATCAGCTCTAACGCATCTTTTGGAGCAAAGATTAACATAGTAAAATAAGACTGGGTCATAATATAATATAATATAATATAATATAATATAATATAATATAATATATGTAATATATATAATATATAATATAATGTAATATTGTATAATATAGTATAGTATAATATAATATAATACCAGGTCTTATATAATTTTTACTCCAAAAGACGCATTAGAGCTGACTGTCTAGGTCTCATTTTCCGGGAAACACGGTAGTTGTTGATTCTACACGTAGATTTAGCATTAGCTCCCAGAACTAAGGTTCTCCCAGTCCTATTGACCTCAGTTTTCTCACCTGCAATCCTTCATGGTTTCTTTCTTTTTATCTTTTTTTCTTACGGATATAACAGAACATTTGTGGTGACAGAAATGAGACCAAGACATTATCACAACATTTAGGGTGTCATTCCTTACTAAGATGTACGAGAAATTTTTGCTTGGTAACTGGAAAATGAAGGAGTTTGTCCCAGAGGGAAGCACTAAGAGGAGAATGACAAGGGAAGGAACAAGTCCCCATCTAGCAGCTTGTCTGTGTTTAAGCTCCATTATTAGAGGTGTGAAGGACTGACAGTCACAGACCTGTCTTCATGAGGTTTTAGTCTAGAGGCATGGCCAGAATTTTATTCAACCTCTCAAATGAGACTTTTAGAGACAGAAAGAGCTGCTTTGAGGGCACTCATGACAGAGTGGGGTCATAGTCAAAGGACAAATAGATCTTCTTTCATCATTATGCGTGGAACTCAGAACAAGTCTGGTCTTCTGAGGATTAGATATTTTAAGAGTAACTGGAGTTGGTGTCCTTAGGAAGGGCATTGGGGTATTCGGGGGAGACGATTGGCAATATTGTGGATTCTCTGAGCCAAGTGATTTAGTGGATGGCAACCGTGGGGAAATGCAACACAGAACAGGAGAGGACAGATGGCAAATTTGCTGGGTAGAGGTGACTGCAGCTGACTCATTGTAGGCACAGAGAAGTCCACCTTCTGAAACTCTCAAAATAACTCCTGTCAGTGAGAAAGCTATGTGTGAGTAAGATGTTGAATTTTGTTCCCTACTCAGTCCCTTGTGTCTGGTGCTTGGTGGGTGCTCAATAAATATTTGTTGTGGAATACCTTCCGGATGCTTTAAAGGGAGCTGGTTCCCGTCCATTAGTTCAGTGAGTACTTCAGCTAGCATCCTTTGACCGTTAAAATATTTGTGACATAACTTTGTAAACACAGATTAATTCTGCGAGCAGATCAATTTATTTTAGGTCACTCTATGAAAAAGCCTTTTCTCTTTTGATCAGGGATTGAGGAGAGAGAGGCAGTTAGGGTGAAGGGTGGGCATCATTCCTACACGGCAAATTGGTGGGTCTGAGTAGTGGTTGTATGTTTACGTGTGGAAGGATGTAGTTGTTCTCCCCTGACTCTGCTCAGCTTTACTGATCAGACAAAGAATGGATGTAGGCAGCCTCAGAGCCCTCCAGAACTTAGCTTTTCATTGTGTGATCCTCAAATACCGAGACACGAGACACAGTAAATACAGCAATGCCCAAAGATGCCTTTGAATCAAAAGCTTCCTCACACCAGTCTGTACCAAGTCTCTGATAATCCCTTATCAGGCAGTCTCTCAGCATAAAGTGTCTATTTAAAATGCAAATATATTACCTCAGAGGGCTAACATAGTAATCCATTACCAGCCATTAATACTACAACACAAATTAGTTTATCAGTCAGTCACTGAGTAGGCATTGCCTCAGGGAATGGTACATAGGGCAGATTGTTAATTTTTCCCTGTCTTATATTATGATTTATTGTATAAACAAACATTACAGCAGCAATAAAGAAATCTAAAATAAGGACTAAATTCCCCTCTGTGGTCCCACTGTTGTAACATATTAATTGTTTTATCTGGGTTCCCTTTCAGCTCCTATTCAAATTCACAATCAGTTTCATTGCAAATATTTTCTCTTTTTTTTTGAACAATAATAGCTAACATTTATTAAATACTTACTGTGCACCAGGCACTGCCCAGAAACACTTAACCAAATTAAATCATGTCATTTTACCAACAGCTCATGAAGTAGGTACTGTTTTATCCTCATTTTACACATAAGGGGATTGAAGCTGGGAAAAGTTAAGTAACTTACCAAAGCCAGTAAATAATCAATTCAAGCACAAGCATTTCGCTCCAACATCCATGCTTTTAAACCCTGAACCAAACATCCCATTTAGCAGTAAGGAAATTGAGGCATCATGAATTAATTAACTTGTCTACAGTGCCATAAATAATATGTGGCAGGAGCAGAGTTTGGGCAAACTGCCTGGCCCTGTGCCCACGCTCTTTCCTGCACTGTACACATGATTGACGCTTTATCCTCGTTGATACTCACCGCCTCTGAATAAGGTTGATGTCATTATGCCCATTTCACAATTTCTAGGTTCAAGAAGACTGATTAACTTGCCCAAGTGCAGATCATAAATGACAAATCCAGGTTATAAATCCAGATCGTCTGACTCTGAGTTCAGTACTTGTTTATGTTCTTTTTTAACTGCCTCTACTGACATTCAAATTTTTCAGTATAGTTTAAACAAAACACACGATCTGTATGTTTTCTACTTTATTCATTTAATGTAATTCAAGGACACTTTCCCTTGTTACTTGGTAGTTTTCATATTTATCATTGTATTGGCAGTCCAGTAGTACCCTGGGGTGATAAATCATAATGTACTTTAAACACCCTAGTTGAATTTTTTATTTTCTTTTATGCTTTTCTGCTATTATAAATAATATCACAATAAAGACATCTGTGCAATATCATTTTTCTTTTAAAGTGTTTCTTCAGGAGTGGTTAAGTACAGCATCTCTCATTTTGTTTGATTTTCCAACAATGATTCAACCTTATGCAGAAAGCCAAACATCATCTCCTTGCAGATAGCAATAGCAGCGGACACTTCCCAGCAACCCCTACGTGCTCGCTGCCGGGAGAGACTTGAATTTTCTACTCAGTGGCCACTACAGAGGCATTCAGCACACTGAGCTGGCAGAGTAACCATTGGCTGGCACAAGGCCTTCTGCCTTCTGGTGGCAGCTTTCGTACGGCTGCTGTGTATGAAAGGACCCAAGTCTGAATCTCAGAATGGTTGTCAAGGTGGATTGATGCCACCTATCTGGGAACAGGGACGTGCTTTTTGGAATTGCCCAAAGCCCCGAGCACCTGCCTCAACTGTGCCTGTCCAGTCAGGCTAATGGGCACAGACACCCAGTAATTAGTTGGGCATCTCTGAGTGTTGTCACCAAGACAAAGAAAAGTCTTGTAATTCTTGTTTCATCTGTTGTCTAGAATATAAACTCCTTGGGAACAGACACTAAGTCTCAGTGTGAGCCCCATACCCAGCTGATGCTCAGATATTAATTGATGTCTTCACATTGACCAGGGGGTGTGCCTTATGCTTTATAGTTAGCTACCTCAAACAACCACTTTCACTAAAATAAAAGATTGATGATTATGGGGAGAGTTTGTGTGCTTTGGATTGCATTACAGAAGTAATCTATTTATGCTAATCATCAAGTCTCCTTCCATAACACTTTCACTGAGTGAAATATTAATTTTTTAAAAATAAAAGTCACCTTGAAAAAGGGATGGGTAACATATTAAGCATAGAGTTGATGAAAAAGAATTATTTTTAATTAATCTAATCTCACTACATAAATAGATTTGAGAAAATAAGTATTTCGCAAAAGTTTATTATTACACAGCGTTATAGTTTTCTGGAAACCCTCTGACACAGAAATAAAATAAAATCGTCATAATGTCTTCTTTCAAAATAAATTATTGAGTTAAAAAAGTTTGGAGTTAAAGTATCAGTGTAGGATAAAAGTAAATACTCACCTATCTCAGCCACAGTCAAGAGGTTTCCATTACTAGATGCAAAATATGAGCTGTGCTCTTGAGAAAACCTATGTCTTAGGACTATTTATGTCATTATCACTATGAACATTGGCAATATTTAATTATGAGCTTTACATTTATTGATCCTACAATTGCATTCTATGTAGCAGGTGAATATGAATTGCAACCAACTGGGAGGTAAAAAATAGAAATATATTGTGGCAATCTCCAAATATGAAAATATTAATACATCAATGTTTATAGTCAATATCAAAAGCAAGTTACAAGCTATTAAATATCACTGTTAGATAATTTTCCAAGTTCTATAATTTTCATAACCTATAGAGCAAGATCAATGAATACTGTGTTATGATCTAAATTTCAAATTCTGTTTTTTAGAAAACAGAAAAGAGGGAAGTCAATTGTACAAATCACTAAATCACATCTGAGGCTTGTCTCTGGAATAAAATTCCCTGGAAATGTTCTGTTCTTTTCCAGCTCTGGAGTAGGTTGGGTTCCCACTAATAAATCGATAGAGCATCAGATTAGCTATCTAATGATAAAATTCAATAGTCTTTAAACTGTTCAGAGAAAGTGTAGGGTTCTGTGGAGGTACATCACCAAGTACTGCCAACAGAAGAGGGAAGCCCAGGGAGCCCAGCCCTCCCACTGCTTTCCACCAGAGCCGTCCATTTGTATCTGTTTTAGAGATTGGCTTTTCAACTAAACGTTCTTTCTTGGGGATTCCCAGGGGTGAGGGGATTCTACTACTAAAACTATTGACTTAATTTAATGAAGATGTTATAGAGTAAATTGAGTTAATTATTTTTCTCTTTTTAACTTATTTGGCATTCTAGATAAAACAAAATTTTAATACAGACTTAACTAATGACTTAAAGCAATCCACAAAGTGAAATAGGGGTTAATAGAAACCAAAAGGAATACATTTGGATCTTTAAGTAATCTAAGATACTGAGGAACAGAGATAAAATAGAAGAGGCTTAGCAAAGTAAATCAAGCAGTAGGGAAAGAAAAAAGAGCTGTAAGTCCAGAGGAGTGAAAAATGCAAGACTATGCTTTAATTATAAGTTTTGGTTCAGATATTTAAAGTGGGAAGTGTTTTGTGTGTTTTGTTTCAACATTGATTTTGGCTCATCAGAGCCAAGATTTTTCATAGGTCTTGTTCAATTGAGATTATAAACTAAAAAAGAAGAAAAGAGGCTAAACCAGGAAACAAGACTCAAAGGAGGGTAGAATGTAATAAAGTGTGAGGCTTTCCCAGGAACCAAGCTTTTTCTCTGTCTGTTAGAAAGTCCAATTTACTCTTTCATGACATTATTCCTTCACCAAGTAATTACCAAGGCTTTACAATGTGCCAAGCTATTCTAGGTCCAGCAAAATATGAAGAATGATTTATTATCTCTATTAGAGACGGGGAAAGTTATAATAGTTGGAAACTTTCAACCCCCACTCCAATCCCACCTTCTTCTGGGTTCCTATAATAGTTTCTAATATTTTTAATAGTGTTTACCACATGCTTTAAAATATATTATTATTTTCACATGTGTTATTCCCTGTACTAAACTGCAAACACCTTAAGGTACAAGCCATGATACGTTGCCTTCTATATAGCACATGCTCAATATGTATTTGGTGAATTTAATTTTTAAAAACCATCAAGGTAGATATCATTTAAATTTTCATAAAACGCACCTTCAATAATGAATGTAGAGCAGGCAAAGTGTGAACTTTTATCCATTTGCTATTTTATACTAGGTCATGCTTAGAGTTACACAGTGCCTTTCCTCAAAGAGCTGTCATATATTTCATTTATTTCCACCAGCTGCCTAGAAGGTGAGTAAAGACAGGTATTATTAACTCTGCTTTAAATATGGAGCAGCTCAATAGCCACAATCATATTAAATACCATTTATTTTATAGAAGGGAAATTCAGGTCAAGTGTGCAGTTCTCATCTTTATACTGCAGTATTTTTTTATAAGTTTCCACTATCTAATTATTGGCTAATGCACTTGGCCAGCCTTGCTCTCCATTTCAGTCATGTAGGCTGGTTATACAGGGAGAGAAAACTTCCATTGCTGTTCACACATCACAATCACACAACTCCTGTCAAATATCTACTCCAACAATCAGATCTGTATGCTGGTGACGATCACTTGAGAGTTACTTAATGCTATGTTCACACATAAGGTGCTTATACTACATACAGATGTGCCAAATACTGAAAAATCAAAACTTTGGCTATTTATCTATTTATTCAATAAATATTTTAGAATATTTAAAATATGTACTATGTGCTGGGCACTGAGCAAAAAATTCATGGAATTAACAATATAGTGAGGAGATAAAAATAATAACCAGGCAAACCCCACTAATAAACAAAAATTGTTAGATACAAAATGCAATGAAAGAATCTATGATAAAGAATAAGGTGGGGAAGGAACCTATTTCGAAAGAGTAATTACTCTTTGTATAACCCTTAGGAGGTGATAATTAAGCTGAGAAGAAGCCAGCCATGTGAAATTTTAGAAAAGAGCCTTCCTTTGAAGAAAGGATAAAATGAATAGATATTCTAAAGTGGGTGAAATCTTGGGAGGGAAAATAAAAGACAATATGACCATATTATAGTGAAAGGGGTGAGTTGAGAGTCTAGAGATATGCAGGATGCATTCCATACCAGACCTTTTGGGCCAATATATGAAGTTTGGATTGGATTCAAAGTGCAATGGAAATCCATTAAAATGTCTTAAAGCAGGCAAGTAGCAAAATCTATTTTTAAAAGATCATTCTGGATGCTATAGGGAGAATAGATTGCAAAGAGAGGATCAGTAAATGGAGTAAGGAAACCCAGGAGACTGTTGAAGTAATTCCAAGTGCTACTATATTATATGACTTAAATTGGAGTGCTGGTAATGGATGTGGAGAGTGGTGAGATACGAGATGTAATTTGTGAGTAAAACGTGCAGAACTTATTAATAGATTGGAAGTGGACAGATTGGGAGAAGAAAGCATAAAAGATTTTCCCCGGCTCTTTGGATTAAGCAGCTGAGGAGAGAGTTTGTAGTATTTACTGACGTGAGGAAGACTATGATGAGACAGGATTCATAAGACGGATGCTAAATGTGGGATGCCCATAAAATATCCAAATGAAGATGTCAGATGGGCACATAGATGTGTAAGATTGGAGGTCTAAGAAAAGGTTAGTCTCAGAAACGTAAATTGTAGGTCACCAGCATATAGATGATATTTAAATCTATGGAAACATATGAGATCTACTGCTGAATAAAGCCATTAGGGAGGGGGTGGGGAATGGCCTATTACCAAAGCCTGAAGAACTCAAATAGAGATGAGTCAAGAGGAGAGGAATCAACAATAGACGTTGAGAAGAATGAAGGGAGAAGAAACTAGTAAAGGGGAATGTTACCAAAAAAGAGAGAAGAGTGTTTCAGAGAGATCCTTAATATCAGATATGCTGAGAAGGCCAAGTAGAAAGAGGACAGAAAACATAGACTACATTGGACAACATGGATGTGTCAGACATCTTAACGAGAATGGTTTAGGGAAAACGTTAGAGGAAAAAATTGGAGTGGGATTGACAAATGATGAACACCTGACCAGTGCTTAGAGAACTCATTGGAGAAGGTTGGCAGTATAAGGGCCATTCATTAATTTGATTCTTTTATTCATGTTGCTCATTCGATTTGTTTTAAAAATATCTAATTTTAGCCATGAAATTTTTTGATGATCCCTTCAAGATAGATGAGTTGCAAAATGTACTTGTGAGTAATGTAATGACTTGATCTGATACATTGAATAGTTTACTGTTAACCAAATAATTGTAAAGGATGTCTGCTCCACCAAAAAAAAAGATGATTTGAGTTCTATAATAGTTGATCTGAAACCATCTTTCTGACAGTAATGAAGATAGGACTGATTGTCTAATGAGACCATTACTAGCATATGTTAATAAAACCTTATAATGAGCAATCTGTACTTTTTTCTTCTCAGTAACAGGGAGCATATATATTATTCAACCAGAAGGGTTTTTTTGGAGGGGTCACTGAGGCACACAGTAAGTGCTAAGCTTAAATTCTGCTTCTTAAGATGCTTAAACTGAGACATGAAACAAGCACTTTTAAATTACAAAGCAGGATCAGCATAAATGACAGAAATGGTAAGAGCTGTGAGAGTTTGAAGAAGCATGAAGGTAGATCCCTTATATGTTTTAATTAAACTTACATGTTAAACAACTCACGTTTATGGATCTGAGCTTTCATATATATATTTTTTTACAAAACTGTAGAATATAAGTAAAACATGCTTCATTGAGCTGTGATATAGTGTAGATATTATAACGAAACTTCACTCTAATAGAAAGATATGATTTTGCTGCTAAGTTGTACCTTTCAGAAACTTATTGATACAGTGTTCTCCACAATTTTCTTTTTATCCAAATATATTTTCCGTGGGGATTATCATATATCCTCATCTATTACAGAAGGAACAAAATAAATTTTGTAGCAGTTAATAGTTTTGCAGTTGCATGTGACAAAAGACATGATGCAAAGTGGCCAGGGGTAGGAGCAATCCCCCCCGAATCACATCACAAAAATAAGAGATGAAGCCTTTACCAAAGGCAATCTTAGAAAGGTAGAAAATGGGTATTACACAATAAATAAGAGAGGTGCCATTGCAGTCAAACCAGATCAAAGCCACAATATTGACCAACCTTTCTAAAAACTTTCATGGGTTATAAAAATAAAGAGTAGAGAATAAGAACTATCATTTCATCAGCACAAGCTACTGCTGTAAGATGCCTACTTAGGTCCATTCCTTTGGGAATGTCAAATTTTAATTTTCCTTTTAAAAATTATTTTAGGTATCGTCACTGAAATAGTGATTTTTCTACTGTTCTAATTAGCTTTTCGTGTGCCTCCCCAAAGACTTCTTCTGATGTACAAACTAGTGTGATATATGAAAGGTTTGCCTATCTAGTTAAAAATAATCACCGTAAATCTGAGTTTTTACCAGGGAACTTAAACTACATATAAATTCCTCTGACCTAGCTTTCTTACACTCGTATTAAGCAATGGGTTATCTACTACTTAGCATCTTTTTAATCAAATGGTCTTTCAGGATCTTTCCATTATTGTAGGTAGAATGTTTAAATCTATATTACTTCAAATAGAACACAACACACATTATATTTTCATCTTTATCTAGGAAGCTCTGCATTAACTAATCCAAGGAAATAAAATCTGTGTCAGACTGTTGTACCATTTTGAGTTTATAATATGTAAAAGACAATGCTTGTGTGCGTGTACATATAGTGTCTTCTTAACTTGAAAAATATCTCCATATGACAGTCTTTGTACTAAATGATGAATGAACAGAGCTATTTTTTAATTTCAACATTTACCATCTTTGGGTTTTAATCCCAGACATTATATTCAATTTCTCAAATCAAATAACTTTGAGTAATTAACTCTCATTTCACATATAGATGTCAAAAAAAATGCACAAATAATTTAATATTTGTAAAAGGGTGTTTACCAGTGTGTATAATATTATATCTACTTTTACAATACATTCTAAAATCCTATTTTAATTAAAATACTGTGTGGGCTATAACAATTTCCTTCACTTGTAAGATTTCTGGGTTCCCAGCAATTGTGCAAGGCTTTTCTGTTCTGAGGTACCTGGACTCTCAGAGATCTACCTAGAGAAGTCAAATCACAGGATAAATTCATTAGACAGGGCTAGGTCACTGGTGGGTAACAGTTAAAACCTGTCTGAATTACTGTTATAAATAGATATCAGAAGCTCGATATGGTCATTTAGGAGAAGAAAATGGCTAAACATGCCATGTCAAATATTCAGAGAAAATAATTGCTTTTTTGAGCCAGAATAGTTCAAGATTCAGGGACTAGACAGAAGGTGGATCCTACTACATACACAAAAAGTAGCAAAGGCAGAAATCCTTGGCAGAAGATGGCAAAAGAAACTGAGGTACCATGAAGCAAATGCAATTCAAGGGCCCGGCTTTTACACAAGTCCCTTCCAAAGTGAGTCCCTCAGCATTGTAATCACATCCTCCCTCTTAGTAAAATTTTCAAAAGTTAGACATGTTAAGAGTAAGTCAGTTAAGACCCTGTCTCTCCACTCTGACTTTCCCTCCGCTTTGCCTTCTATCTGGTGATGTGAAAGTAGCTGTGGCCACTTTGGGGATCTAGCTAAGGGGATATTTAGTGCTTGTATCTAGCTCATATATGAAGGGAATTTGATATAAACTTTCCCCAATATAACGTCTACGAAAAATGTACATGACATAACCAATAACAGGTTATGAAACTGGCGGAAACTTTTCTACCTTATCAATAAAAGCCAAAACACAAAGTTCTGTGCTTCTGGCCATGGCAGAGTAACTGGTCTCAGACTTACCCTGCCATAAGAAAAACCATATAACTGGACAAAATACATGACATCACTGCTTTCAAGCATTAGGCTACAGAAAGGACTATAATTCTTGAGAGAAGGAAAGCACGTGGGGTAAATGCCACCGTGACCCTGGCTTTCTATCAGAGAGCAGTTTCCCACCGTGAAACAAGGGGTGGAGGCCCAAGAAGAAAGCAGTGGTCTTGCTGAGTGGAGGCAGAGATTGGAGGGCAGGGTGTGCAGGTGGCTGGAATTTGCTGAACAGGACACCCAGAAAGGAAGTTGGTATGGGTTGTCCTTGGGCTGCACATGGGCTGCACATGTACAGAGTAAATTCTGTAAGGCCCAATACAGAGTAGTGGCTCTGGGGTCCAAAACTGAACTGAGATGCCAGATATTGTATAATGCTGGGAGACTTTGCGTTCTAGCACATACAGAGTGGAGAGGCCTTGCTAAGCATCACTGTCCTTCAGCTGAGACCCAAACAAGCTGCATGTAAGAGCCATGCTAGAGGACAAAGCAAAAACTACTCAAGAAGAGCAAAAGGATATAATGGTGTTAGGCCCCAACACACATGTGTATTAAGCAGAAAAGCTTCAAAGTAAAGCTCAGAGTATTTCCGTAGGTTGGCAAAGTGCAGAGGCAGGGCTTTCTGGGAGGCCTGGAGTCAATATCGGGGACATCAGGGTTCAGCCACCAGAACGTTAAGATGGGGATGTATTTCTCAGCAAAGCCTGGGGAGCATAGAAGCATTCTAGGGCCAGAGGAACACGACCAATGATCAAAACAGAACCCCAGTCCTGTTAGGAAGATGTGGGTATATGTAAGGGCCAGACACACAGCAAGTGAAACACTTTTGAAGATAGAACCATTTCAGTACTTCTTGTTGCCGATCAGAGTTAGTTCTAGGAATTATGAGCAGGACTGACACTAAGGATTGGAAGCTAATTGGTGGGAAATTATACAATCGACGAAGGGAGAACGCTTGGTGACCATAAGTCTGGGTTCAGAGGAAACAGCAAGAGACAGGAGAGACCTAAATGAAATGTCATGGGTACAGAAGAAGCACAGTGTAAGAAAGCCCAGATGGCAGAAGCTGTCAAACCTTCTGATCAGACAGGACAGGCTGGAACTAGGAAAGCAACTTGCCTCCACTGCAAAATTGCCTTGAGGACCAGGCTGAGGTTTCTTCCTGCTATTGTAAATACACCGTCTGGTGTTAATTAGGTCCATGAGTCACTCACAGACCAGGATAACAGCGACCATTATATGCTTCTAAAATTACCAACAAATGTGTATGTGAAAGAATAAAGTTGCATTCCTGAGATGACATTGACACTTGCTAGATTGACACCGTTAATAGAAATCAAAGAACTAATTAACAATCAAAGGGAATATTTTTGCCACACAGAGCAGTCTAAAGCTGACTGCATCTGAATTCCTGCAGTGCTAGGAAACTGCTCTGGATCCTTCAGGTCAGGAAAAGTCTTTTGAACTATAATTCTAGGAGATCGAATAGGCCGAACAACAAGAGTAAGAAGAAGCTAGTCCTGGTAAGTGGGAGTTCTAGAATGCAGGGCTTCCTGTTTTCTTCCATTAGCAACAGCGGGTTTGGGGGTTTATTTCTGCAAAACCCATAAAGAAACAAAGTGCAGAAATAGTAGGTAAAACCTTTGTAAATGAATATATATTATGAATAATTATAGATGAAATGATTCGGTATGTAAAAACACAAGTAAATGAACATTCTAGGTAATCATCAAGGTGGTGAAATACAAAAACCCATACGCTTCTAAAGGTAATGCTTCTATTTCTGCCAACTCCCCACACTCACTGCCTGATCTACCATTTTATACCCAAGTTTTTATTATTACATTATAATGATTTATATCAGTAATCTTCTTTTTTTTTTCCTAAATTAATTTTTTATTGTGATAGGAAACACATAAAATTTATCATCTTAACTATTCTTAAGTGTATAGTACAGTAGTCTTTTTTTTTTAATTTATTGGGGTGACAATTGTTAGCAAAATTACATAGATTTCAGGTGTGCAATTCTGTATCACATCATCCATAAATCACACTCTGTGTTCACCACCCAGAGTAATCTTCTCTTTAAAGTTTGTTTTGAAATTTATATTTTGATTACGTCTGTAACCATTTTAATTACTTATACCCTGCTTCCCCCAAAATAAGACCTAGCTGGACCATCGGCTCTAATGCGTCTTTTGGAGCAAAAATTAATATAAGACCCAGTCTTATTTTAATATAATATAAGATCGGGTATAAGATAATATAATACTGGGTCTTATATTAATTTTTGCTCCAAAAGACGCATTAGAGCTGATGGTCCAGCTAGGTCTTATTTTCGGGGAAACATGGTATTATTCATTTAAGTGATTTTACTGCTCACTTGTCAGCGCTCCTATGATATAACTTCACCATTCTCAGTGGTTCTTTATTATGATTCATCTCTCTGAAAGTTAGAGAATATCCCTGAGTAATACTATCAAAGATAGAATTTCTGTATTACATCTCATGAGTTGTGTGTTTTGTACAACGTCTTTTTGTTGCCACAGCACAAGAAAGTCAATATGCCTGCAAGTAGGGTCTTTATTCATACTATTGTCAGTCCCTCACTTTAAAATATTGCTTCTAGCATTGCCATCTAGCAATGGAGAGAGACATCCTACACTCCACTTAATTTGTTTTTCCTACTCAAATAATCTGATTTTCTCAACTTGGATATTTGTAAGATATTTTTTCTTTACCCTTGGAAATTCATATATCTCAGCAGGATGTGCCTAAATATTGGCTTCATTTCATTAATGCTGCCTGCTTCTTAGTGGGACACTTCATCCAGCAGACTCAATGCTTTCTTCAGTTTAGGAAAGTTTTCTATAGTCACAACTTTGATTACGGATTTTTTTTTTTTTTTTTTACCATTTGTTGTGTTATCTTATTCATTTATCTGTTATGTCAGTTCTCCTTAATGTTGCCTGTTTCACCTTCACTGTCATCATCTTCATATCTTAATCCTTTCACCCTGTATCCTGGAAAAGTTACTCAAATGTGTATCTCACATTACTGATTGCCTGTTCTGTGGTGTCAGTTTCGATCTTCATTATAACTAATGAATATTTTACTTCCCGTATGACAGGTTTTAGTACCATCCTAGTATTTAATTACCTTGTCTGGCTCTGTTTTCATCTTAGTCTTTTGCCTTATTTCCTCTTTGTGCTCTTGTTTCATGTTCATGTTTTAAATTATTGAAATTGTAAAACAACAATTTCTAAAATGTACCTCCATGTACTATAATATATCATTGTCATATCTGCACGTGCATCTTAAATGTTCTTCTCCCTTATGCCACAAAATCTACATAGATGTCATGTTAGTACATACTGTTTTCCTATTTACTCATAATGTCTGCCTAATACTGGGGACAGGGGGTAGGAGTTCTTTATGATTGCCCTACTATCCACCTGTATGTTCTGAAAACCTCCATCTCAAATATTAATCTGGAAATCCCAGCTGATCGGCACATCTCCTAGGCAATTTTCTAGCATTTAGCAATCACTTATCTAGTGTCTCTGTGAGAATAAGGAGGGGCTCCCATCACCATACCTGGTCAGCTAAATGTGTAGCTGGCTACATATTCCGGCACAATCAATGGGTAGAAAGCCCAGAGCTAACAAAGAGCAACCTGCCCACGGCCACTCTTTCTCATTAACTCTTTCAGATCTCAGAATGAAAAGCATCATTTATACCCTCTTTTTGCCCCTGACCAATGTTAAGTTACTAGGAACTGTAGACCCTCAATGAATATAGAACAAGAGGTTCATTGGGAAGATTGATATGGGGGTAAGTTGGCCGCAGCTGCCGCTGCCATTTCGTTGACTAAGATCTTACATCTTTGTGATAGATGCAGTCAATGAGGAGACTGGAACTCATTCTCTCCCTTTTCCTGTCTGACTTGCATTGCGCCTTAGATCCCCATGATGCCAAGGTAACTGGAAATTTCTCCTGGGATCTGATAGGGCATTGGCCAAATATTCCTACTTCTGCATGTTGTTATGAATGCGTGTATTTCTGTGACTATAGTCATATTTAATTGGAATTTGTGACTGTATTTGTATTTATTTAGAAACTGTGGACTGCTAAGGAAGGGACATACTCAAGACTCCTTCATCCTTTACATTCTTTCTCCTTCTTGCTTCAGACTGCACGTATTATAAAGAAGAATCTTATTAATCTGACTGATCAGATTCCAAGAGAATGATCAGCCCACCACTGCTGTTTGGAGGAAGTCACTATATGTTGAAAGGTCTTATACTCTAGTAAAGTACCTTTCTTCTATTACCGGGAAAGTAAGGTTCCCCAGGGTCTGCCTTCCCTGAATAGACCCTATCACTTTTCTCTTTCTCCTGTCTTTTCTTACAACTATCCAGAGGGTAGTGAAAGCCAAGATTTGGATAGAAGGAGTGGTACTATTCGTGGGAAGCGAAAAGGCCCATGTTCTAGCCAGCTTTTCATATTGGTGAATTTTGGACACAAGCCCAGTTGATGATAAAGTGACAATTTTTTGTGTCTTTATCTCACTTTAGAACTGTATGAAAAGGAGAAACAATGAGTTGAGGCAGGTAGAGTTGTTCCTTGATCTGTGGCCTAATTTTACCTTATACCTTATTCTGTTTTAAACTTAATGAAGAAGTAAGCAAATAGTCATTTGTCATTTGCTTAACCCAACTTGTATTTGTACTAATTTAACTCACATTTAAAATATTGGAAAGAAGTATAAAATATCAAAGTGACCAAGAATAACTCCTATAATGAACATACTATAGAAAACAGTGAAAGTTATTGCGCTAATATGCTAGCAAAATAACAATTTTATCTCAGTGGTTCAAATAGTACATTTATATACATACATTTTAATCTTACCTCAGAAATGATTTTTTAATAAGCACAACCCCTCCCATTCAGAACTCCTATCAATTATATATATATATATATATATATATATATATATAATGTAATTATATATAATATATACACACCACGAATTATATTTGAAAGTTAACAGAAAATTATATGCAATGCTCAGATATTGTTTTAAGTGGGTCTAACACATGCAAACAATAGGGCTTCCTAGTCAATTTCAGTGTACAAACACCAAGTTCCTTTACCCATGGTTATTCAAAAAATATTTGCTGTAGGACTCTTTCTTAGACACTTGGGGTATAGACAAGAATAAGACAGAAACAGTCCCTAGAACATGACCATTGATTTAATTTCTTTTTGTTATTGGGCAGGCAAGGCATTGGTTACAGTTGTTTACTTGTTTAACCTTGAGTTAATTTAGAACTCACACACACACACACACAAAATCTTAGAAAGGACCAAGAATGTTACCCCAGCTTGATTTCGAATGGATTGTGAATTCCTGTCTCTGCAAGAGTTATAACCACCTTCTTAGTTACACAGAGATGGTTATGATAGGCTCACATCCTGGAAAGCACCGCCCACACCTAAATTACTTTAGGTGAGCACTACGCCATTTTTCTTCTTTCCCTCCTGATTTTCCTGACTCCCCTGAATCACTTAGCACCAGTTGGATTTTTCCAAGTGTCCTTCACTTTCCTATCCCTCACTACAGTTTAACACTTTATCGTTGTCTTATTATATTTGTCACAGTGGAATTGTCACATATTTTCATTTCATATAGTGGGTCTTCACTTACCCGAATAGAATTTGTGGGTTAACAAAGTTGTCGGAGCTGTCACAACTACACTTCATCACTCTATGCCTCTTGTTGGTTAAAATACTGTGTTAGTTAACAAGTGTCAAAATGCTCAGTAAGTTTTTGTTCCCTTTGACTTTCTGCAGTCATTTACTACAGTGATTTAGGGAGAAATTAGCCTAGAATAGGTATTTGTAGCCATAAAGCTTTGCCAGTTCTCTACCTGTTTATTCCTGCTCTCACACTGAGTACTGAAATGCAATCACTCTATATCATAATGATGGTTCTCCCATTTATGATGAGCTGGTCTTTTACAGGCTATGACACAGCCTGTGTGAAAATTCCTTATAGGCGGAGTTTAGGACAGCCGCAATCTTAAAAGATTTCCCCAACACATTTCTAAGAAACCCAATGTTTCAGGCTGTAACATTTGTACTTTTGAACTCTACAATGTTGGTGCATTCATAATAAGTGACATACTGTGAAGTCTGTCTTTTTTGTGAAAAGTGAAACATGTGATAGTAATTCCCGAGTCTCGGGCTTACACACACACACACACACACACACACACACACTAACACACGACGCGTGCACACCCCTAAATATCTGTTATGGCACTTACATTCTATGCCTTTTCCTTGTACCTGAAACCCAGTTGCTAGAAACTGCCTGTATTCCAGACTAAGAGAAAATAAGGAAGTGTGTTATTAAAGAGATAAAGGTAGAGAGATGTTAGATGTAAACTTGTTCCTAAGTACCTCACCAGACAGCTGATGATACTTCTGTGACCAGGTAGATGGTACTGGAAGGTATGTGCCAATAATGAATGATAAATACTCTCTTAGCTTACTTCTTTAAGGTGTTTGTTGCCTTTTTGCTTCTTCAAAGAGAGAGCAACCAACCCTAGATTTTCCAATAGGCCTGTTTCCAATCAGCACCTAATTTAATCACTTTCTTCTCATACATCTTGTGATTAAAGATTTGACCCTATCTCAACCTCAGACTAGCAGTTTTAAAAAGCAGGTCCCAGACTTGCAGAACTATGAAACTGGATCTGTTAAAAATATTTTTATTGAGTGAGAGGAATAATATCCACAGGTCAGCCAACCCGCAAAGACTCATCTTCTGATCTTTTATCTGACTGCATTCTGGAATAGACTAGGCTGATCTACTGACCCATGTACCATTGGATTTCAGGGGCACAGAAGGAAAGCCAAAACGTCCAACTAACTTTAAATGTCTGCTGTGATAAATCTAATAGCCTTCTTTCTATTCAAGTAGGAATAAACTTAACTAAGGAGATGGAAGATTTGTATACAGAAAACTATAAAACATTGATGAAAGAAATTAAACAGGACACAAATAAGTGGAAAAGCATCCTATGTTCATGAATCGGAAGACTTAATATTGTTTAAGCATCCATACTACCCAAAGAAATCTACGATTCAACTCAATCCCTATCAAAATTCCACAGACATTTTTAACAGAAAAAAAAGTCATAGCTCTTAACACTATCCACAACTACCTTCTTAGCTTAGTCATCAGAGTTGATTTACACAGACATTTATTCCAACTGCACTAGACTTTTGCCAGTTCACAATCTTTGATCTCACTTGTCTCTTGAAAGGTAATTTCTACAGTACACCTATTGTACATAATAAAATTATCTGAGAGAATTTCTAAACATTACTTAATAAAAAAGAAATGGACAGGTAAAAATACAAAATATTCAAATGTCTAAATGTTTACAAAATTAATTGGGAAAATATTTAAGACAAGCACAAATGCAAAATACATTTACTAGATATCCAATCTATAATGAATTAATAGAAATAATAAAAAAGACATGGATGGTAAATGTGCCAAATATCAAAAAATGCATTTTACATAAAAAATTTCAGGATGGCTGGATGGCTCAGTTGGTTAGAGCTCGAGCTCTGAACAACAGGGTTGCTGGTTCAATTCCCCCGTGGGCCAGTGAGCTGCACCCTCCACAATTAGATTGAAGACAATGAGCTGGCTAAAGTGCGAGGTCTCAACAGCAGGTTGCTGGTTCAACATGGGATGCCTGCAACTAAAGATTGAAAACGGTGACTGGACATAGAGCTGAGCTGTGCCCTCCACAACCAGATTGAAGGACAACGACTTGGAGCTGATGGGCCCTGGAAAAACACACTGTTCCCCAATATTCCCCAATAAAATTTATTTAAAAAATTTCAACTGATTGGAAAATATATGGATAAATATTCAACCAAAAACATGCAACTTAAATAATGACATATTTTAACCTATAAATTAGTAAACATTAAAAATTAGAGTAATGATGCCAGTGCATGGGGAAAACACATTCCTTAACAATTATTTTAAAAATGTTAAAACCCTGTAGAGTAGCATTTTGGCAATATATGCTAAGAGTATTAAAGTTGTCATCTTAACTTTTGATTAATCTCTCTATATAAATTTAGAGAGTTCAAATTATCTGAGTGGGAAATTATTTAAAATATAGTACATGTATTTTATTGAATCTATATATCCTAACAGTTTTTAAGAACACAGAAAAATGCAAATTAGAGAATTATATGTAAAGTATATAAAACACAACAGTGTTTTTTATATATATGTAAAAGACAATAGTAAATGCATGAAAATGTTATCAGTACTCATAAAAAGTGATAAAATTATCATTTTTCTTTTCATATATATTTTCAAAAATTTTATTGGGGAATATTGGGGAATAGTGTGCTTCTCCAGGACCCATCAGCTCCAAGTCATTGTCCTTCCAACCTTAGTTGTGGAGGACGCAGCTCAGCTCTAAGTCCAGGAGCCATTTTCAATCTTTAGTTGCAGGGGGCGCAGCCCACCATCCCATGCAGGAATTGAACCAGCAACCGTCTTGTTCAGAGCTTGCACTCTAACCAACTGAGCCATCGGGCCGCCATTCTTTTCATATTTTGAAAATACTTTATTTTGAGCACCTATTTAATTTGCATACTTTATTTTAAAAATATGTTCTACTTATCTTTCAAGTCATACCATAATTCTATTCCCCTATGAATTTTCATCAGACCAATGTAATATTTTTCTCCGTCCCTTCCAAAGCATACACAGGAATTCTACTGGAACTCTGAGCATACTACTTTGTTTGCCGTCACTTATGAGCATAGAAAAGGGGACAGTCAGGTATATTTCTTTATAGGATTTTTTAACCACATAGTTCAATGTCAAACATATACCATGATTCCCCAAAAATAAGACCTAGCCAGACAATTAGCTCTAATGCATCTTTTGGAGCAAAAACTAATATAATATTACATTATGTTATATTATATTGTATTGTATATACCTGGTATTATATTATATTATATTATATTATATTATATTATATTACACTATGCTATACTATATTATATTATATTATATTATATTATATTATATTATATTATATTATATTATATTATATTATGTTAAAGACCTGGTCTTATACCAAAAGATGCATTAGAGCTGATTGTCTGGCTAGGTCTCATTTTCGGGGAAACACGGTATCATGATACAACAGGATTTTATAGACTGTGCTAGCTTTTGATTAAATAAGTATTTGTTATAACATTAGTCTAGCTCGTTTTAGTACATTTTCTGTTCCAAACAAGTGTAGATATTTTTCCCCATACAATTGACAGGTATTTTTTAAAAACTGAAATTCTAAAAGACAAAATTTAACGTTTTGCATAACTGATATAATAAAAGAATATCTGAAAGACAGGGCAGCGGATCCCCATTCAATTCTTTTTTAAAGAAAACACAAGTTAGTTCTGTACTAACTTACAGAAACAATTAGTGTCTGTTTTAGTCCTGGAACCCAAAACTCTCACTAAGCTTCTTTGTCCCTTCCCTACTGGAATCAGCCAATACCCAGTGTTTACTGCTGGGCAAGAAGCACTCTCTGATGCCATACCAAAAACCTGTCAGATCCCCACCTAGGACTGGACTTCTTTTTACCAGAGCCACTGAATTAATCATCCATTGTCAAGGTACTGCCCCCACCTGCTTGAGTTTGGAAATCATGGATAGGGAACTATCCATCATGTTTCTATGATGAAAACTATTATTGACATTTACACACAAAGATATAATGTTAACCCTAAAGTATGTGTGAGCTCACCAAATGTTTTTGGATATTTCCAGTTTTCCTTGCTCCTGCATGTGACTGTGTAATTAAGTTGCAGACAAAGAGATACTATAAAGGAGTCTTCTTAAAGGAAAGCACCACACCTTTCTTCTCTCCATTTTCCTACCTTCCTGCTGACTGGAATAGAACATGATGACTGGAGCTTGAGGGGCTATTTTTTTTTTCATTCAAATATAACTGTCAAAATTTTGTTATATTTCTTTTAGGATTTTCCTTTATACTTTTTTTTTAATTTATTTTTAATTTATTGGGGTGACAATTGTTAGTAAAATTACATAGATTTCAGGTGTGCAATTCTGTATCACATCATCCATAAATCACACTGTGTGTTCACCACCCAGAGTCAGCTCCCCTTCCATCACCATACATTTGATCTCCCTCACCCTCATCCCCCACCCCCCAACCCCCTTACGCTCTGGTAACCACCAAATTACGTTCCCCAGATTAATTTTCAAACCCCGTGGCCATCCTGTGGTCACCGACTGCCCTCCAATCCCCTCACCCTCCCCCCCACCCCCCCACCCCTCCCGCCCATCTAGCAACTTGAGGGGCTATTTTGAACCATGAAACAAAATGCCAAATAAGACAGAGCATCAAAAGAGAAGAGAAGGAATCTAGATTCCAAAAGACTGTCAAGCCACCAGACTGCCCGTCTCGACTCTCTTATATAAGAAAGAAAAATACACTTCTCTCTTGTTTAAGCTACCTGTTATTTGCAGCTCAACTTCATCGTAACTGATACAGATGGTATACATAGAACTGCTTTTCCAACAGTTTATACCAGTATAGCCATGCTGACTATGAAATTATAAAATTCTTTTATATGGGTTATTGAGACAAACTCCACCTAAAACTGTTGTGCAGCAGCAGCAGAGGCCAGGAATTGAGCCTGTGAATTTTGTGAGTCCGAACATGGGCAACCACTGGTGGATTACTGAATAGACAAAGCTGGTAGCAGCAACTGTGCCAGTGGCACGTTCTGGGCCCACCTGCTGTTTAGGAGGAGCCCAACATTTGCTGGGGCAAACTGGCAGAGCAAACATGGTAGTGCTGATGGCAATATTATCATGACTGGTTGAAACTCAGGCTCGCCACCTACGCAGGCAGGGCAGCCAGCTGCCTCCAAGGTGGGAAAAGAACAGGTACCTGGAACCTGTTCACCATCCATTGAATAAAGAAGTCACTTACATAGTGTACATGCTTCTCAATATCAAATCATCACTCAGAGAGGTGCAACATTTAGATGGTGAAAGCCGTGACAAAATCATGCTGTTAATTTCTAAACAAATCAACAACTGGTTTGAAAATTATTAAAATAGATGAAAGATTTATGTCACTAGGTAAGCAGTTGTATGAAGTTTTTACACATACACACATATTTAACTTAGAGAATAAAAGGAATTTTAAATGCACTTTTATTTATATAATACATTAATTTATATTGTCATATCAATTGTTACCTTTTTGAATATCACCCTGGTCATTCTCAATAAAAGAAGTCCTGTTAGGTTAGAATTTTGTAAGAGGAGCTGCTTTTTTACTTTTCCCATTCTGGACACCCAATTCTTGACTGCAGTTGCCACTTGGGAGCTACCCAGTGATGATTTACCTGACTATAAAAATATCTGAGAAATATTTTACTTTGGGACTTTATATTTTTAAAAAGAAGACTCTCGTGATGAAATAACATCATTAAATAACAGCAGTGAAACATGTACAATGAGAGAACAATTATAAAGGTGTATCAATAAACATAAACTACAAAACACTATGATCTAACATTAACTAGCTACCCATATTTAATATGAAAGCAGTAAAACCATTAGCTCAGTGTTGGTAAGGGATATGTGTTTCTTCTAGTCTGTCTCTATTTTGATTTGACCATAATGATTCCCTGATCCTCTTCTTTCAGGTTTCAAACTCTAAACCATTAATTTTGGAGGTCATTCAACTTCTTTATCAAGGACTTTAAGAATAACTGTGGAGAATTCTTTGTTTCTTCTCAACTGCACTTTTGTCAGACTAAGTTAAATCTAAGGTCTTTTTCAACTGTATTTTTCATTATTTTTTTTTCCTTTTCTCAGTTATGATCTGCACAGTTGCTACCCCCAGTTACTAAGGGTAGGGGTTTTCAGATACCATTCTTTTGAGCCGCTGCATCAGAAAAACTTGCAGGATTTGTTAAAAATTCAGATTTCTAGAATGTGCTCCCATAAAGTATTCTGGGTAGATCCCAAGAAACTGTAATTTAGCAAGATCTTCAGCCCTAAAATCAAAAGCACAGAGAGATTTGAGAGACTGATATTTCGAGAAAGGCTTCCTTTGCTACCTGGTGAGGCTGAAGCACTGCTCTGACCTTTCACCTCCTCTATCCAAGTCCTTCAGGATCTTCCCTTCACTACAACTATTTGGAGGGAACTGGGGAAGGGTTCGAAATGTCACTCTGAATTTGGATAAACAGATGTATTTTCCAGGTTCAAACATGGTATGAATTCAATGTGACAAAGCCTAATCCCTAAAAGGCAAACATTTTTACTATGTGTTTCCTCCTCAGAAACATCATGTCGTACCTGCTGTGGTTGTAATTGTTTCGGGTTTTAATACATTTTCACATTCATTGTCGGGTAACTAACATATAACTCTGGGAGAGAGCAATGAAGAATTGTTAGGAAAGCTGTGGAATAATCAAATTAACGTATAAAGTATCGTGCCCAAGCATGATGAGGAGGGCTGCGGTCATCACACAGAAGCAAAACGAGGAGTTTTGAATTGCAACCAGACTTGAGCAGGTATCAGCCTGAAATCAGAGGAGGCAATGGGTCAGGAATCCAGCAAGTCCTACAAATTGAGAATTGTAAGACAGTTGTCTGGGGTCAGCAGGGAGCAGGAAAGGGTTAAGTCCATGATTTGGAGCAAGGCTGGAGAGATCAATCAAATCTTGAAGGTCAAGGCAGCTATAGAATCCAACAGCTTAGAGAATTTGAAGCAACAGCATCCATGAGTAGAAACAGCAAAGAAACTCTGAGCCTAAGGCAGTGAGTGATTTTCTCTGCTCGTGTTTTCTACCTCCTGTTGGACACACATAGTTCTGAGACCGCAGGTGTGTAATAACTGACAGAGGATCATCAGAGACCAGAAGGAACACTATGCACCTGATTGAAGGAAGGACAGAAGTGTGACAATACCTGGGAGCTCCTAAACATTAAACATACCCAGCAGGCAATTCATTCCTCATGTTTATTAATCTCTCCCCTGTACCTCACAATGTACAAAGGCAAGCACTGGACCCTGCCGACTGTATGTTAACAGTGTATAAAAGACCTGGGGAAATCTTTCATCTGAAGTCTCTTGGGCAGCTTAATTCCTCATTAGCTTTCATAAAGGCCAATTCAGTAGGTCAAACTCTGTTCTGTTATAGAAATTAAAATAGTGTAACCAGGGAAAGTTTCTTAGCATCCACTTGAATAGGAAAATGGAAGTTGTTTGTGATAAACATGAAGTGTCCAAGCCTCACAACCATGTAGAAAAAAAAAATACTAAATTGTGACCTTGAACAAGTCATTTAACATCTCCTGGTCTCAATGTCCTCCATTATAAAGTCAGGAGGATAGCACCGCCCAGAATATGTCATGAGATTGTAAGGAGACCAAAATAAGTTAACATAAAACAAAGCAGTTGAGAAGTAAAGCGCTATTAATATCATTATTCATTATATTCATTATAGTTCTTTGGCCAGTATTTTATTTTGATTAAACATATTTACATGACTTTGTAATTGCAAATAATCACATTTCAATAACGCAAAGAGAGCAAAAACATTCATAAAAATGGACAAAATTATAATAGTTATGTATTCCTTAAAATGAGTACAATAAGAAAATTTCACACCAGGACAGGAGAAAATATAATCCAAATTTAACATAGTTTCTTCCTGTCATGTGTGTTTTCTTCTTTCTAATTGCACAAAAACACTAGAAAAAATATAAATAGTATTAAATTCTGTACCAATTGATATTTGTAGCTATATATTTGTAACTAGAGGTCTGAAATTAAGTTTTCGAACTTATTGCAACAATGTTGCTAACCTTCTTTGATATCACAGGGATTATTCATTATGAATTTGTGCCAACTGGACAAACAGTTAACCAAGTTTACTATTTGGAAGTGCTGAAAAAGCTGCATGAAAAAGTTAGATGACCTGACTTTTCACCAACAATTCATGGCTCCTGCATCACGACAATGCACCAGCTCACATGGCACTGTCTGTGAGGGAGTTTTTAGCCAGTAAACAAATAACTGTATTGGAACACCCTCCCTACTCACCTGATCTGGCCCCCCACGACTTCTTTCTTTACCAGAAGTTAAAGGAAATATTGAAAGGAAGACATTTTGATGACATTCAGGACATCAAGGGTAATGTGATAGCCATTCCATAAAAAGAGTTCCAAAACTGCTTTGAAGGGTGGACTAGGCATTGGTGTCAGAACATAGCTTTCTAAATAGAGTACTTCGAAGGTGACCATAGTGATATTCAGCAATGAGGTATGTAGCACTTTTTCTAGGATGAGTTTGCAAACTTAATTGTCAGATCTCATCTGTCAGAACCTACAGAAACATACTTTTCAAAAAACTATGCTTTAAATACACATACAAATATGCAAGAAGAGCCTTACTTCTACAGCATAGCCATTAATGTGACCCAGTTTCAAAACTCACAGTCTCTCTGCCACCCTCCTCCAAAATTCACATGTCTGGGAAATAAAATCCAATTGGCCCAGGTTTGGTCAATTATATAACCAAAAGTGTAGCGTTCAACAATACAGACATGGCTCTCTTAGGCTTTTGAGGCTCTCCACTGTGTCTTAAGGCCCATTCCAGAAGGAGAAAAATTATGATTTTATTACATTTCACCCCTTGGCCACCTGCCGCCTGTAATGACTCAACTGTCTAGATTCTAGACTCTCGAAACACAAAGACATAGCTGCTAGGTGGAAGATTTCTACATGATGTCAGTTGAGTTGTCTCTCATTGAGGAAGTACTTGGCGTTAATTACACATGTGAGGTGAACAGGGCTTATCACTTGAATAGGAAGGTAAATAACATACATTGAAAAATGTATGTTCCATGCCAGGTTTTATCAGAATTGTTACGAATTATAAACTACAAGTCTATAAATTAAGATTTATTATAATGCTAATTTTCTGTATACATACCATGTGAGGAGAAATTGTGTTTATTATGGAGCAAAATAGGAGAAGCAACATGTTTCTTTGAATTAATCAGTTGAGCCATTCTGTTCCAACTTTGTTTTGGCATAATTGTTTGTATATCCTGACTCCAAGAAACACCAAAAATATCTGGTACAGATTTTCCAAGCTTTCTCTCTTGTTCTCTCCATACAAACAGAGGATTTTCATCCAACTTGACCCTTGTCTTTGATGGGGAAAAAGCCAATTTTTTTTTTTTTAATTCAGCAAGTCTTACTATTTAAGCAGCTTCCAAAAGCAGAATATGTTCTCCAAAAGGATTCATGGACAATCACTAAACCCTCTTCAGTGACAAGAGCGAGAGAAAAACAGAACATCCAGATGGCTATGCTGGAAGTCTTTTCTCTCTTTTGGATCTACCCAGGGATGCATTTCTGATCAGATGAAAGCTACTGGACTCTTTTTGGGGCATTAAATGTAATTAGCTGTTTATCGTTATCGTTAAAATACTCTGCTGCGTGGCTATCAGGGCACCATCTGGACCGCTGATCACAATCACTGGGGAAACCCGGAAATGTCCATCTAAAACTGTGTGTGTCACTTGCAGACATTTACAATACCTGTCAAAACTTTGTATCCAGAGGGAAACTTGTTCACAGATGGTGGATATTAAAGACAGCAATGCTCTTTGAGTGAGACAGAATTCCAACTTATAGTATTTGAACTGCTTTAATGCAATCAGTTTTGAATAAGTTTAAAGAATAATGTTTTCTTACATCTTTAACAATACCATTTATCTCATCTGGGCATTTGATTGCAAACAACTATAAATGACACAGATAATCTTAAAGCAAAAAGCGAATTTATTGGAATGCTATTGAAAGACTGAAGGACCAGGCTTAAAAACTAGACAAGTACCCAGTAAGCTTGGGAGGGCTACACAGAAGATAACCAGGGAAGATCACATAACTCTAACAGTCACTGTACTGTGGTATCAATTGCTCAAGATTAGAAGTCCTACAAGATAACACCTGTTGGCCAAGCTGATGTCATAACTTTACTGTCTGATTTTATTGGGACGGCAAGAGAGACAGGAAGAAGTGCCCACTGCCTTCATGTATGAGGTATCCAAATTAATATGAGAATACAACTAAGCAGCATACCTGGGAGCTGAATAGCCACAAAGTGACAAACATTAACTAAATAATTTTACCACAAATCAAAGCCCCCTATGACAGCTGTCTTGCAATTATGTTTGGGAAACCCTTCTTAACCTAATCATTAACCAAATCTGTATTGACAGTTTGTTGACAAGGTATTATCGAGAAATCTTGGGAATTTTGGATGAGGTGGTACATTTTACCTTACCTTTTGAGACCAATACCCTCAAAGGAAGAAATAAAGACTTTCTTTTTCAAGATAGAACACTGGTCTCAATGGGCCATTTTTTAGGACACGTACAGGCATTTTAAAAGTTTCATTGTGTTTTCATGTATTCATTTCCTATGCATCTATTAAAATGTTTATGTGTCACTATGTAAGGTGCTGGTGGGTGGATACAAAATGGTATCTAACACAGTCTCCACTTAGTCTAATTGGGAAAATAAAATGTATCTATCTGAAACATTTAGTCAACCGGATAATATAAATTTCATACTGGGATGAAATTAAGATTCTACATATCCTGATGCTTACTTAAGCGTACCTCTGTATACAGACAATATTCAGTTACCAACAAGTCTTTCTGGGCTTTAAAAATAGGTATGGCAGGAAAATCAATTTGATTTTATCCTTCCCATCTGCTCTGTAATGTTACTAGTTTGCTCCTTTTACCAAGATATTTAGGTAAATCTTATCTAGTTCTAGCATCCTGTCACCTCCCTTTCATCTTGTTAACTCCAGTTCATCCTTCAAGATTCAATTCAGATGTACTTCCTACAGGAAGAATTTCCTGTTTCATACTTTATGGATTAAGTATCCCTAGTCTGTGTCTGGATATCCTGTTTCCCATCTTCTCAATGGCACCATCCCCTAACCACTTAGGCAACTCGTGCCCACCCCTGCTCCCCTGCTGCCCTACTCCAATTCACCCACCCCTTGAATAGGAGGAACAGTACCAACAAGGGTTCGAGGACAAATGGAGTGCTCAGAGATGTGCATGTAAACCAGAATACCCTGGGGTGACATTTACAGTCAGGGTGGGGCAGTAAATAAAAGGATTACAATGCAAATTTGATAGGGGAAAGTGCTGATGATTGGAGATTTGGCAGGTTCCAGAAGTTCTGAACACGTTCAATAATGACCCCTCTACCGAATGCAGCATTTCCCTCCTTTATCATGTGTAGCTGACTAATTATGAACCGCACCACGGCAGGACTTGTGGATTAACATTGGTATTGTATCTCAGTGCTGAACAAATAGGAAAGGTTCGGGCTCTGCACCTCTATATCACAATCAGAGTGGCAGTGCAGTGGGACCTGCAGTCACCCTCACTAGTGATTTTAGCAGAGATTTGATATGAAGAATTAATGAATAGGATAAAAGGAGTTAAAAAGCAAACAGTGAGGTATCACAGAAATGGTAACTGCAAGAAACAGCTACTGCCTTAGGGTACCAAGAACTTAGAAGCTTCGAAGAAAGGTCCTGAAGAACTGGACATAGACTTCTAAGAAGGGGGCACTGCTCGCTGGCTCTGGTATCTCAGGAGTTCAGAGGAGGATGCCCTCCGAGCTGGGATTCAGACTTACAAGGAGGGACACCAGCTGACTAGTGTTGGTAATCTGGAGAGATTCCGTGAGGCTGGTATAGGGAATATAAAAAGAGATGTGGAAGCTGGAGCCACCTGCTGCTGCTGGAGTCACCTGCTGTGCTCAAAATGAAGTACCAATACGAGGGCGGCCCTGATATGTCCCTTCCCTCCTCCTTCAGCTTTTCAATTTCTCTCTAGTTCCCTATAGGAAATAACTGGCAAAAGAGAGTTACGTTTACAGAATCCCAGCCACAGTATCACAAAACCAAAGCTGAGAGATAAACACTTCATAATCAAGTAGGGAAGGCAGTAGACAGCGAAGGGATCTCTCCAATTAAAGTTAGGTGTCAGTTCCTCTTCTTTCTTTCTCTGTATAGATTTCAGTCTCTCTTAAGGTTGAGTTTTCAAGACTTTTAACTAAGGCCATCCCAAAGATACTGTCACAAGCCTCACAATTACACTTTTTTATCAGACATGAACCAACTTGTCTATCCATTAGAGAATGGCCCCTGAGTTGCCTCGAAGTTGCCAATTTGCTCATTCTTTAAATTGCCCTGCTGATTAAAAAAAAAAAAAAATTCTAGAACGTGACTAATTTCCTGCTTCCTCTTTCATCACCATAATTTCTGATCTAATTAGAAAAACTTTTTTTTTAATGCAAATTTCCCTGTGTTCCCAGGAACAGGGCTTTCCTGGTCTTATCTGCAAATGTACAGACCCATTTCAAATCAAAATTTCTGACCCTCTAAATAAAGCAAGAATTGCCACATTACATAGAGAATACCAAGTCCCATCTCTAGGCAGCCATCAGCTGTCAGTTACATTTAGCTTTCAGACACATTTATAAACTTTTGTTCTTAAAAAGGTTTTGTGTGTGTGTGTGTTTAATCTCTGAATACCTTTCTCAAAGCAGCACTCACCAATACAGACAAAAATGAAAAGTAAGTTTTCTGTGAGCCTTACAGGGCCATGCTCCAGCTGAGCACTGAGCAGTTTAATCAGTAAAATAATGATGAATGGATTGTTCTTTTCATACCTAAGCATAACATTGAGTTAAAATCAACACTGCGTGAACTTTTAAAACTCTTCTGACAGTTCTACCCTGTAGCTTGGCCTTAAGCCTGTCTTTATAGGCGATCAGATTTGTTCAGGAATCTCCAGCAAGCAGCAGCTCTCAGTACCTGCAGTTTAGTGCCTCATCATGGAGGACACATTCTTTCCTGACTCGGAATCTCCTAAAGCAATTTCTCCCCCTCTGATTTTTACAGCTGATGTCCAGTTGGTCAGTCAAGCATATCTGCAATGAAAGGAAAATAGCTTTGGGGGAAGTAACAGGGACTACGTAGAGGAAAACAGTCCACATAGGAAAGATCCTATACAGTTTATTCTCTCTCCGTTTTTGGAAAACATCTTTCACCCCTACCCTCAAAACTTGAGCAATATCAAATGGTTCAACTCCATGAATTAACTTTTACAATGATAACCATACACACTCTGTTAGACACAGTAAACCAAACCGAGTCTGAAAATTAAAAAATTCTTAACAACCTAGTGGGAATAACACATTTTTTTTCATTCAACCTTTTAATTTAATCATGGAAAGGTGTAAGTGTCTATGTCTCCTCCCCCTGATTTTGTGTGTGTTCTTTGATTGCTTTAATGAACAGAAGACTGCAGAAGTCACATCCTCAAGACAATTTGAGGTTCTTAGTCCAGCAATGTAAAAATATTCCATACATTTGTGTTAAATAATATCAAAGGTATAATTTTCTTGTTGGATTTTTCGGCCTTGACTTTGATCAAGCCAAACTATTAATAACACTAAGGAAACACTCTTGACTGCTTGCTAATGAAAATTTTCTGTACTTAAATGATTTAAATGAACACAATCCAGTGACTTTCTTTCATATCTACTTTTTAGCATTGGACTTTACTGTTTCATTTTTTTAGAAATTATTTATAAGTGATAAGAACTTCTAAGCCATTTGGACAAATTAATAGGTGACTACAATAAATATATATCACTTCAAACAACAACCACCAAAAAAACAAAAGGTTGACAGAATAACTTGGATACTTGAATGGATGTCAGAAATAACTAAAATCTACATCTTTTCATTCTTCTGTGTCCTCATCTCCAATAACCCATGGATTATAAGGAATTTTTTAAACTCACATTACTTCACAGTTTGCGAACTCATTCACATGTACTGTTTTACTTAATTCCCACAGTAACAATCAAGTATTTTATCAGTTTGCTACTGCTGCGTAACAAACCATCACAAAACCTCAGTGACATAAAGCAATATCATTTACCTTTGCTCATGAGTTGGGGGCGTTTGTTGCACAGTTTAGCTGAGTTCAGTGGGGTTCATTCAGCCTTCTGCAATCAGTTGCAGGTCACTTAGGCATCTCTGATTACCTTAGCTGGGTTCTCTCCTGTGCCTGGGTCTTAGCTGGACAAAGTGGGCTGTCTTGACTCTGTTCCACATACCTCATCCCGTAGTATGGGCATGTTCTCCTCATAAAGGCAGAGGAACAAGAGAAAGAACAGAAGCACTTTTTCAAGCCTCAGAGTGCATCATTTGCTACTATACTATTGGCCAAAGCAAGTCACATGACTGACCCAGAGTTATTGTGTGAGGGAAAAGATGTTGCTACAGGGATGCCATAATTATGGCCATTAATGTAATGAATCTACCACAACTATATGCTATTATTTTCTTTATTTTACATATGAAAAAATAATGCCCAAGGGGAATCAGCCATGTGAGTGAACCAGAAGCTCAGGTCTTCTTACTCCAAATATGTTTTTTTCTAACCATGTCTGGTCTACACATTTGTAGAAGCTGAATTTATTGTCTCTGGAAAGATAGAACCATTTCCAGTTCCCCAAAAACAAAAGTTAGGATTACTTACCTTTTTGTAAACTGGATAAATGTGTATCCCGTTAGTTCCCACTAACCTCTCTTGTTTTTAATTATCAAAGAATTATTGAGCTTTCAGGTGTGCACTGCTTGTCCCTCTAGCTAAATTGCTACCCCTTTCCAGGCAGAAACCCCCTGTTCTATGTCTTTGTATTTCTTCCAGTGTCTGACACTGTGCTGATGCAGGTAGTAGGTGTATCACTTGATTGATAAAGCTAAAAGAACATGATGTCAGCCTGATAGAGTTCTCTGTTGGAGAAATTAAAAGTAAAAGGAGAAATCAAAATTGATCTGGGGTCGAGTGAAAAGTAAGAGATGATTTTCAACTGTGCTTACATAAGAAACGAAAAAACAAATACATTTATGTTTTGTTTTCAAACCCTTCATTCCATCAAATATGCATGAATATTTTCATTATATTTATTTGTTCTGCCTCAGAGTTGAAAATCACCTGAGATGATCTGCCAAGAGCTAATTGGTGAACTAATTCTTTTATTCAGTATAATAGCCACCACAAGTGTTGAGTTCAATGAGGTACTCACTTTTCCATTACAAAAATCGAATCCAGGTTTTCTGTACCACACTCTGAGGGATAACTGGGTTAATATAATTCTCTATCCTCTGTAGGTTTTTTATTCAATAACTTTATCAGACCTAGAAAAGGTAATGGTTTAAAGGAATGTGAGGTTTTGTCAAATATTTTCATTTATAGGTAAGTCAGGTTACCCCTTTCCCATGTCTGAGTCACACTCTGGAAATGAAAGAAGGGAACAAAAAAGTAATATAACAATTTCTGTGAAAGGTCTGAACATGCCATCCTCTTTCAGCAGTGTGAGTTTTAGAGGAATACACCAGATGATGCATGTTGTTTGGTTCCCATTGACAAGTTTCTCTAAAGAGAAAGGTAATGGAAAAACTCTACAGTGCTAAAATATATGGTCATAAATTCCCACACTTCAGTGAAAACTGAAATTCTTCCTTTAATGTTCAGTTTTAGATCTTCAGTTGAGAGCAACTCAAAGCCAAGTCAAAGTATATTGGCACCTGAGAATCCTTGAAAACGGAAACTTGTCTTCCTCCTAAATAAGCCTCTCAAAAGGATCCAGTCCATAGTCAAGGCTAACTTCACTATTAAGGCAACAATTAAGTGGCGATAAATGTGAAGAATGCTTCACGTTTCCTATAAATAGATCTATACTTTTTGAAACATACTGCAATAATGCCTGGGGATAATGCTGTTTCCTTCTGACTTAGGATGACACGGCTGAGTTGTTACAGATATGGAAACACTGATTGATAGTGACAGGTAAACCAAAGTGCTATACAAAATTTGAGATAAGCGTGATTCAATGGTAAATTATTTTTCAACCATAGGACAATGTAAACACTAGAATTTTGAGTTTGGATTTAGACTTAATCAATGTCAATTTCTGAAAATAAAAAGCATAACCACTACGATGGTTAATTTCATGTGTCAACTTGACTGGGCAAAGGTATGCCCAAAGAGTGATAAACACATTATTACTGGGTGTGTCTGTCAGGGTGTTTCTAGAAGAGATGAGGACTTGGATCATTAGACTGAATCTAGGAGATCGTCTGTCGCCAATGTGGGCTGGCATCATCCAATGCACCGCAGGCCCACATAGAATGAAAAAGGAGAAAGGCAAATTCTCTCTCTCTTCTTGAGCTGGCATGTCTATCTTCTGCTTTTGGACATCAGAGCTCCTGGTTTTCAGTCTTTGAAGTCCAGGATTCAATTCTATACCACCGGCTTTCCTAGTTCTCCAGCTTACAGATGGCAGATCGTGGGACTTCTCAGCCTCCATAACCATGGGAGGCAATTGCCTTCCCATAATAAATCCCCTCTTTAATGTGTGTCCTATCAGTTCTGTTTCTCCGGAGAACCCTGACTAATACAATCCTATGAAGAATCTTTTCCCGTGTGCAGATTGACAATTAAACAACTCCTCCCTCTAAACAACAACACTCACAGGAAATGCACTAGCAAGAACAGCTTCACTGTGGAATAACAACTGCACAGCACTGAGATATGTTCCTTCAAGACTCTTCACAAACTGTGATAACCAGCATTTGTGTATATGAAAACTAGACAAGGCCTAAAGGAAATAAGATATCCTGCAAGAATTTTTTAAATTTGTAGTAGTAATGAAATACATTTTTGAGTGACTGCAGCTCATGGTCACCAGATATATTTCATGGTAATTATGATGAGGTTGGAAAAGATGCCAAAACTTTGGTGGAATAATGATTACAAGCAGCATTGATTAATAAACTGTCTTAAGGCTAGAAGTTAGAAGAAATGGGTGCTGCATCCCTATATGCAACAAGCCTTAGGAAAGTCAGCTGAACTCCCTTGTGGTTTGCTCTCCAGCTCAGGGAACAATTGGATTATATGATCCCTAAATCCCTATGGCCACCAGGACCCAGTGACCTCTCTGTGGACTTTGGGAAGCCATACAGTGAACTTCATTAGTATGCTGTCTAATTTTCATCATGCTTTAATTTATCTACGCTAATTTTCCTAAGTTATTTAATACCAGAAAACATTACTTCCTTTTTGATTTCCAATGATGATGTGGTTTTTTTAAGTCTCTAGAATTCATTGTAATTCCTTGGAGGAAAACAATAGAAAAAAGGACATTTTATACTTCAGATACTATTATATAATGATTGTGATTTTTTTAATAAAATCACAAATTACCCTTATTAATAATGAAATATTAAAATACTTTTCAAGTGATATTTTATTGCTGAATATTATGTAACAAAAGTTGTACTTCCATAAATTGCTAGTGAATGACATTGATTAGTACAACCCTAGTGGAATGAAATTTGATAGTCTGATCAAGCAGGAAAGATTCAATATTTTGTTTCACTGTGGGCTGTAGAATTAAAGCAGTTCAGTCCCACAGAAATAAGTAATTTAGAGTTCAAATCTGTATTATTATGTCATATTTTTAAAATGTGTTGAGAAGACAGAAAATGGGATCAAGCAGAAAATCACAAACTCAGCACTTTGTCTTGTGGATCTTAAAAGATATTTCCCGGGGTTTCAGACGCAGGAACTGAGGTTGTTTCAACTGTTCTATTCAAAACAAAAGTCAATACACCTGAAGTTCAGTTCCAGGAATAGGAAGAAAAGGAAAGAACAAGAATAAATCAATACATGGACAAGGATATCTGTTATTGCCAAAGTCTAAGAAAATCAGATGCCAATTTATCAGCAATAAAATTCGTTTGATTACATTGAAAAATAGTGGCTTCTATCCTTATATTTTTGTTGTTGTTGTTGTTGTAATTTATGATGTTAAGGGGAGAGTTCACCAGAAAATTACTATAGCTGGTGGCAGGAAGATATAGCCCTGTTAATAGCCCAACGCTCAGAAATAAGACAGGTGTTCACTTAGTCTACCAGGTACCGTCTCTGGAGGAGGACTATCCCTATAGGAACTTTTTAAGACTTCAGAAATGTATGTCTTCTTCATATATGTTACTTTTTTGTTGTCCCTTTTTCTGGTATGATTAGCAGCTAAGACATTAAAACCAGCAATTCCTAGTTCCTATCTTGGTATATGACAGGAAAGGAAGTTGCGTGGAGAGGAAGTACTGGGGGGGGCTACGGAGACAGTTCCACTTCACAGTCAGTTCCTGGGGAGGCAGACACCCAAGTGGTAGATAGGTCAACTGCAAAGAAGAAAAGGAGATACAATTTCAAGTCTGAAAAGCAGGAGGATTTAGCTGGAGAAAAGTTGGGGGAGGAGGACATGCAGAGGAGAGTTCAAGCAGCCTAAAAATGGCCATAACAATTTTAGAAATTGATTTGAGATGAGTCCAGAAAATCAGTTTTCTGTAACAGTGTAGTAATTGTTTTACTCCCAAGGTTTACAACTCTATTATTTGCATGAATCTGCATTAAAATTCTTCAATGCCTCTGTTCCCACCAGGGACTTCCCCATTGTATCACACCTCTAACACACAGTGCTGAAAGCCAGCTCTGGATTTCTCCTCAGTGAAAATGTTCACAGTTTGAATTTATAAAGCAGTGATACTAATTCCCTCAAGGCACCAACCACCTATAGGGAAGTGAGAAACTTCATATTTTTTAAATATCTGAAATCTATATAGCAAATATGGCATAAATATACACACACATACATATACATACATGTATCCACTGTATATATGCATATATATACACATTCATATATCCATGCATGTATATACATATATATATATACATACATACATACAATACATGCTAGAAAATTTTAAGGAAGTGACAGAATCAAGAGGTTTGCAGTCTTTTCCCAGGACACTTACCTTGCCTCAAGGTAGGATTAAATTTAAAGCATTCCATACCATATAAAACTGAAAACTAGAAAGAAATAACCCAGAAGCTCCATTTCAAATCGTTTTCAGGGGAAAAAAATTATTTCAATCATAACCTAAATATAGCCACAAGTATTAGAAAAGAAATATTGTCCTAGAATATTGCTGCACAGAAACCATGCATTGCTAACTTTGTGTAATAGTAGCCTCTTAGAGGTGGTTGACAAGCATGTTTCAAGTTCAGAAGAAAAAAAAAATGGAAATCACAATTGTGAAAACAGAGCATGAAATGCTGTACGATGGTATTCCGTGATTATGCCCTCCTAGTATGATTCACTTGGGAGTGGGACTCACTAGATTAATACAGCATAAATTAGATAACCAACACTAACCTACATTTAGTATTTAAAACTCACTTCCCTTCTTTTTTTTTTTTTTTTTTTTACTGGCAACTAAGAATTTCTTGCTACTAGATAAATGACTTAATGATAAACACCAAAATTTATATTCTTAAAAACATTCAGTTTCTATTAATTATATCATTTTTCAGTATTCTTGTTATATGTTATCAATGCTTTAAACAGTGTGCAATTTGTGCCCTGCATCAATGCACTTGGCCAAGAGGGTATGAAAACAGGAAAATGCAGCTCTCTGTGTCTTTAAGTCATATGCCCTAGAGAGGGGTTGCCTCTGCCAGGAAAGAAGGGAACCTTTTCCTCACTCGCCTACAGGCATCCTATGGGTTAACATCAAATCTGCTCCCACCTCCTACAATGATAGCTACACCTCCATTCTCTAGCTTCTCTTCTTTTTTTTCTCTATCCTCCTCAGTCCCCCCAACTTTTGGGGTTGTCACCTATTTTCTTGACCCCTGCTGACCGATTTCCTCAGGGTCTGAGTTTACCCGAAAGTTCTTATTTTGGCGTTGGCCATTATCGTGTTACATTTTAACTCCATCGTTGCTTCTGCTTTTGTGGCAACATGGCTTATTAGCTATGGCTCTTGTAGCAGTGGGACACAGACCTGCCTGCGGTGAAGGGCAATGCAAGCAGCAGGCAGAGGATGGCATTCTCAGGGCTGGAACCAGTGCCAGTGATATCTGGCAGGAGCCCTGCAGTGTCCGTTTGATGGACATCTGCAGAAGTGCGGCACTTCCTTTATGGGCCTCCTTTATGGGCCTTCTTAGGAGTGCAACACCCTCCAGGGACTCACAGGAATAGTTGCAAGGATGCTTAGGTAAGAATGGAAAACTCACACAGTGAGTGCAACTAAACCTAAAAATGTTGGCATGACCATATTTGGGATTCTAGTTTGACCCCTAAACTGGTTTCATCTAGAAAACATAACTTATATTTTTATAGCAAGCTTTAAACCTAAAAATGTAGGCATGACCATATTTGGAATTCTAGTTTGACCACTAAACTGGTTTCATCTAGAAAACATAACATATTTTAGTAGCAAGCTTATATAAAGTATATAGTGAAATATCTCAGGAGATTGAGTTCAAAACATTTACTTAGGCAACAACTTGTAAAATTGTGACCAGTAAAGAAATGAAATTGTATAAATACATCAAGTGCTAGAGTATGCCACATCAGAGTAACATTAGAAATATTTTTTTAAAGGTTAAAAGAATATGATATGGAATATGAAAAGTAGAATAACCTACAGAAAGAGATGGATTCGTTTTAAAATACAGTGTGCGTATTCAGGAGATGGAGATTGTAGCCTAATAGATTCAATCGGTAGTTATCCTATAGGGCGTAAGAATATCTTTCTAGTCTTCATTTAGTCTATTCTTAATTTAGGAAAGGTACTCCTTAAAATTAAACACTCCCTAAAATTAAATCTATCTTCATCAAATGAGCCTTGTGATTAAATGTTGTAGCCTTTGTCTATTGCCTACAGGGAAAGAATATGCTGATCTGCTAACAAGAGTAATTCAGTCCTTGCTATAGTCATATTTTTCAGTACAAGTGAGTAAATTGATATTCTAGTTTATACATGTCTCTCTCTTTGTACTGAAATGAAGCAATTTTCTAAGGTCTAATTATCTCAGAGTTCTGAAGAGACCAAATTTCTGGCCTTGCAAGACTATAGACCCTGAAATGTGATGAATCAACCACTGGACTTGACCTGTAAATGACTCTCCTAAGCTACAGCCAGTATCCTTAATGAGCACCACAACATCCTAAATCTGGGACATCAACACACCTTGTTCTGTGAATTTCATGTACATTGCATTGGTTTGTTTTCTTAATATTTTTATTTGCTGTATTTACTAAAAGATATTTACTACGTTAGCAATTAGGGGGCATATGCAATTTATACATAGTGAATAGTAACTTAAATAAAAGAGTTATTTATACACATGCACAATTAGTTAAGTTCCAAGTATTTCCAGAGAAGGTTGAGAGTGATATTTAATAACATAAAATAGGAAGAAATATGAAGCCAATACCTTTTGCATTGTATGTAAAACATTTGCCCGTATTCAATCTTATTTAATCAAAAGCTAGCACAGTCTATAAAGTCCTGTTGTATCATGATACCGTGTTTCCCCGAAAATAAGACCTAGCCAGACAATCAGTTCTAATGCGTCTTTTGGAGCAAAAATTAATATAAGACCCGGTCTTATTTTACTGTAATATAAGACTGGGTCTTAGAATAGAATAGAATAGAATAGAGTAGAGTAGAGTAGAGTAGAGTAGAGTAGAGTAGAGTAGGATAGGATAGGATAGGATAGGATAGGATAGGATAGGATAGGATAGGATAGGATAGGATAGGATAGAATAGAATAGGGGGTATAATATAATATAATATAATACTGGTCTTATATTAATTTTTGCTCCAAAAGACACATTAGAGCTGATATAAGACTGGGTCTTATTTTACTGTAATATAAGACCAGGTATAATATAATATAATATAATAAATATAGTATGATATAATTAATATAATACTAGGTATAATATAATATAATATAATACTGGGTCTTATATTAATTTTTGCTCCAAAAGACACATTAGATCTGATTGTCCAGATAGGTCTTATTTTGGGGGAAACATGATAGAAGAGACAGAAACCATTCTGGCTCAAAGACAGCTTCAGGAAGAATTTTTAGTTTGTATCATAGGAAAACTGATCTCAATTTCTAATTAAAGAGCTAAGGTGTTAGATAAAGAATTGATGAGGCTGCACTTAAAATTTTATAGTTAGGAAATTACAGCTAAAGACTGAGAATTCACTGCGATTAGTATAGTATTAAAGATCTACTATTCCCTTCCCTACCCCCAAAAGATATATTTGGTCTTCATCCCTGTTTTTGGCATAGAGCTCCTAAAACCCTGAATATTTCCTAAGTGAGCAGAGCTATAAATGTGTCTTTTGTTAGGTTAAGAGGGTGACTTTTGAAAAGCACCTAAGGATGATGGCTGGTTAGCAGAGGAGGCAGCCCAGTGATTACAGGGTTGAAACATTCAGTCCTAACCCCCTGACCGCTCCAGGTAAGGGAGATGAGAAGGAGGTTGGCTGAATCACCAATGGTCCATGATTTTATCAATCGGTCAGAAGCAAGGTGACAACATGAAGTCGTAACTGATGTCTGAAGTCCAAAGAGGGGGGTCATTGGGACCTCCAGTTTGTAGCCGGTGGGTCAGCAGTACGGATAACAATATGGGCTTACTACTGACGTCTGCATTGTATGTGAGGAGAGGTATCTAATGGGACTGAACCCTTAACCTGTGGGAATGTGATGCTATCTCAGGGTAGATAGTGTCAGAATTGAGTTAATTGTAGGACACCCAGCTGGTGTCTGGGAATCATTTGTTGGTGTCATCACCCCACCCCCGCATATACAAACATTGGAATTCGGTCCAAGAACCGCAAAATACCTATGCTCAGGTAAATCAGCACCTATTGTGTAGAGGTCCTCATAAGTGGATGTGCCATATGTAAGTGCCACACTTACAATTTTCACACAGACCGTTAGGCAAAAATATGTCTGATACTCCTGTCTAACAACAGGGAATTTACCTCCCTATCTTAAAAAAAAAAAAAGAATTCAACTAAAAGCTATTGAACAAGTTTGCAGAATCATCACCAGTGGCTTCTGGCTTTGTTTCAGTGAGGAGATCATATAATGTCCCTATGTTCCCGATGTGAAATGAAAATAATCAAACTAAATGATCCATCTCTGACTGTCTAAGATTCTCTAAGACCCAAAAACTGGGAGGATTAATTGAAAAATAACCATAGTGTCCTAAAAAAGTCATGTTGGAAAAGCTTTATGCAATTACAGCCAATAACATTCTCCATTCATAGTTTTTCCACCCAATGTGATCCTATGGTAAAATCCTCCTGCTTATAGCAGTTAGAATTTTCAGAGCACAATCAACAGTGGAATATTAAACACTGTTCTCACAAACATCTTCATGAATACCCTCATTATCTCTCATAGCTTCAAACTTTTTAAAGTTTATATGAAAGATACATGGCTTTTACAACAAATATCATCTCTTTGTCTACATATATAATTAATATGTTTATAATTACTAAATTTACAAAATATTTCAAAATAAAAATGATTTGCAATTTCTCAGATGATTCCTACAAAGATCAAAGATATTCACTAAAAACACTGTTCAGTCTTTTTTCTATAAAAAGAGTGGATAATTGTTAGTTAAAATTAGACATCCTGTAAATATTCCTTTATAGCTTACATTTTCTATATAACAATATATCTTAAGCATTTGAATATGTCATTAAATATTATTATTAAATATGACATTAACAATTGTATAATACATCATTCAGTTCTTTATGGTGAGACATTTAGTTTGTTTTAAATATTTTAAAATTATCAATGATGCCTCAACAAACATTCCTAAATCTATCTTTCGTGTGGTTCCTAAAAGTTTACTTATTTATTTATTCAGTAGGTATTTATTGTTCATTTACTATATGCCTGATGCTGTGCTTGTTATTAAAGACACAAAGAGAATACGGTAGTTATTTGCATTAACTATGTGTTTATATTAGTCACTAAATATTTCCCTAGAAACTTCTAGTCTACTGACTTATTTAAGGTCCAGCTTTCCTACAAATTACATTTTCTCTTTTATTAATGGTTTGGCACGGTCTTCATTTCTCTCTAATCAGCCATGTTTATTTTCTTTCCTTTTCATATTGATGAGCGATGGATTCATTATTGTTTCCATTTTAGAGTCATTTACTTAAACTGTTCATTTCCTGAAATAATAGAATCAAATAACAGAAAGGGACCTCAAGTGTCATTTTATGTAAAAATCCATCTGATCCTTGAATCATTTATACAATGTCTTTACCAACTGTATGTCCAGTCCATGTTAAATACCTTCCAAGATGATCAACTCTCTCCCTCCGAAGGCAGCCTATTCAGTATATTTGTCCAGCAACTGCTTATATCACAGACAAGTCAGGTATTATACTGGTTGCTGGGTATACAATAGGAAGTATAACACATGTGATCTTTTTTATTTTTCATTTACAGTTGACACTCAGTATTATTTTATATTAGTTTCAGGTGTACAGTGTAGTGGTTAGACATTTATATAATTTATGAAGTGATCCCCCCGATAAATCTAATACCCACCTGGCACCATATGTAGTTATTATAATATTATTGACTATATTCTCTATGTTGTACTTTACATCCCTGTGACTATTTTGTAATTACCACTTTTTGTACTTCTTAATCCCTTCACCTTTTTCACCCAGCCCCTCATCCCCCTCTCATCTGGAAACCATCATTTTATTCTCTGTGTCTATGAGTCTGTTTCTGTTTAGTTTGTTCCTTTGTTTTGTTCTTTACACTCCACATATAGGTGAAATCATATGGCATTTGTCTTTCTCTGACTGACTTATTTCACTCAGCAGTATACCTTCTAGGTCCATCCATGTTGTCGCAAATGGTAAGATTTCATTCTTTTTTATTGGCCAAGTAATATTCCATTGTATAAATGTATCACATTTTCTTTATCCAGTCATCTATTGATGGGCATTTCAGTTGCTTCCATCTCTTGGCTATTTTTAATAGTGCTGCAGTGAACATGGGGTGCATATATCATTTCAAATTAGAAAACATATTTGATCTTTATCCCTCAGAGAAAAGCAGACAACAAATAAGAGAGAAACAAATGAATTTATAGTGATAGTTATAGGTGTTCTAAGGAAGTGAGTATGATGCTGTGTAATAGAGAATACCAGAGGATAGTCAGAAAAGGACTTTCTTAGGAAATAACATTTAAGTCAAATCTGAAGGATGATGAAAGTCCAACCATGCTAATAGGGAAGCAGCAGGAAAGTTCTGCTATGTTTAAGGAATTAAAAAGAAGCCAGTGTGGTTCTAGCACAGTACACAAGTGGGAGAGTGGCATGAGGTGAGGAGAGAAAAGAAGAAATTTCTTGTTTTGAATTGAAATCACTCTCCCTGTCATTCCCAGTCATTAGTCCTAGATTTTCTCCTTTTGGGCCATTCAGAATAGATGGATCTGGGATGGCTGGTTAGCTCAGTTGATTAGAGTGTGGTGCTAATAGCACCAAGGTTGCCAATTCGATCCCCGTATGAAAAAAAAAAAAATGCCAGACTAGATGGATCTGATCTGCCTCTAAGAGGAAGGCCTTCCAACATTAACTTGAAGAGATGTACAGATGTACATCTCTCTTGTACATCTGTAACTTCTCTTCAGTGGGCTAAACTTCCCCATCCCTTTAATCTCTCCTTCATATGACTGAGAAGCCATACTTTCCGGGTCAAACTCCTGTGTCTGTTACATAAGAAGCAGAGTGGAGGCTTGGCCTGGGTTTCAAAGAATGCCATTGGCAGGAAAAACATAATTGCGGTATATCAAACTACCTCAAAACCAAGGAGAAAATACTTTATTACTTCCTGCTTCATCCTGTGGTTTTAAGATCCTACCTTTCCTTTAAATGTTCTCTTTAGACAAGGGGATTTCCCAACTCTGTCCTTGCTAGCCCTACCCCATAGTACTAGCTTCTGTGAAAAACACCACCCTATCCCTAGCGACCCAAACTCCTGATTTGTACTCTCACACCCGTTTCCCTCTGCACCATGGTAGATCACCTCTGGTCTGTTACCTTCTGCTGCCCTCTGTTGGCCGTGATCGATGTGAGAGGATGACAAGCAACTCAACCCCTCCCTCTGAAGCGCCACACCTCCCCTTAGACAGGGAGGGCAAAAAAAATTCACCTTAATGCAGAACACCTCCCCTGAGCACATGCATATACCAGTTCCTCAGACCAAAGGTACAATGCCCACAAGATATACCCACCCCACTCACTGTGCGTGTGTGTGTGTGTGTGTGTGTGCGTGCACGCGCAGGAAAATATTTCACTCACTATGCCAGTTTCTAACAATGCGTCAGTAGATCAGAAATTTTTGTCATTTAAAGACTATGGCCTAATGGAATATATAGCTATATAAACTGGCAGTAATATATTTTGGCCAGTATTATGTTCCTGAAATCATATAATGCTATATGAATGGGGGCACATAACCGTGACTCAAGGGAGAAAGAAGGCTTCAGATCTCGAATTGTGAGCTGAAAATGGGAATCAGGGGTGTTCCATGTAGTACAGAGGCCAGCACATGGAACCCAACACCCTCCGCCACCCTGCAGAAAATTGGGTCACTCACACAGTTGATGCCATCAACTCAGACCTTGGGTCACTTATTCCACTTCTAGATCTATTCGTCTATCACAAGCTAGGACTTCACCGGCCTAAAATGACTCCAAAGAAACTGAAGAACTCCAGCCACCTACAGGGTAGAGCCAAGACTGATTATCTTGTGACTTTACTAACGGTTAAGCCCACCCACCTCAAAGCCATACTGTCTTTAGGCACCACCAAAGAAAACCTTCTTGTTTGCTATCTGTTACCATACCACCACTTCATAATTAACACAGCCACCTATTGCTCTCCTCTATTCCAAACCTTTCCACTGTGCCCTCTAGAATCCTAAATTCTGAGTTATAAAATCCCTCTATATCTAGTCTTTTAATGTTTCCTTCATCCTTGCCTTAAGGTAAATTATCTTCATTCCTTGCAGCTACTATAACAGAATATAATAAACTGGGTGGCTCATAAGCAACAGAAATTTATTTCTTACACTTCTGGAGGCTGGGAAGTTCAAGATTAAGCTGTTGGCAGGTTCAGTGTCCTGTGAGTGCCCACTTCCTGGTTCGCAGACTGCCACCTTCTCACGGTGTCTTCTCATGGCAGAAGAGGTGACAGAACCCTCTGTGGTCTCACATACGGGTATCAATCCCATTCCATAGGGCTGGACCCTCATGACCTAATCACCTCCCAAAGGCCCCACCTCCAATACCATAACACTGGAATTGAGTTTCGACGTATGACTTTGGGGGTAACACAAACATTCAGTCTATAGCACTCCTCTCAAAATCTCGGTTTTCCTGCAACCTTCTCAAAGGAAGGTTTCTACTCTCTCACACCACAAACTCTTTTTTCATATCACTATGAAGCATGGACCCTCTACTCATCCAGTCACACTCTTCCCTCCTAGTCACCATCAGTCACCGTCACTATCACCTGAGTATTCTCCTCTTCCATTAAAGGGCTTGGCCATAACACGCTTCCTCTGCACTCTGAACTTCAAGATCCATACGGATAATGGAAGCTTTAATGGGTCCATTGCTTTATGAGTATGGTTTTCTTCTTACTCTGTGGCATCTCCACCTCAGTCTCATTTTTAAGATCCTATTCTCTGTATATCCCTGTATTAATAAACCACAGTGCTGGCTCTCTTTCCCTCTCATTCCACACCGTCTTCCCAGTGAATCTCATCCACAACTACGGCTTCAATTAACATCTGTGTGCTAATAAATACCAACTATTTACTTCCATCCAAATAGCTCTCTTGAGATCCGGAGACACATACCTAACTATTTAAACAGACATTGTTTTTGATGGACCACAAGCATCAAAACTCAGTATGTTCATAAATGAATTCATCGTCTTTTCCCCAAATGGGCTACTTCTCCTGAGAGTGCCACCTAAATGGCTCAAGCCAGAAATAGGAGTTTCCTCTTTTATTGTTCCCTCTCCAGTTCATTGGTACACCCACCTCAAGTCCATCTCAGCATTTCCTCCTTTTCCACTGCCAGTTTTCTAACTCAAATCATCATGATCCTGTAAGTAGGTTGTCTTGCATCTCATCCTGCCAACTCTCCAATCCACTCTTTGTGCTATAGCTACAGTGATTGTACAAGTATGTAAATCTCATTATACCATCTCCTTGATTTAAAAAAATAAATAAATAAAGCACTTCAATAGAACTCTTCTGCCTTCAGGATAAAGTTCAAACTCCCCAGTAAAGCAAAACATACTCTTTTGATCTGGCTCTTCATTAACTCTCCAGCCAGGTCTTTCATTCCCCTCCCCGAGGCTGGGTATGCCGCAGCCTTGCAGAACCACTAGGCGGCTTACTTCAGGGTGAGATAACAAGTTTCTGGGAACAATTACAATTCCACTTGCATCTAAGACTAGAAGATTTCCTTATTAAGTGTCTGAAGGTGAAGGACATGGGTTTCTAATGAAATCCATGTCAGTGAACCCCAGATTTGTGAATAAAGATAGCCAGTTACACGTATATTTGATTTCTATAGAGAATTCTGGTAAGTCCTGAGGGGATCACTAAAGAAAGAAAAAAAAAAAAAAACATTAACAAGAAAGCTCTACCAGTCTCCCTAAATTATGACAACGCTTACACATGATTGGCCCAGAATTTAGGCTGCAGTGAACCATCGCTAATGGCTCAATTCCAAGGCTAATAGAGCCAAGCAACTCCTTGAAAATCCTCTATGTCCTCTCATTTTTAAATCCCAGATGCTGGCACATAATCAATGTTTAACTATATGCTGAAGATCCCTTACAGGGATTGTGCCCATGTGACCTAAATTCTTCAGAACAATTATGATTTCAAACATTCTCCCCTGTAAACCATGGAAATGTCCCATAAATTACAATTTTCATGAAAATAGTCATGGAGGGGATCAAGTAAGTACTGAAATACAATTATACACATTAAAAGGCAAAGAACAGAAAAGATTTGAGAAATCAGAAGTCAAGGAACTATTGTGATATATCATGAAAATAACGTATACTAAGCCATGTCATACATGTCTCAGTATGTAATGTTAAATGTGTACAAAAACAAATCAGATAAAAATAAATCACATTACGGTAATATTCTGCAAGGAAGTCACTTTCCTAGTTGGCACAATCTGAGTGTCAGAATTGAAATGCAGAGTGAGAGGGTTTGCCTTCCTTTTTTTTTTTCTTTTTTAATAATTCTTAGGACTCTAAGAAGAAATTAGTTGAAAAAACTGAAATCTGAGTCAATTACATGAAAATTAGTTGAGAAAACTAAAACCTGAGTTAATTATATGAACAGAATACAATAGAAATTTTACAACGAAGTTAAGTCAGTATAGAAATTTATAGCTATTTTGGCCACGGGAAGATGTTTTGATGGACTCATAGCCTCGTTTATTCACTCATTTAACCAATACTGAGCACCTCCTACCGTGTTTTGCTGAAAATAAGACCTAGCCGGACCATCAGCTCTAATGCATCTTTTGGAGCAAAAATTAATATAAGACCCAGTATTATATTTTATATATTATATTATATTATATTATATTATATTATATTATATTATATTATATTATATTATATTAAAGACCCGGTCTTATATTATAGTAAAATAAGGCTGGGTGTTCTATAAATTTTTGCTCCAAAAGATACATTAGAGCTGATTATCCGGCTAGGTTTTATTTTCAGGGAAACACGGTATGTGTCAAGTACAGTTGTACATATTTGGGATATTAACCCAATGAACAAAACTAACAGAAGTCTCTGCCTTCAAAAAGCTTATATTCCACTCATACAGAAACAGTACCAATAAATGCATAAATTAATAAATCACATAACATGTTAAGAGATGATAAATTCTATGAAAAAAATGAAAGTAGTGTTGGGCAAAAGGATTGTGACTGTCAGTGAAGGGAGGTGGGTGGAGGCTGTAATATTAACAGGATGATCAGGGCAAGCTTCATCTGGAAGACAAGATGTAAGCAAACCCCTTGAAAGGGATAAAAGAATTAAACAAACAGCTGAGCGAAACATGTTCCCAGGCAGAGGGGACAGCAGGACTGAAAGCCCTAGGATGGGAAGCCTTTTTGCACTTGTGATTTCACATTCATATTTTGATTGTTTTATTAATCTATCTCCTTCATTAGACTGTAGTCTCCAAAAAGTCAAGGATCGTACCTGCTGGCTCCATTTTCTCGCCAGCACCTAGTCCAGGGGCTGACACAGAGTAGGTGCTCAGAAAATATTTGTTGATTACGCAAATGAAGGAGATTAACTTGAACATTTTCTCCAATGAGCTAGAAAGACTCTTCACCTGGTTTGATGAAGACAAACGTTTTCTATTCTAATGTACTCTGGATTTTGCTCCTTTTTTCATTTTCAGTGGATTCTGGTCTTTGCGCTACCGTGTTACTGACACATCCTAATCTGCAATGGGATGATTGCTTCCTTGCCTCAGGATACCTATTACTAATTGTAGAAAATCTTTAGTCTCATTCTCTGCATGATAACTTTAAGTTCAAGAGTTCTTATAAATCTTCCAATACCACTGAATAAATGTCTGCAACTGATTATTTTTTTTCTATGTGAATTATTTTTGCTTTCTCCTAGCATGGCTGAGCAGGTTCTCTTTTTTTAATTCTCTGGCTAGGTGCCGATGTTCTACAGAATCAGTATTCTTCTGCTCTGCTGTGTGATGGACAGAGTGTTATCCTCCCACTCTTTTTTTTTTCTTTTGGCAGAAAGAGGATCTTCAAGTTTGGCTCTGAGCTGAAAATAGGTAATACATTGAGAAGAAATAAGGTCATCACCACTATTCTTCCTGAGTAACTGGCCATTAAACATTTTCTTTGTATGAATTAGCTCAGGACTTTTTCTGTTTAACTATGAGACACAATACCATAAAAGATGTAAAGATACATTATGCTGATTAAGTTCCATGAATTCCATAGCACATACGAAAACCTGAGCAACTATGGTTGAGAGAAAACCTGAGCAACTATGGTGGAGAGAAAAATACATTCTTATAGTTCAATTTTTTATGAAGTATGTTTTTAAATAGTTCATTATTTATTTTATTGTTCAAATAAATACAAAGAAATTTTAAAAACACATAAGAGAAATGTGCACTGACAGATAAATGGATAAAGAAATTGTAGTGTTCATAGACACAGACAATAGTTTAGTGGTTACCAGAGGGTAAGGGGGGAGTGTGGTGGTAGATGAGGGTAAAAGGGATCAAATATATGGTCATGGAAAGAGAACTGACTCTGGGTGGTGAACACACAATATGATATGAAATCTATGTAACTTTACTAACAATTGTCACTCCAATAAACTCAAAAAACAAAAAAGGAAAACAAATTGTAGTGTATATAAACAATGGAATATTATTCAGCCTTTAAAAGGAGATCCTGCCATTTGCAACAATATGGATGAAACTGGAGGATATTATGTTAAGTTAAATAAACCAGAAACAGAAAGAAAAAAAAAATGGAATGATCTCACATATGTGAAATCTAAAAAAGTTGAACACATACAAGCACAGAGTAGAATGGTGGTTACCAGTGATGGGGAGGTGGAGGGAAAGGGACATGTTGCTCAAAGGGTACAAAGTTGTAGTTATGTAGGATGAATAAATCTAGAGTTCTAACGTACAGCCTGATGAGTATAGTTAATAATACTATGTTGAATACTGGGAATTTTTTCAGAGGGTAGATTTCAGGTGTTCTCATCACACACACAAAAAAAAGGTAACTAACTGTAACTGAGGAGCATATATGTTAATTAGCTTGACTATAGTAATCATTTCACTATATATGTACATATTAAATATCATGTACATTTTAAGCACATATAATTTTATTGTAAAATAAATACACAAGAGAAATCTTTCAATAGAATATGTCAAAAGTAATGTTTTTCCTAAACAATGTACCATTTACTCATAACGTTTGGTATATAATATTATAATAGAAATAAAATTTATGGAGAACATACTATGGTCTAAGATTAAATAATATAATTCATGTAAAATGTGTGTTTATAATAGACATGTAATGAATGTAAGATATTTTTATCATCATGAGTTCACCTTCATAGTACACTCATCCATGGGCTAAACACAGAATAATCTGATCTCATTTCACAAATTTAATCTAAGAAATATAATTTAACCCTCAAATATGTAATATGCAGATATTCAATAAATGTGTCAAATAGAGTTTGTGTCAAAGGAGGAGATAATTGTATATTGCAATATTTACACTTATTAGTTTAGTATATTGATTAAGAGTATATTTTCCCAAGGCAGCCTTAGCCTTCAACTTTCTGAGTTGAATCTCAGTTCTGCTACTTACTAGCCACATATCCATGGTCGAATTATCTAATCTTTCTGAGTTTTTCATTTATAAAAGGAAACTAAAATATGACCTAAGTGTGATAGTTAATTTTATATGTCAACTTGACTAGGCAATGATGCCCAGCTGTTTGGTCAAACACCAGTCCAGATATTGCTTGAGATATTTTTCAAGACATGATTAACATTTAAACTTTCAGTCAAGCAGATTACCCTTCATGATGTGGGTGGGCCTCACCCAATCAGTTGAAAGTCTTAAGAGAAAAGACAGATCTTCCAAAAAGGAAGACTTCTGTCTCCAGACTGTCTTCAGACTCAAGACTACAAAACCAATTTTTCCCTGGTTCTCCAGCTTGCCAGCCTACATGCAGATTGTGGAATTGCTAGCCTCCATAATCATGTGAGCCAATTCCTTAAAATAAAGATAGATAGATAGATAGATAGATAGATAGATAGATAGATAGATAGATAGATAGCTATAGATAGATCTCACTTCCTATTGATTCTGTTTGTCTAGATAACCCTAATACACTACCCTCATAGAACTGTTGTGAACATCTTTGCTTTGAAATCTACTTTGACTTGACATTATTATAGCCACTTCAGCTTTCTTGTGATTATTGTTAGTATGTTTCTTATATTCCAACCTTTTACTTTTAATTCACTTGTACATTTTATGTAGGTAACATATAGTTGGGTTTTGCTTTTTCATCCAATCTGACAATTTCTGCCCTTAACTGAGGTATTTAAAATATTGCTTTTTAGGATTAGGCAGTAGAAATGGGTAGTCACAAAATAGTCATGGGGACGTGAAATACAGTATGGGGAATATAGTAAATAATGTAAAACCTGTGTATGGTTTCAGATGGGTAATAGACTTTAAGGGGATCACTTCATAAATTATATAAATGCTTAACCACTGTGCTGTATACCTGAAACTAATATAAAATAATAGTAAATGTATATTTATATATTCATAGGATGTAAAGTACAGCATAGGGAGTGTGGTCGGTGGTTTTGTAATAGCTATGTATGGTATCAAATGGGTAGTAGACTTGTGAGGTTATCACTTTGTAAGGTGTGTCTATGTCTAATCATTATCTTATTTTGAACACCTGAAACTAATAAAAAGAATTCCTTTGTAAATAGAAATAGACTCACAGATACAGAGAACAAACTGATGGTTACTAGATGGGAGGGAGGCTGGGTGAAAAAGGTGAAGGGATTAAAAAGTACAAATTGGTAGTCACAAAATAGTCACAGGGATGTTAAGTACAGTAGAGGAAATGTAGTCAATAATATTATAATAACTATGGACAGTGCCAGGTGGGTACTAGACTTATTGGGGTATCACTTCACAAATTATATAAATGCCTAACCACTACACTGTACACCTAAAACTAATATAAAATAATATTGAACGTCAACTATAATTTTACAATTTTAAAAAAGATACAGGGAGAGATAAAAAATAAACAAAATAAAATATTCCTTTGTAGAGCTCCACATTTTCATATGGTACAGTAAGTCCTCACTTAATGTTTTCAATAGGTTCTGTGACTTTAAGTGAAACTATATAAAACAAAACCAATTTTACCATAGGCTACTTGGTATCGCAAGAGTTAATTTCCTACAGCAGCTCATCCATGTTATAAGGAAATGACACTGAACAAAACAATGTTATTCAAGGACCTGCTCTATTATTTTCCTTCTACCTGAAGGACTTCCTTTTATATTTTTTTCACCATCTTTATTTTTGAAAGATATTTGCAGTGGGTATAGAATTCTAGGATGGCAGTTTTTTTTCTTTTACTACATTAAAGATGTTACTCCACTATCTTCTCACTTACATTGCTTTCAATGAGAAATCTGCCACAGTCCTTACCTGTGATCCTCAATACACAATGTATGGTGTTTTTTTTCTGGTGGCTTTTAGGATTTTCTCTTTATCACTGGTTTTGAGAAATTTCTTTATGATGTATTTTGAAGTAATTTTTTTCACATTTCTTGTACTTGGAGTTCATTGAGCTTCTGGTGTCTGTGGATTTATCCAGTTGGAAAATTTTCAGCCCTTATTTCTTAAAATATTTTTTTGTCCCTCCCTTTTCAGGAACTCCAACTACACACATTATCAGGTCACCTAAAGAAGTCACACAGCTCATGAATTCACTGTTAATTTATTTTATTATTATTGTGGTTACTATTATTATTCCCTTTTCCCTTCTGTGTTTCATTTTGGATATTTTCTGTTTTATATGTCATGAAATTCACTAGTCTTATTATCTGCAATGTCCAGTCTGTGGTGAATTCCATCGAGTATGCTTTTCATCTCAGACCTTGTAGTTTTCATCTAGAAGTTTATTTTGGATTTTTAAAAAATATCTTTCATGTCTCTACTTAACATGTTTAATCTTTCCTTTAGCTACCTAAACATATAGAATGCAGTTATAATACCTGTTTTAAATCAATGCCTGCTAATTCTAACATCTGGGTCAATTCTTGGTCAGTTTTAATATAGTGATTTTTCTGCTTATTACAGATTATACTTCTCTGCCCTCTGCCTGATAATTTTTTATTAGATGCCAGACTTGTGAATTTTAGCTTGTCTGGTGCTAGATTATTTTTATGTCAATAAATATTGTTGAACTTTATTCCAAAATGCACTTAGAAACATTTCGATTCTTTTGGTCCTTGCTTGTAACATTTGTCAGGCAGAACCAGAGCAGCATTTAGTCTAGGGTTAATGATTCCTCTAGCTTTTACCACTAGGGCAAAACCTTCCTGAGTGCTCTGTCCAATGCCTCGTGAATTATAAGGTTTGTAATCTGGCTGGTGGGAACAGGAACCACTACTGGCCCTGTATGAGTGCCACCTACTATTTCCTCTAATCATTCCAGGTTGTTTTTTCCCTCATGCCTCAGTAGTTTCTTCATGTGCATATGTTGATTAGTAGTCTGTTGAATATTCAAGAGGGAATCTCTGTAGGTCTCCAGAGTTCTCTGTGCATCTCCCTCCTATCTGAGACTCTGCCCTGTGAACTCCAGCTACTTTGATCTCACCAGACTCTCATCTTTATCTTCTCAACTCAAGAAGTCTCCTGGGGTAGACCTCGATTTCCCCCTCCCTATACGTGGTATAGAAACATTCTCAAGTCAGTAAGCCAAGGAAATTGTAGGGCTCACCCCAGTTGTTTCTCTTCTTTCAGGGATATCTCTCCTTCATTGCCTCATGTACAATGTCTTGAAAATTGTTCATATACTATGTCTGGGTTTGGGGTGTTTTTGGTTTTGTTGTATTGTGTTTTTAGTTATTTCAGGCAAAAGGGTAAATCTTATCCTTGCTGGTCCATCTTAGGCAGAAGGAGTCTGGTGTAAAAAAAAATCTAATAAGATAATGAAAGAAAAGTGCTTAGAAAGATTCCAATGAATGTTAGCTATCATCATCATCATCATCATCATCATCATCAGAGTTTTAAGCCATTTAGATTATTCTTTTAGGAAAACCTCCCCATTATACACATATGTACTAAGTTTCCATAAATAAGAGGAAAATATGGAACAATGAAAATATTAATAGCAATAATAATTGAGCACTAAGTGCTTTAAATTAATTCTCCATTTAATTTCAGTTCAACACTATAAAGTAATATTATCTGCATTTTATAGATGACGAATCTGAGGTTCAGAGAGGTTAAATACATTGTTCAAGGTTAAGCAGCTCCCAAGTGGTAAATAGAGAACAGAGCCAAGGTCCATCTAACCCCAAAGTCCAATCTCTAAACTTTCATGCATCACTGCCAGATCACTTCTAAGCAACTGTGAAAATATTCTTGTTTCATAGACCCAAAGACTTTGGAAAATAATTGAATAAAACTGTGTCTTAGTGTTATCATGGATTTTTCTAATTTAATATCAGAAAGTCATTTTCTCAAATATGTTATAACAGTATGGGTTTCACTGTGATTTTCTCGAGCTTCATGTCCTGCCACCTGGGGCAAATAGTAAAGTTAATGATGATGTTTCCTCTTCTCAAAGCAAAGCAGATTGGATGATAAGACTGTAAGCACATAAATGAATAACATGAATTCTAGCTAGCTTCAGTAGCACAAAACATAAAGGTAATAAGAATGATTTAATGAACTTGTCAGTTAACTGCAAAAGAACAAGGATAGGACAAAGGGCAAGGGCTGTGTATGCAATCATTGTGCTAAATAACTCATTGGTTGTTTCACCAGTTGATATGGTAGTTATTGTAAAATATTCAGTTATTTCCATAGATACAGCATACAAAAAATTAAACTTAAGATATTCTAGGAGTTTGTCTAAGTAAAGTTCAGATTTTGTCACATGCAAATGTACAATTTCTGAAGCCTATGCATTACCCTGAAATAATATCAATATTTATTAGTTATTTTAATACAGAAAAATCTTAAAGGAAAAATGGTCCCCATAAGTCTACTGTCCTGTTGACTTAAAAAAAAAAAAAAACTAGTTCATAAATGGGGGTCAAAAAATTAAGCAATAAAGAAAGGTTAAAAAAAAATTATTCTCATCCAAAACTTTTACCCTTTAGTTCTTCTCCCCAAAGGTAATTATGATAAAATTTTGTTGTATTCACTCTCTGAAAACATAGAGATATAGATATTCAGAAATATCCTTCTTAAAAAAATCTATTGAAATTTCTTTCATTAGTTTTAGGAAATTTTTGCTTCTTTGTGGATTTTGAGAAGTTGCTCTCATTTGGAGTTTGTTTTGGAGATTTTTGTGAGACTTTTTAACAGTCTTGCCTTTTGTTTTGTGATATTCAACTAATGACCTCTAATCACAATGAAATATAATTATCTATGTGGGAATCTCTCTTTAAACAACATCTTGGCATATTCTCAAGACTGAGATTAATTTAATCACTTATCTGAAACATATTGCAATACACAACTGAACTAATCCTATCTTTTGCAAAAATTAAGAAAAAATGGAACTTTATTTGGGCATGGATTCTATTCTTAATTACCATGATTTTATACTAATTCTCTCCTATGAGAAATAACAACAGATTTTGTGGAGAGAAAAGAAACCTGGGGAAAATTGAGTTTTTTCCCACCCTTTTCAAGAATAAAATTATAAGAATGTGGATCTAAAGCAGTCCATTGCATAATCTAAAAAAATAAATCAAGAAAGAGGCTCTGAAAATCTCAGTCCTGGTAATATTGGGAGTCCATAACTGATCAAGGGATGTAATTTTGAAATGTCTTTCATTCCCATACATATTTCCATTTTTCTCTTTGTAATTTTCTATAGTGCACAGCAGTAGAAGAACATCCAAACAAAAAGTATTCCTGTGCCTGTTCAAAGGTAACGTGGGGGTACTACCTAATAGGTAAATAATTTTCTATCTCAGTTTTCTCACCCAGGTGTTTGCTGGATTCAAATCCTGACACTGTGACTTAGGGGTATTTAATACCCCTAAGTCTTGGTTTCCTCAAGTGTAAAATAAAGTAATACTTAACTCACACAATTCTTGTAAGGATTCATGAGAAAAGTGCACCTAGAATAGTCAGTACTTAGTAAATAGGAAAAAGAGAGTAAGAGAGGAATCTAATATTTATTATAAGTTAACTACTGCAAGATAATATTTATACATCTTATCTACAAGATTTCTAATTCTAACACACAGTAGCCATGTTGTTTTCCTCTCAAAAATTAGGAAACAGAAGCTCAGAATGGATAACCGACATAAGAGCGAACATCTACTGTAGCAATTGATGTGTTAGGATTCAAATCCAGGTCTTTCTAACTTAAAAGGTTTTCTTACCTTTGTACCACAGTGTCTCTCAAGCAAAACTGGTTGTAAATATGGATGTAGTTCTTACCACGAAATGGTATTAATCTTCATAACGTTATTTGTGAATGTTTTAAAAAGATAAAACACATAGGGGCTTAGGCCAGTGCTGGACACATATTCTTCATCATTATCAGTGTCTCATTTTGCTTCCTAAAACCCACGTGGACTGTGGGATTCTGTCTTCCATCCCATATTGGTCAGTCTCTGCTGCTCTTTCTTTTTAAAGTATATCAGAGTTGATCACTTGATTCATGGGTTAACTAGAAATTGTAAATTACTAGTCTAGATGAAGCTAACTAGTTCAAAAAAGAAATGGAATAGATTATTAACAATGAGAGGAAATCCTTACTGGGATTTTGCCAGAATGATTCTTGCCCTCCCTCCACCCTCTCCAGTTTTGCCAGAAGAGTCCTACCTTCAAATGAGTCAAGCCTAAGATATCTTCAAGTGAAGGAGCCCATCTTTGTATATCCAGATTAATATAAAATATAATGGTAAAAGTGCAGAGTCCATATTGTCCATACTATTCAATGTACCTGAATATTTTTCCAGCTTTATTGAGATATACTTGACATACAACATTTTATAAATTTAAGGTGTACAATGTGATGACTTGATACAAATACATATTGCAAAATTATTACCACAATAAAGTTAGTTAACACATCTATCATCTCACATAATTACCATTTGTGTGTGTGTGTAGGTGTGTGTGTTTTGAAAACATTTAAGATCTACCCTCTTAGCAACTTTCAAATACATAATACAGTATTATTAACTATGCTGTATATAACTATAACTGTACATGAGATCCCCAGAACATACTCATCTCATAACTGGAAGTTTGTACTCTTTGACCAACACCTCACTATGACTCCCACTCTCAAGCCCCTGGAAACCACCATTTTAACTCTGTTATAAGAGTTCAGCTTTTTCAGATTCCATAGATAAGTGAGATCATATGATATTTGTCTTTCTCTGTCTGACTTATTTCACTTAATATAATGCTCTCAAAGTCAATGTATGTTGTTGCAAATGGCAGAATGTCTTTCTTTCTCATGACGGAATAATGTTCCATTGTATGTATACCAGATTTGCTTTATTGATTCATCCATTGATGGACACTTAGGTTGTTTCCATGTCTTAGCTATTGTGAATAATGCTCAATGAACATGGGAGTGCAGATATCTCAACATCCTGATTTATTTCCTTCATATATATATCCACAAGTGGGAATCCTGGGACACAAGGTAGTTCCATTTATTTTTTTTCCCTTCTCCTCTCCTCCCCCTCACTCCGATTCAAGCCATTGTTTCTCAGTCTAGTTGTGTAGGACACAGCTCCCTGGCACATGCTGGTATTACGAGCATTGCGCTCTACCCTGCTGAGGCAGTCAGTCGGTCGCCCACCATCAGTTGGCCACTCACAGCAGGTCTCGCCGGCTGCTGGCCACTCACACTGGCTGCCGGCCACTCGCCGCAGCCCACAGCAGCTCACAGCCGCCCAGCTCCAGGTCAAGCCATTGATCACAATCTTAGCTGTAGAGGGCACAGCTCAGTGGCCCATGTGGGAATCAAACTGGTAACCTGGGTGTTAGAGTCACAAGCGCTCCAACCACCTGAGCCACCCGGCTGCCCTGGTAGTTCTATTTTTAATTTTTTGAGGAAACTCCATACTGTTTTCTTTAGTGGCTGTACCAATTTTCAATGTAACTGAATTTATTAAGATGTTTTCTTTAAAAGAATTGGGATGCATCTCAGAGCACCTATCTGATCTGGTTTCATTTGGTGTAGGTCAGTGGTTCTCAACTGGGGCAATTTTGCCCTTCAGGGGAATTTGGCAATGCTTGGAGAAATTTTTAGTTGTCACAACGTGATGGGGAGGAGAGGGCTACTAGCATCTAGTGGATAGAGGACAGGGATGCTGCTAAACATCCGGCAATACACAGGGCAGCCCCCCAAAACAAAGAATCACCCAGCCCGAAATGTCACAGTACTGAGTTTGAGAAACTCTTATCTAAATCAGTAGTTCTCAGCCCTGGCTGCACTATAGAATTACCTAGGAAGCTTTTTAAAATGACAATGCTCGTTGGATCTCCCCATACTCAGAAATTGGGACCTAACTGGTCTGGGGTAGACCTTGGTACATATAGTAAATATACATATATATTACATATTATATATGCCAGTTCCATAGGTGATTCTTAAAATGTGCTGTGCAACCAGAATTGTAAACTACTAGTCTAGATGAAGCTAACTAGTTCAAATAAAGAAATCCTTACTGGGATTTTGCCAGAAGGATTCTTGCCCTCCCTCCTCCCTCTCCAGTTGTGCCAGAAGAGTCCTAACTTCTACCAGAGATCTCATTAGAATTTATTTTTCTGTTATGGCATTTTCCAAAACAGTATGTTTACTATTAGGAATAAATCTCATTTAAATTAGCCAGACTCAAAAAAGCAAAAGCAGAAAACTGGATCTTGCCCCACACACAAAATATTTACTGCGAACAGCACCATATATATGGCTTTTACCTGCAGTCTTTCCTGTGAACAGCCATGTGGGTATTTTTTTTCTTTGTCTCTAAAATGTCTTTGTTTACCTCTCTTAACTTGTACCTGCAGATTGCTATGCTTCCTGCAAATTCACCCGGCCCTTGGATGCTCTTTGAACCCGTGCTTAATTACTTCCAACTCATCGCAGAAACAAACCTCTTTCAGCTATATTTTCTCATGTGATCTTAAGTCAAAGTGTGGAAGAATGTGGGGTCCCCTTTAAACATCGGTCATTCAGGGTCTCTCCTCAGTACCAGAAGTACCTTATTAATTTACTAACATTGTTGTTTAATGAAAAGTCAGAGCATGTGGGGGGAAAAAAGGTTATTTAATTTCTCTAATTTAAGTTTCTCCATACATACTGATTTAGAAATCTCACTAGGCTCAGTGAAATATTTCAAGATATACTATGACAGATGATTTGGGGCACATTTGTAACAGGGCCAATGATTATAAATGTTACACAATAAGTATATAGTGCATTCTCTCCTCCAGGTAACAGCTTTACCCTCGGCTGCTGGAAGTCCAATTTCTGCCAAAGGAGCAAAGTTATTTTAAGTTATTTGACAAAATGATTTTACTCCCAGAAATAAAGCAAGCTGTTTTAATGTGTATCAACTGTAGACTTATTTTCTTCCTCGTGTAAAGTGCTTCTGCAGAGTAAATGGAAAACTCCTACACTATGTGGAACTTGGACATTTTCTATTATAAAAAATGGCAAATGTAAATGGGAGAAGCAACGTAGTTAGAAATTTTAGAACTCTGTTGGTTTCCGTATGGCAAAGGTAATCCAGTAATACATATCGAAGAGAGAAGACCATTAAAAATAATGTGATTTGTATCATGAAAATATCGGTCATCAATGCAAAGAGAATCTGAGGGGTGTGTGTGAACAAGAAATAACTTGTAATAAAAACTCATGAATTGCAAAGGAACTATCCCTTCCTTAGCAATTTTATCTCTCGACTCCCTGTATTGGGTAAACCTGAAAGGTGCTGCTTTATAGCAGAGCTCTACAAACTTTTTCTGTAAATTGCCAAATAGTAAATATTTAGGCTTTGGGCCCTGGTATTTGTGTCACAACTCAGCTCTGCCACTGCAGCATTACAGCAGCCATAGACAATCCATAAACAAATGAGCTTGAATGTATTCAAGTAAAACTTTAGTTATGGACACTGAAATTTTAATTTCATGTAACTTTCACATGTCAGAAAATATTATTCCTCCTTGTTTTTCACCCTGATAAAATGCTAAAGTCATTCTTAGTTCAGAGTCCACTGAGGCAGTGGACTCAGTTTGGCCCATGGGCCCTCGCTTGCAGAACTCTGCCTAACAGTATTAGTATTTTTTTTCTATTACTGAATTTGAAGAACTTTTTAAATTAATTGTTGGAAAGCAAAATCTTCAACTGAGAGTAAGGTGGAAGTCAGTGGGAAGATTTGAAGGTTTGAGAAAGTATGGAATTGTTAGAAGAGTTGAAGAGTGAATGAGGTAGGAAAATACAGTATGATTACTGGTAACCCAATCTTAGGGTTTGTGGTCATGAATTTTAAGCAAGATCATTCAGCTTCAGAAGTACAGGAAGACAGTAGGTAGAGAGCTGGATTTCATCAGGGCTGGGTTTTGGCAAAGTGAATAAAATGAATTGCTGTGGAAACAAGGAAGACAACGCTGTACAATATGGTATGATTAAAATGATTTCACTAGGTAAAGAAAAAAGTAAGGACATAAAGTGAGTTAAGGAAAATTAAAATATAATAAGGTTCTGATAGGATTCCATGAATGGAATCAGAATAGCAGAATAAATAGTCTGGGAAGATAGAAAGCAGTGGTCAGAGAGTAGCCTGTGCAAAAGAGTTTATGGAGGGCTTGTAGTTATTGGTAACAACAAAGACCTTCGAGGAGAAGACAATAGAAGTGATGAGCTGGAGAACAAGCTCACTGAAGGGAAGAAATTCAAAGAGCTGAGAGGCCAAGAATTTTGGAAGGATTTTCTGTGCGGAGATTAAAATTAATAAGAACTAAGTTTGGAATTGTTGAAGAGAGTGACAGTGAACCAAGAGTTAAAATTTGCTAGAAATGAATGGTAATGACCTAGAGGATATTAGATGACTACAGCACAAAGAGATAGCGGATGTGAGAGATCGATGGAGCTTCAAACAAAGCTAAGTTTTAATGAGAAAGGATGGAGAATTGTCTGGATGTGTCAGTGAAGGCTATTCTGTGCCTTGTAAGAGGTTCAGCAACATTCTTGTGCTCTATCACCTAGTTTCCAGTAGCAATCCTGGTCCCAATGGTCACAATTAAAACTGTCTCCACACATTACGAAATTTCCCCTGAGGAGAATTGCTCCAATTGATAACCACTGCTCTGTAGCAAAACCTCACAGCACGTTGTCCATTGTATTCAATTCCTCTACTCCTATTTTTTCATGGTTTTCCTATCTGACATTCACTTCCACAACTCCATTAAATGTGTTTTCATTAAGGTCAGGAATGACCTCCTCGTTGCTAAGTTAAATGTTCAGTGCTTGGTCTCCTTTATATTCCTCCCAGCATTTGACAGTTGATCATTCACTCCTCCTTAAAATACTTTCTTCACTTGGATAACAGGACACTCCACTCATAATGATTTTCATATTCTCTCACCAGCTGCTCTTTCTCATGTTCTTTCCAATCTCTGTGCTACGTGAAGTGGCCTACAATTCAGTATCTGAGTCTCTTCTCTTTTCTATCCTCACTCAGTCTTATGTCTCTTTCCAAGTCTTCTTCACTGCACTGAGACTTATATGGCCAGTTACCTAATTCTAATTGGTATCTGAAATTATACAAAAAATTAATCATCTAATATTTTCCCTAAACTTGTCCCACCCATAGCCTTTCTTGTTTGGTTTGATGGCAATTACTTTCTTCCAGTGCCTGAGATCAAAATTTTGAGTAATCTTTACTCCTCTTTTTACTCCCATGCCACCTCCAATCCACTGAAATATCCTGCTGGCTCTACTTTAAAAACATCCAGATTATACCCACTTTTCATTCCTTTAGTCCTACTCCAATCCAAAACATCATCTTCAGCATCTGAATTATTTAAGTAATATAGGAGGCAATAATAGTTTCCCAGCTAGTCTCCCCTCTTCCCACCCCAGACCCCTATTGGTCTCCTTTATATTCCTCCCAGCATTTGACAGTTGATCATTCACTCCTCCTTAAAATATTGTACAGTCTATTCTAAATGCAGCAGCCAGTAGTCCTTTCTAAACTTAGGCGTAAGTAGAGCATGTCACTTCTCAGCTCAAAGTCCTACTATGGCTTCTCATCTCCCTCAGAGTAAAAGCCAAATATGTTACTGTAGCCTACGGAGACCCCCTTGTTACTTCTTAGACTGGATTGTACAGTACTCCCAAAAAATTCATGTCTACGTAGAGCCTCAAAATGTGACCTTCTTAGGAAATAGTCTTTGCAGATGTAATTAGTTAAGATTAAGTCACACTGATTTAGGGTGGGCCCTAATCAATGACTGATGTCCTTATAAAAAGAGAGAACAGAAATATAAACACAAGAGGTTGCAGTGGAGGGGGGAGGAAAGAATGCCATGGGAAACAGAGCCTGGATGGATGCATCTGGAAACCAAGTGTGGGGACAGGGCCCCAAAAAGCAGTTTCCAGGCTCTCGGCCTCACATAGAAAGGTGCTGGCTCAGGTAGTAAATGGCCATCGACTGTGATCAAATGGCCAGCAGCTGTGGCTAGTTAGCCGTCAGCTGTAACCAGTGAGCCATTAGCCATGAATATAACTGCCGTGGCTAGGCTAGCAGGAAAAAGGGGGAGCTAGCAAGAAGACGGTGGCTGAGTCTGCAAGCGGCACAGTGAGGGTTGAGAATTGTGTGGCTCCTGTTTCCTGTGTCTCCAACCCAGCCGCCAGTGAGAGTATAGTGGTATGACTCCCCTACCTATGGCTCCGTGGGTGTTCCTTTTTGGCCTAGCCATATCCTGCGTTCTTGTGTGGGGAGCGGGACCAGAGACCCTGCCGGACGCCTCGCACGACACTTGGCGTAGTCGGCAGGATCCCCTGCACGACACCAAGGAATGCCAAGAATTGCCAGCAATGAGAGAATAAATGTATGTTGTTTTAAGTGACCCATAAAACAGCTCTATGGTACTTTGTTACAGCAGCCCCGGGGCACTAATGTCTGTCTTTCATCTCCTCTTCTTCTGCTCCTTCCCCTGCTCATTGTCCTCCAGCTACAACCGACTTGCTAGTCCTCGAAGACCTAGGCTTGCTCCTGCCTCAAAGCCTTTCTGTGTTCTGTTTCCTCTGCCTGGAACATCCTTCCCCTAGATGTTTGCATATCTCTTCCACTCATGCCTGGTATCTGCTCAAAAGTCACCTTTGCATGATGTCTGATGTAATTAAAAATGCAACAGCACACCTTTCCTTCTTCCCAGCTTTATTTATCACCCTAGAAGCTTCCACCTCCCAACAGTCTTACACTTCTCTTCTAAATTGTCTTTCTCCCTGTACCAGAATGTAAGCACAGCGAAGGCAGCAATTTTGGTCTGTTTTGTTCATGGACACATCCCCAGTGCCTGTAACTGTGTTTGGAGCATAGGAAGATATCTAGGCTTCTGCATTACTTACCACTGATTATGCTAACTTTCGTCACCTGGACAAAGTAGTGTTTTCCATGTTTCTGCACTTACAGAAACTATTCTGTATTCTTTAGAAGCAAGCCGCCAAATGCAATGCACATGATTGAGGGATGAGGAGAGGGAAGGGAGGAAGTTAAGTTCCACCTCTGGAGGCTGTGTGTTTACATAAATTACCTGGAACTTCTTTAAGCAAGATTTGTTTCTTACCCCTTTTATTTATTTCAATCATTTATTTGTATCAGTTTGTACTCATGTAGATATATTTCATACTTTAGGTTATATAATCCAGTACTTATTTTGTAACCCAATATTTTTTTTTTCTCAAAAATGTTCCAGTTTTGGCCTTTAGGAGCTCTTTCCAGTTGGCCCCCATTGTCGTCCCATTAACATGCACTCATCCTTTTGTTTTCTGAGTACTTCACTACTCCCTGGCACTCTAAGATGCTCTAGATTCATGTTGTATTTTCCTTACCCAAGCCCTAAAGTTAGCTATATATATCTAAGCACAGTGAAAGACTTTATTGTATCTTTCCCAATAATTGGAAGAGAAAAAAAGATGAAAATCAGTAAGGATACAGAAGATGTGGACAGTAAAATAAAGGAGCTTGTTCTAAAGGACACATATAGAACGTTACAACCAACAATTGCAGACTTCACATCTTTTCAAGCATGGAAGAAATATTTACAAAGACTGACCCACTACTAGGCTCAAAATATCACTTCGGTAAAATTCAGATAATTGTATCAATCAGACCCCAAATGCTGAACTCAATGCAATAATTTTTTTAAATTAGTTATAAAAATATAGCAATGCTACACAGTCATGGAAATTTAAAAGCATTCCTCTAAATGACTCATAAGTCAAAAAAGAAATCATAATGAAAATCTAAAAGTATTAATAATAGAACATTAATGAAAATATGACATACTATGCCTTGCTGGATGCAACTAAAGTAGTGCTTAAAGAGAAATATGGAGCCTTAATTGCTAATTTTTTTTTCAAAATTAATTATCTAAGCATACAAAGTTAGACATTAGAAAAAGATCACCAGAATAAAGCCAAAGAAAGCTGACAAAAAGAAAGAAAGGTTAGAGCAGAAAATAATGAAATGGCAACCAAACATAGGCTAAAGAGATCAACAAAGCAAAATGTTAGTTTTCTGAAAAAATAAATAAACAGAGAAGCAAGATTAATCAAGAGTAAATGAGAGCATATAAGAGAAAACACACTGAAAATACTAGGAATGAAACCACAGATGTAGCAGAGACTAAACAGATAAGAAGACATTGTGAATAAACATAGGTAAAATGGACAAAGTCCTAAAAACTATAACATACCTAGACTGATTCCAGAAAAAATAGAAAATCCTAATAGTCCCATAACCATCGAACCAGCTTAAATCTTTTTGTCTAGCAAACAGGAAGTTCAGATAGAAATTCAGGTGACTTCTACCAAACATTCAAAGGCAGGTATTCCAACCTTATACAAATTCTTCCAGAGAATAAAAATAAAGAGGAAATTCCCCAACTCACTTTATGAGGCTACTATAACTTTAATACCAAAACCTAACAAAGACAGAAACAACAATTTTATGCATGAACATAAAAAAATAATAATTTGAAACTTTAGTAAACTAAATTCAATAATGCTTAAAAAGAATAACTAATTTTAATTAAATAGGTTTATCTCAGGACTACAAGTTAGTTTAATATTAGAAATCAAAAAAAAAAAAATGTAATGTACCATGAATAGATTAAAGCAGAAAAATCACATGATAATCTCAATAAATGAGAAAATCATTTTTGATAAAATTCATTATCCTTTCATGATATTAGAAAAACACAGAAGACAAGGCTAGCAGTAATCTTCCTTAACCTGATCAAGGGTAGTTACCAAACACCTACCATACCACCAACATTAAACATAATGGTATAATGTTAAAAGCATTCTTTATACTGTAAAATAAAAAACAATGTCTACTATCACTAATTCTATGCAGCATTGTATTAGAAATCTTTCAATGAGGGGCTTAAGGGGAAATAAATGAAAGTTTTACAGATAAGAAATGAATAAACCAAATTGCTGATATTTTCAAATGCTATAATAGGCTCTGTGGAAAACCTAAAAGGAATCTACAGACAGATTTTTACAAATACTAAGAGGCTTTAATGATGTTGCTGAATATACAATCAATACACAAATCAATTGCATTTCTGGATAGCAGCAATAGTTTGATGAAAATGTAGCTTTAAAAATATAACCATTTATCATAGCAACAAAAATATAAGGTTCCTAATAGGACTAAATTTAACAAAAGATGTGCAGGCCCTTTATAGATATAAGTATAAAACTTTATTAAAAGTTATTAAAGACAACCCAAATAAATGTAGTGATAAACCACGTTCCTGGATGGAAAGATTCAAAATCATGCAGATGTTAATTCTCTCAACTCCGTCTACAGATTCAATGCCATTCCAGTCAGAATCCCAACAGGATTTTTTTCTCTTGAAATTTAACAAGCTGATTCTAAAATTCATATGAGAGAACAAAGAGCCAAAATTACCCCTAACATTCCTGTAAAAGAAAACAAGATTGGAGGATTTGCCCTACTGACTACCAATACTTTATTGTAAGGTCTTATGAAGTCAGTGCAGTGCTTCATCAGAGTTAGTGAAATAGACCAATGGAATAGCCCCCAAAACAGAGCCACATGTGTATGAAAACTGATTGATCACAGAGAAAGGATTACAGAGCTGTAGGAAAAGTATAGACTAACAAGTGGTGCTAGGACAATCAGGAGGGAAAATGGGATGGAAGTCAGAGACGGCTACGAGAGGTATCAGACCAAGATGCAGGTCCAACCTACATGAAGGAGGGAGAAGCGGAAAGAAAATTAAGTAGGAAATGCTTAGACTGTAGTGCCCCAGGAGAGTTTTGAAAAGCAGATGGAGAGTCCTCAATGTAAATTCACTGTTCAGGGAAGTGCATGTCTCCCAGAAAGGAACTGCTTTAGCATCCTTGCCATGCTCAGTCACTGGCCAGCAGCAGCCCAGGGAAATGTGGCCTCAGTGGGAATGAGGTGGTGGATTTCAGAGCACAGCAGCTGGGACTGTTACTCTCCCTGCAATCAAAGATTCTGAGAGGCACATCTTCATAAATGCCTCAGAGAGCATAAGTAATTTGCCAGATGAAAAAATATGAAGCCATTATTCAAACACATGCAGTATGCCTTCGCAACTCACACAGCTGACACCATGAAATGCTTCCGCCTTCCACCACCCCTGCTTCAAAGGATATTGCAACATATGTCTAACTCATCTCATTACCTCTGGCCTTCCTCATCCATTCATCCTTCTGCACAGAAGCCAAATGTTTTTAAATAGGAATGATGACTGCTACCCTCCTTTTCAAAATTATTCAGTGCCTTTCACTCTCTTTCAGAATTAAGTTTAAAGTTCCTAACACAACATACAGCCCTAATTATCTGGTGTTAGTGATCTACCGCTCAAGCTTTATTTCCTGACACTCCCATTATTTTTTCAACAAAAATATTCATTTCTTCATTTTTCATTCATCCATTCGATGAGCATTTGTGGAGCACCTGCCACATGTGACAATTCTATTTTAACCACAAGAAATTGACGGAAACTACACGATGTCCCTGTTCTTGTGGTGCTTATATGTTCTCTTTCCTGAGACAATAAGGAGCAAAATTAATAAATTCAGAGAGGGATAAATACTATGAACAAAATAAATTTTAAAAAAGAAGTGTTATGGGAGTAACTAGATTGGGAAGGTGGGCCAGAAGGCCTGAATAATAAGAAGCCAACTTTTGAAAATCTGGAGGGAGAACTTTATACGGGAGGAAACAAGAGGTAAAGACTGAGGAGAGAGGAGGTAGGGAAGTTCAAGAAACAGAAAGAAGGCAAGTGTGACTAAAGAATTGTGGGTAGGGGGAGAGTAGACCAGGAGAAATGAGAGGTTTGGTGCTGTTGGCCAAAAGAGTGTACCAAGTAGGGAAGTGATGTGGCTGGAGTTTTATGTTTTAAAAGGAGCACTTTGGCTTCTGGGTAAAATGTGAATTACAGGGGACAAACGTAGGAGTGGAATTTGTCAGCTTCTGGGCCTCCCCCGCTTGCCTACGCCTCTGTATTTTACAGCTTCAGTAAACTTTTGCTCATCCTTTAGATCTCAGTCAAAATATTAGCAGCTTTGTAAAGCTTCCCTCATTCACCCAGGAAGATCTGAGTACTCCTTGCTCCAGAATCCCATTGCATCAGAGAGAATCAGAGCAAATTGTCAGAGTCCACATCCTTTGGAAGGATCAAAGAAGAATGGACATTTCTGATGTCTGTGTTTTTTTATATATATATACTAGAGAAAATATTGGTACTGTCACTCTATCTCAATTTACTCCAGCTTCTCAACCTGGAAAAAAAAAATCAGTTGCCCTTTTAAAGAAGTCATAGACATTTCTATATATGTCTGTATATGCTAAAACTCACCACATACAAGTTACAAGGAGTGCTTTACAATATCAAGTGCTAAAAGAAATATCCATGTAATAAATGTTCTTACGTTTGTTTTTTGTTGTTGTTGCTTTTACTACTGATCTCAGCATTATATAACAGATGCTACATGGACAGCTACTGATACCTTATTAAACCCTCTCAATAGTCCTGAGAGGGAGGTCTCCCCACTATAGCCATTACCAAGTGGATTTCTTTCAAGTACATCAGAATCTTGCGTATTTATGAAGCCAGTGCTTCTCAGCTTTCAAATTCAGTCTTCAGAAAAAAGTGAAGTATATTTGATGGTTTCTTGGAGCAGAAATATATTTTTTCTCTGACTTTCCTAATAAGTTTTTGATTTCGCTCTTTTGTGCTCAGAGACCTCCCTTGTGGATTTTCTAATCCATTGTCAAACCCTAATCCTTCTTGCAGGCATCAATATCGAGATGCCAAACCCACAGATGAAAAGCAGTTTCCTCCTGAAGTTTCCTGAAGGGAATCACAATGGACTCACAAGAACCCACCATGGGAAGCATTATGGAAACTTACAAGGCATTACACCCTTTCCTCCAAGCCTTCAGAATGTTTGAAAACAAATCAGCACATGTTGAGTGCCCCAGTGCCTTTCCGCCAGCCAGTTTCAAGGGGGTTAAAGGGATTCTCCAACACTCTCCCTTAAAAACCAAGTGAAAAGCTTCACTGAAACTCTGAAAGTCTAATTTAGAAGTGCATTACAGTGGAAACTCAGGCTCCTTGATTAATACGATGATTCCCCTTCACCTCCTTCCTAATGAATGGGCCATCCATTGCCTCATTGTCCAACCATTGCAACTCTAAGCTGCCACAAATGAGAAGGCCTTTGCATGAACACAGTTTCCTACAGGGGAAAAGCAGCACAGACTCACTAAATTGTTCAGGGCCAGCTGTCAAATCAGAAATGAAAGGGATGATTTTTTAGGAGTTCGCAGAGCAGAAGAGGAAAACACTTTTAAAGTGTTGTCAAGGTGCAGCTGTCCTTGAAGAAATGGCTTCCTGACAGCTGCTAGTGCCTTCCTTCCTGCCAGTGTTTAATTTCTCTCGGAGAGAGGCAGGACTTTAATTAGGTTCCTAGGGCAGCTAGCTCTACATCTTTGACCTTATCAAAGATGCAGGATTTCAAAGCACAGGCATAGATAGGCCTCCCTTCATTACTAATCAAAAGTCTCCCCAGAAACACTCCTGGGCTCAGGCTTCAGTTCCTCAGAAACCAGATGACTTTACGTCTTCCTTCTAATGGGTCGTCTTATACCAGCATCCCTGTTCTTCAAGGGAGAAGGGAATGTTTAAGAGGCAGAAATTAGATTGCAATTCATATAAGAAGTTTTTCATGTATGAAACTACTTGCATATATCACTGTGAAGACCTTCTAATATTGGAAGAGGTTTGCTTGACTTGGTTTTCAAATGTATAACATTCTGAGTCAAAAAAAAAAAAAAATTTCCTGTAATTGAATACCAGGGCTTATTTTCAACCTGGTTGAGAGAGAGTAATTCCTCCAAAAAGACAGATGTTGAATTTTAATAATGGAATTTTTTTCAGCATGTAAAAGTAAGCATAGAGCATCTGTTTTTACAATGCCAACATCTGTTTCTTTGACATCTCTGCCTTCCCTTCTGCTAGAACCAACTGTGAATTTGCTTTAGAATCTGATATGAAAAACAGATAAAATTGTTCTTGACATGCTGAATTCTACAGGGCCAGCATACACTAGGCTATCAGGATTAAACTCTCATTCTAAAAGATTTAAAATGTCACGATACTCGGATTTCCAATTAAAATCAAGAAATGAAGAATTTTTCAAGGAGAGACGAACATCATTTACAAATGATGTTGTGTGTTCTGTGACTTTCTTGTGAGATGCTTTCTGAAAAAGTATTTCAAAGGCAACTATTTAAGATTGTCATTAATAGTTTCACTCAATATATGTCAGTCTCATAACACCAAGCAAATTCACCCAAGAAAAGAAATTTCCTTGATTATAGGCTTTTAAAAAATGCTTTCAGGGGCAGCCAGTTAGGTTAGTTGGTTAGAGCACTGTGCTCTTAACAACAAGGTTACTGGTTCAATCCCCACGTGGGCCACTGTGAACTGCGCCCTCCACAACTAGATTGAAACAGCTACTTGACTTGGAGCTGATAGGTCCTGGAAAGACACACTTAAATAAATAAAAGTAAAAACAAAAGGCTTTCCGAGAGACTGAAATCACTAAAAATGCAATACAGTTTTATAATGAGAAGAAAATTATCGTATTAGGGATCCATAACAATCTTGTATTGAAGGAAAGCAAACACTTGGTTCAATAGTGGGCTGCCCAACTCCTGACTAGGAACATCACTTTAATTCCTGTGTATTTACCTGCTGATTTAGCAGATGTTATTAACACCTAATTCTGTACCAGCAGGGCTAGGTGCTGGGGATACAGAGGTTACCCAGGTAAACATGGGCCCTCCCTAACTTCCAGTTGGGGAGACACATACTTAACTTATAAACATGCAAACAAATATATAACTACAAATTTTGCAAAGAACTCTGTGGAAAAACTACAAATTGTTCTGAGATAAAGTGGAAGGGTGGTTGGTATATTTTAGAAGTATTAGTCAAAGAAGGCTTTCAGAGGAAGGGACGTTTAACCCAAAACCTGAAGACTGAGTGGACATCAATAATGAGAACATTGATAATGAGAAGTAAGGTCTTCAGGGGAAAAAGTTAGGGTGACACTTAAGAAACAAAAACAGGCCAAGGTGGCTAGAAAGTGTAATGAGTAAGGGCAGAGAAGACAAAGATGAGACTGGAGAAATACAATTACCTCCAGATGTATCCTAGTAAATGCCTCAGTCTTGCCCTACGTAGGTCCAGAAGCCACTGTTGCTCTTGGCCTGGAAGAACCAGGAGGCCCCGGAGCAGATTCTCAGTGGTCAGTTGACTGGTGGTATGACCTTACTGCTGGACACACTTTACTCACATGCCCACGATCACAAGTCCAACCTTGTATCCCAGTCTGAATAACAGGTTGCCTGCCATTTTACTCCTAGCCTCAGCCCTATGCTTAGGACTCCCAATGTACCCACTTCTGCTGGGCCTGGGGCCAGCCTGTTACCTGGCAATACCCCTGAGCTGATCATCAAACCTCAGCACCGTAGTGGAGCACTCTTCTATGCTCCACTGTGAGTTACAAACAAAACAAAACAAAAACAGTAATTCTTTCAAGTTCCTGCAGTCGATAGGAATTGCATATAAAAACCTGGACATCCAGGCCTCAGGACCAGCAGAAACTAGACACTTGTTTTCATTCTGCAGCAGCTCAAGGGACCTCATGCCTCTTCCCTCTAATGCTCATCCATTTACATGACTGGGCTATTCTCTCCCTACCTGCATCTCCCTGCTTCTCTACCAGCTTTGCCACCTATCTTGTGTCTATTACCCCTGGCTTTTGCTCCCTTGTAACTTTGACTCTACTTGATGCCATTTCTTCTCAGTATTCTCCAGAGATAGAATTTAATCAGCTCAATTTGTCTTTTTTCATCAGATCAGCTTATTGGTTGACCTAGGGTTAGTGCCATCCTTTAATCCTATTGGTTATGTTCAAAGGGCATAGAGTCTGATATCAAAAAACATTGCCTTCTCTGATTTCAAACTATACTACAAAGCTATAGTAATTAAAACCATATGGTACTGGCATAAAAATAGAGATATAGACTAATAGAACAGGACCAAGAGCCCAGAAATAAACCCTTCTATGTATGGTCAACTAGTATTTGACAAAAGAACCATGGATACTCAGTAGAAAACGGATAGTCTCTTCAATAAATAGAGTTGGGAAAACAGGATAATCACGTGAATGAAATCTGACTTTTACCTTACACCATTCACAAAAATTATCTCAAAATGGATTAAAGTCTTAAAAATATCACCTGAAACCATAAAACTCCTAGAAGAAAACATAAGGAGAAGCTCTTTGATGTTGGTCTTGGCAACACTTTTCTGGATATGACACCAAAAGCACAAGCAACAAAAGCAAAAACTGAAAAAGTGGGACTATATCAAACTAAAAAGTTCTGCACAGCAAATGAAACAACCAGCAAAACGGAAAAGCAACCTACAGAATGGGAGAAAATATTTTTTTTCTAGAGTTGTGAAATCACCTAAACATGTTAAAATTCACGTACTGTGGTTCGGATATCATTATACCTAAAATATTATTATCATTATCAAATTTAAGATACAACAGTATTCCATCATATATAGGATTCCATCATATATAATCCCTACTTTCAACATCACCTCACCTTCTTGTTCCTGTATCATTTATTATATGTTTATATCTGTCCTCTACTAGATCATTAACTCAGCAAATATTTTTTATAGCCAGACACTATGCTAGGAGTGTTATATGCAGCACTAGACAACATAGAATGGTCTCTAAACTCAAGGATCTTATTATCTAACCAGAAGGACAGACAACTAAAAACCCATACCTATAAACAGTAAAAAGCATGTGGATAGCTTTGCATGTCCTACTTAATCTACAGCACCTTAGTAGCTATCGATGGAAGGCTGTGACCATGTACCTTTAGGTTCTGGGACACAATTTCACTGTGGAGATAGGGGTCCCCACACTAACAAGCAATTCTCTGTACACCAACTGGGTGTCCTAAATTCACCTCAATTCTGACACTAGAAGATAGGGTCAGATTCCACAGGTGAAGGGTTCAGTACTACAAGACTCCCCACCCCCTCCCACTTCAGACGCCCTTTGCAATCCCAGGTTGTTACTTGCGCTTCTAACAGACCAGCTATAAGTTGCATGTTCCCACACCCGCTTCCTTGAACTTTCAGATGCCGGTTACAAGTCCAGATTGTTGCCTGTACTTCTGACCAACTGGCTATAAGTAAGAGGTTCCCATGATCCCCTCCTTCCTTGGGTTCAATTAATGTGCTAGAGTGGCTCACAGAACTCAGAGAAACATTTTACTTCTTAGATTGCCAGTTTATTATAAAAGGATATAACTCAGGAACAGCTACATGGAAGAGATGTAGAGGGAAAAGTATAGGGAAAAGTCACAGAGCTTCCATGCCCTCTTCAGACATACCACTCTCCCAGCACCTCCATATGTCCACCAAACCCAGAAGCTTTCCAAACCCTGGCCTTTTGGGTTTTATGGAGACTTCATTACATAGGCATGATTGCTTAAATCATTGGCCACTGGTGATCGATTTAACCTTCAGTCCCTCTCCCCTGGCAGTCAGGGCAGTGGGACTGAAAGTTCCAACCCTCTAAACACAGGATTGGTTCTCCTGGCAACCAGCTCCATCCTTCGGTGGGTTCCTAAAGTCACCTTTTTAATATAGCAAATGACACCTTTCCCTCTCATCACTTATGACATTCCAAGGGTTTTAGGAGCTCTGTGCTAGAAAAGGGGAAGAAGAATAAATATGTATTAAATATGTATTTCTTATTGTAAATCACAATATCACAATGCATAATTGTTATCATCATGCCTCTCGGTAGATAGCATAAGTGCCTGCCACCTACCAGAGGGTGAGCACACGTTTAATAAGTTCAACCTTCTGGGAAGGTTGACCAGGAAAGAGATGTACAAGGTCCAGTCTGAAATGGAGAGGAGGAATGCTCAGGAAGAAAGCCTTTGCCAACTCAGAGAGGCCACTACCAAAGAGTCAGTCGCTGAAAGATATATAATTCTATAAATGGGAGTAATAGGCATATAGTAAACACTCCATAAATGTTAGCTGCTGTAGTTATTATTATTATTATTATTATTATTATTATTATTATTATTGTTGTTGTTGTTGTTGTCGTCTCTGGACTGCAAATATGCCATTATAGTGAAAAACCAAACCAAGCATTTAGAAGCTTTTCACATTATATTAAGAAAGGTGCACATAAACTATGTACAAAGAGCAAATTATTTGGCTTGCATTATAATTGAATTAGGGCTAAAATGAGGTGTCTCCTAGGGGGGACTACAAAATCATTTTTATTCCCCTCATTGTCTTTGAGAATGAGTCTGTAAAGGTGTAATAGAAACAATAAGGACAAAGAGGGGATGATCAAACAAGTTCTATTTTGTGAGAACAATGAATGTTCATTGTGTTTAAATTTCTAGGAATGTGATTCATTGCATAACTGTTGTTTCACTCTTATTGCATTCCATTAAGTTGGGAAGATTGTTGGTTGGTTATGCTGGGTGCTTGTTTTCATTATCCTTAGAGCACAAATAATAAGTTGATTTTCAAACTGCAAGTGCTTTCTTTTTAATCAAGCTTTTGCCAGAGTAGAGCTTAAGTTCGAGAGTTGTTATTACTTTAAAAAATCTGTTTTAACAACACAAATCATTATGGTTTCTAAGCACTCTATTGCCTCCAAATCGTGTTAACATGTGTACCCAGAGATTTGGGTGTTGGGCTAAATCTTAGAAATCTAATTTAGAAAGAAAACTAAGTTCAGCAACTACAGATAGAAAAATAGATATTGTGAATGTCCTTGTTTTTAAACACTTTTGGTTATTTTAAAGATCATACAGACAAATCATGCAAAGACATTTTCCACGTATTTTTTTTCTCTCAAGTTTCTGATTCTGAAAAGTACAAAGAATGTCTTCATTGGGTATCTGCATGTATGCTGATTTAAAGAAAAAATCTTTTACAAGAATAAGATCTTCACAATTAGGAAAATGCCATATGAATAAACTCTTGCCTCTGTTGATTTCATTTAGGAATTTTTGGGGTAATAGTCCAGTCCATTAAATGATTATCCTAGGGACCACTATGCAAATTAATGATAGAATACCTATTGCATTGCTTTTTCCAAAAATTCAAAATATGCTACGCTATATATTTCATGACTTCATAGGACGTTTGACTAACACTGAGAATTCAATAATTCTAAATACTGAGGTTGCAAGGCTCTTTGTAGTATCATCTAGGGTTTCTATGTTATCTGCACCCTGAATCTTCTCTATGGCAAGCCTGAATATCAATCATCCTATCTCTGTCTGAACAGGCAAGGAAGTTACTACAGCTAAAGACAGCTTAACAGAGACCTCTCCTGAACTCATCCCAGAACCTCCAAAGTTTATCCTTGGAAAAATAATCTCCAAAGGGGACCAAATGATTCTAACGAGGTTCTGCTTAACTTCCACCTTTCCCTCTTGAACTTTACCCTTGGATTCCTGCAGCCACCAGCAGCCAGCCCGTGAAGATTGTACTAGTCTCCCATTAAGGCTCTGGCTCTAGAAAAGATGATAACTCTTCTCTTCAATTTCTTTAGGATAGTTAAGCAGCCTGGCAGGCTTCAAAATACTCCTGAGTGTAAAGAGAAAAGCGTAGAGCCAACAAAGGCTGCAATTTGGCTTCTGTTACAGATAGTGTTCTTCCTGTTCCTCTTACACCAAGCTCAACAAGATGCTGTCACCTTTTCCTTCTGCTTCCTTAAGACTAGATGTCCAGAAGCACCTGGGCAGCTTTCGGTGCCTACAGTACTGAAGAGCAGGCTTGTGGGTCTGAGATGCCTCAGCATAACAACCCCTCTGTCACTAAAGCCAAACACTGCCCGTGGTCCTGAGAAAGGGGGAGAGGGAATGACGGTACTTTTAATGCAGAACTTAATGGAGCAGCAGTGGAAGATCCTAAGCAATGTCCATACAGTGATGTGTCACGGCCACCCCTGGTGTGGAAAACATGTATGGGTCATTTAGCAGAATTAGGTCACTTTCACAAGTATGTCTCATGTTCCTGTTTTTAATTTCCCATCATGTTTCTTGTCTTTCCCTCATCTAGTTCCTGACACTACTCTCAGTGTATTCACAACATTTTCCCCCAGCAAATTTCTAGCCTGTAGCCTGGGAAGCACAATTCACATTATCCTTACTTTTCTGGACAGGGGACCAAAGTGCAATGGTTGCTTCTCGCATGCAGACCTCCCTGAATGCTCAGTTTCAGCTGATTACCACTCCCTTTTGCAAGTAGCTGAAATCCTTCATAATGGTCTTTGGAAGTCCTCAGCATTCAGAAGTCTGCCTGATCCCTTTTAGGATCATGGTTTGGCCTGAGGTCAGAAACACAATGTCATGGGCAATCAGAGGGACTATCAAAGGGCTCATTAGAAAAAGTATTGAGAGCCATTGAGGAGATCGTGAGAATATCTGAAGTCCAAGGGTTCAGCTTATTTGGCCTCTAGGTGAGCCAGCCAGGTAAAAGGAGAGGAGAGCCAGCATTTAGAAAAAGCGAGGCTGGGCAAGTGAGTAACATAGATAAGGACAGTGGGGCTTGGGGCTTGGGAAACTAATGGTTGTACTAAATGACTGTTGCATCCCCCTATTATTTGTGTATTTTGCCTTCGAAGTGGACTTAAACACCAGGAAGCCTTTGATGTTCCTCTGCCTTGATCATAGAATAGTCTCTTCTGAGTGGAGAGTAAGGATCAAAGAATAGCCCTCTTCTGCAGTCCTCTTCAAAACGCAAATGAAACAGGAAGGGATAGCATGGAAGACACACACTCTTTGAAAAAAGACATATATTTATTTGGTGTTTTTTAAATGTACACACAAAAAGCCATGAATGTCTTTGTGTGTGTAAGTATAAAAACTTCAAACAATAGCGTCCCCACTTAACAGATGCTTTTCCCAAAATAGCTGCTACTCTGGTTTATATGCATTAGGCATACATGTCCATACAGAGGTGTATAATTTTGTGTTTCTTTTTTAGGGTAATTGGTACTTTCATTTTTCTAAAAGTTTCTCTTTTTTACATAATAATATATCTTGGAGCTTTTCAAATGTCAGGACATACATATTTATCTGGTTTGGGGGAACTGCTACATACATAGTGTTGTGTGAAAGTACGTGCCACAATTTATTCAACTGATGATCAATTTATGGATTTTGCTCTTACTAATAATGCTGTGGTACACATCCTTCTACTTACCATGGCCACATGTGACTCGTTCTCCCAAATAGGCACCTAGAAGTGGGATTGTTACCTCGAAGATTACACATAGTTAAGTCTTTATCAGATGCTGCAAATTGCCATCCAAAAAGGCTATACCCATTTATACAACCGATAGCAGAGCATAAATGGGACATCCCACAACTTTGTGATTAAAAGTTTCCCATTGTGTTAGGTGAAAATATTTTATTGTTTTTATTTGCATTTGCCTGCTTATTAGTAACGCTGAGCATCTTTTCATATGTTTATGGAACATTTGCATCTCTTCTGAGTCATGTTACTTTTTACTGTACATCCTCTACGTGGATTGCTTTTCTCTTGAAAAGACAATTCAAAAAACTGGGCTTTGAGGGAACGGATGGTACTTCCATAGAGAAATGAGAAACACTGTAGACAAATATCTTACATTGTTACTGAATGTCATAACTCAGAACCTCTTGGGGATAAACAAAGACAATATTGCCAGCAACTGAGTAGATTTAATGTACTAACATAAAAGGTAGAATGTTATGTAAGTTTCACTTAGTAGTGTTTCAGGTAACCTTTGATAAATTACTTAACTTCTCTGTAGCTCAGTTATCTCATCTGTAAAATGGAGATACTGTTACATACCTGACAGAGTTCTTTTGAGGATTAAATGAGTTTGGTCTTTGTAAAGTGCTCGGAATAGTGTCTAGCATATACTAAGTTGTAAGTGCTACATAAGCATGAATTATTACTATAATTTCCAGGAGGAAAATTGTGCTCATGTGCAGTTGAGCAGAACTTATACAAACAATGGTGATTTAAAAAGCAATTCAAGAAATTTTATGTTATTTTACTATAACATAAGACCAGGTTTTATATAATATAATATAATATAATATAATATAATATAATATAATATAATATAATATAATATAATATAATACCGGGTCTTATATTAATTTTTGTTCCAAAAGATGCAGTAGAGCTGATTGTGAGGCTAGGTCTTATTTTGGAGGAAACAGGGTATTTAATCTTGACATATCCTCTGAATTATTTCTGGAGACTCATTCTAGAATTGTAACCTTTCACATTTTGACATATTTGTATGTCATTGAAACCTTACCGAGATTTTTCATGAGATTAATTTTAGTTGTAGGATTTATTTTGAGTACCAAATCTGTGCTATTATGAAGTTATATCACCAGCATAAATTGTAACAACATCTTGTCCATACTCTCTTGGGGAGGGGAGGGCAAGGTGCTGGGGGATGGGGAGAAGGGGGTGTGAGGAGGGACAGGTAGCAGGTTGTGGAAAAGGCCCTGAACTTAGAGTCAAAAGATTGAATATAATCAATAATGTTGTAAAGATTTTGTAGAGTATCTGATGGACACTTGTCTTATTAGGTAGATCACTTTATGGACGGTGTAGGTGCCTGACCTCTGCAGTGTACACCTGAAACTGAAGCAGTAATAATGAATGTCAACTATAATTTAATATATACATAGACAAAGAATGTGGAGTACAGTGTAAGGAATAAAGAATAAAGTCAGTGGAACTGTAACAGCTATATACGATGTCAGAGGGGTACTACATTGGGGAACAGGAGTTATCATTTTGTGATAACGGCGTATAAATGAAGGCGTATAAATGTCTATCACATTGTTTTGTACACCTGAAACTAATAATTAAAAAAAAAAAGATCCATGGTTGTCACAAGTATCAGCACTTGCCAGATAGACAAATCACTGAATTTCTTTTTTTTAATTATTTTTTCAGTTACAGTTGACATTCGATATTATTTTATGTTAGCTTCAGGTGTACAGTGAACTTCCTTTCTTCTATTTGTAAAATAAAAAACCATAGGAGTTAAAAAGCTAACGTGTATAGATTTTTCCCATGATAATAGCTACCTCTTTGAGTGCACACTAAATGCCAGGTACTTGGCTATGTGCGTGATACGGATCATTTCATTTAATCCGCACAACAACCCTGTAAGTTAGGAATTATTAGTTGCCTGATTTTACAGATGAACAGCTTAGAGAAGGCAAATAACTTGTCCAAAGTTACAGCGCATATAAGTGTAGTAAGTGGGGTTTCAAGCTCAGCACTAACTCCAAAATTAAACTTATTCACTGTTTTATATGCTACTTTATTCTATGTTTTATTGGCTCCTAATACACATATCAGCACAAAATAACTTTTAGCTGTTGTGCCAACTCTGACTCTCCAGAGTTCTACAGTTGACAAGGCTTTTCCTTAGTACACCACTTATGGCTCAGTAAAATATTGTGCTAAGTGTTTTATGTATGTTTTAATTTAATCCTCATGACAGCCCCACATTACAGGCTTTTCCCAATATTACAGAAGAGGGAAATGAAGCATGACAAGTTAATTGAAGTCCCCAGTATCACACATGTTATGTGGGAAATGTGATTTGAACCCAGGTTTACCTGGGTTCAGGGTCCATTTACTTAACGACACTACTGTGTGGGGTCACATCAGATTCAGGTGTTAAGTTCTAAAGTCAGTATATAGGGCAAAAATTGCATATAATCAAAGCTACCACTAAAAATTCCTTTAATCACAAATCACTACCATACATGGGCTATTCTCTACTACATTGGAGGCCAATAATTTCAACACCAGAATTTTTTCTTGCAGAATTGGAACAATTGCTGTTTCTTCAGTTTAGCACAGATGAAGTAGTTTATGTTTGGAGTCCGTGTTTTTGAAAAGTGTCTTTAACATAAGAATCATGCCCAGCTTGCTAAAGTGTTCACATTATAAGTAAATGGAAAATAAAGCCAACTGACTGAATAGCAAAGGAATGTTTCCCATTTCATGCTCTCTCCAGGGCATACAGCCATTGAATGAAATGGCTCACCTGTACTACTAAATTTTTACTTTTTTTATTTTCCTTTTGAGCACACATAATGTGCTTCTACTACATGCTGTGAGGCCACATCAAGGGTCAGGGGATAATAGGGTAATCATTAGTGTTTCATGTAGGTTATGAGTCTAAGAATGGCAGTTTGTGCCATAACTGTAGTAAGTACTTAAGTATTAACTAAATCTGAAGCTCACTCTTCCTTTCATACCCACATAGCTTATACTTCTCTTTTATAAAATTTAACACACATTCCTTATTTGACTGTAAGTCCTCGAGCACGGGACCGATGACAGTCCTGCTAACCACTTTATTCCAGGTCCAGCAGAATAGCTGGAGCACACTGGCCCAACTCCAAAATGTTTTGTTGAATAATGAATGAATAAACAAATAAATGATTATGTTCCTTTTAAAGTTAGAATCTTGCTGCAATGCAGGAGAACCCATATTATTTTATAGACTTAATCTTCACTCAGTTTAATCCTCTCATCCAGAAGGCATGGAGAACACAATCTATTAGATTTCCTCGATCTCTACCTGTCAAATGTGTGTAATATTGTATTACAGGAAGTTTTCAATAAAGCTAAAAGAATAGACTCAGTAGTCAAATTGCTTGAGTTCATATGCCTTGGCATTTATCTAACCTCTCCAAGCCTCAGTTTTCCCATCTGAAAAGTGGGTAAACACAATAATTATAACTAACATTTCTTAAGCATAAATTGTCTGACAGCCACTGTTCTAAATGCTTTATACAATCAAGCTCATTTGACATTCCCAGGTGCCCTATGAGATTGTGTCTATAAGTTTAAGGAGCTTGTTCTGGATTGCACAGCTAGGAAGCAGGTAGCTGAGCTGGCATTTTACCCAAGTACCTTGACTCCAAAGCCCGTGTTTGTAACCAGTATTCTATATCACCTCACAGTGTGGTCACGGTTAAAGTGGCCAGCTTCATAAAGCATTAGGCACAGTAGACAGCTCAATAAATGTTAGTGCTAATCATTAAGAATAACAATGATAATATAATAACTGCATGCACTGCATCCAGCAGGGCATGGTAACCACAGGGAATGCTGTGGTCAGGCCACCCTAATTCCCCTTCACAACAGAGACCTCATGATCCAAGTTATCAGGAGTGCTGATGGCTGATAACCACAACCAAGTCGTTCTTAGGGAAACGGCTTCTGATAAAGGGAGCAACCTCTCCCAAGGTTCACACCCTCTCGAGGCAGCTCTCTTCCAATGTCTGTTTAATAAGGTAAGATTGGGGAAGGCAGAGCACAGGCCCTGTCCCCTTGTCTCAATTTGGCACAACTCTGAAAGGCCAGCCCTGCTTCGGAGCTCACTGTGGGATCTGTTGAGGACTCTGTTACAAGGGCATACCCTTCTCCCTCTGTCCAATCCCTCACCACCACCACCACCACCACCACCACCACCAGGTGCTGTTCCCAAGCACATTCTCCAGAACACTTCTTACATTCAAATCTTCATGTCAGAGTCTGTTTCTGGAGCACCTGGCATAAGACCATAAGAGAAGAGGCCACAATACCTCACAGCTTCCTGAAGCCAAAAGAATGTGTCGCAAGTGATGGTCTCCTCACAGAGAATTGAATCCCAGACCTCTTACAGACCACGGAGACTGGGTCTCTCCCTTGATGGGCCCACTTTATTTCTGGTGCATCTGTTACAATTCTTATCTTACCCAAACACCTTTCTTTACCCTCCTATTTCTGTATTGAATCTGCCATCAACATTTTCATTGAAACGATAGTAAAAAATTACTAAGTAAAAAATAACAAGTATGGAGTGAATTCATGTACTATAATGAAAATAAATTAAAACATGCCAAAATTTTAGAGTTTTCAAGGAAACCTAAAACTGTATCCAGTTTTAAATGTTCATACATTTGTTTCTTAATTTTAGTGCTAAATTCGAACATTGTCCTCAAAGTAATTCTGACTTGATTTATGCACAAATATCCCTTCTCACATTTGTAACTTGAAAATTCCAGTTATTGACAGAAAGCTGGTAATAATCTTGCAATTTCCCTAAATTATCCTGTAAAAACAGAACCTCCATCTCAGATTGTTCCTTGATGGAACCCAAGTGAGGCTGCAATTTTATCTACCCTGGGTTGGTTGAGTTGAGCCTCTCTGTCCAGGGCTTCTCTATACAAAGAATTATGTATAGGTTAGTGGAATTAACCAGAAAAAAGAAAAAAAGGAAAAAGAAATGTTCATAATTCTTCAAAGCCTGAATATGAAAAAATAATGATCCACTCTTAATTCTAGAAGATTTATATGGGTCACCTGCTATGCTCTGGCAAGGGGTATTGTCTCACCTGCTAATTAATCAAGTCTGCTTGGAATATTAATATTTGCGTGACTCTGTATTAACATTATTTTGAAAGCCAAAAGACTGTATATTTTTATCAACATCTATACACTTCCTCATATGACAATAAAGTAATTGTACACTAATTAGCTAACTGAACATGAGAAGTGCTGAAGTGGTACTAACAAAGCACAAACATAAGAGAAAGAAAAGAACAAACACAAGCTGTCATCCCAAGGCTGCAATCCTTGGAGGAAAAGCACCAGACATTTACCCAGCTAGAAATGTCTGTGGTCTTCCGTCTGCAGGTAGCCCTCAGCCTCTTTTGGTAAATTAAATTGGGGACACAAGAAACATTTCACAGAGGATTTTCTATGGTCTGAATGTTTCTGTCTACTGCCCCAAATTCATATGTCGAAATACTAACTCCCAAAGGTGATGGTATTAGTAAAAGGAGCCTTTGGGAGGTGATTAAGTTATGGGGGGGGGTCCTCATAAATGGGATTAGTGCTCTTATAAAAGAGACCCCACCGAGCTCCTTAGCCCCTTCTGCCGTAGGAGGGTACTAGGAGAAGTCTGCAGCCCAGAATAGGTCCCTCACCCGACTATGCTGGCACCCTAAAATCGAACTTCCAGCCTCGGAAACTGTGAGAAGTAAGTTTCTGTTGTGTACAAGCGACAGTCTGTGGTAATTTGTTGTAGCAGCCTACATGGACTAAGACAGGGTCTTCTCTAAACACCCACAGAAGCTCTCCACCACAGAAGGAGTACTTTAATTCTACCCAAAATAAGCAGATGAAGTGTTCCTCCCTTTCTTTATCAGCAAAAGGGAATGTCACAACCATTTACACCTTCCTACGCCACAAGGATGCCTCTGAAAAGGCTCACTGAGTCAGGAAAGTGGATGATTCCAAGGGCAAGATTTGACCACAGCCGCTAACAGGAAAGAGCTTCTTCCCTCAACACTGTCCAGTAACCCCAGCTGTGATGACTGCCCATTCCCACACAGAACCAACCATACTAGCAGTTTTATTTTCATTGGCAGCTACTTTTATGATTCAGATGTCCCCAGTTAAGTTAATTCCTCAGTTAGGTTTCCAGAGCTGCTGAACAGCATCTCATATTGTCTGCAACTTGACAGGTTGTTGGGGGAGAGAGAATGTAGGTAACTGACTGGATTGGAATGCACTTTTTTTCTCCTCTTAATATTTCTTTGGGGCAGGGGACACCACACTTCTACTCAATTAAGAGAAATATTTTTAACAGTACAGAGGTCATTTATTTATTCATTTTTTTTATTTGCACTTCTCATGCCATGAATTCATAGGAATGGATTTCAGCAGCTCAGGCTCCTTTCCATTGGTTCTCACAAAGTGTGCTTCTCTGGGTGGAGCAGGCTGGTGTTTCAGTTGAACCCAGGTACCTTTCTGTTTGGCTTCCTTCTTTTTTTGATCATTTTTCTTCACCCGTTTCAAGAAGCTATCTGGGCTCTTAGAGTGCTTACGGGTAATATGCTTGGTATGTTTTGTTCTTTACAGCTACAGGCATACAGGTCCCTGTGCTTGAAACGAACTGTTTACCAAGTTTGTAAGTTTTTAAACTTACTACTTAATAAATTTTGAGCCTAGGTCCACATTTAAATAATGATGAAATAAATTGCTTTACCTTTTTTGCAGATCTTATTATAGAAAAGTTTACTAAGACACAAATTAGATGTTTTTACATAGCAGATAACTCTTATCTACCAACATTCAGATAAATGTGAATAATTCAGAAATAAGTGGTTTGAATGAGCCTTAGGATATACAGAAGGTGCCAAAAAAATGTATACACATTTTAAGAAAGGAAAATACGGTATTAAAATTGTAATAATATATACCAATAACAAAAGATGAGTACAAGTCATATTTGACTTCTGCAATTATAAGAGGTGCTCAAAGTGGTTACCATCAGTGAATTTTAATGCAGTTTTTTACTTTCTTAAAATGTGTATACAGTTTTTTGGTATGCTCTGTATTTGAACATATAAATAAAATACATTTACATAATTAAAATAAAAAGGATCAAAATACTTTCATTTTTAATTAAAATCATTTGATACACTGTGATGTACATTATCGTTATTGAGCATTCCTGCCTTAATTTAAAAGTGTGCTTTAGAAATGCTTATTTATATAAGAATTAAAAATGGAATAATTGTGCACAAAGCTTTACAAATTCAGAAAATATGATATCGATGAGAATGCAAAAGCTAAGAGATGGAAGGTCTAAATAGGTGACCTCCGAAGTTCTTTCAATTCCAAGAGTCTAACATCTAGAAGTTTTTTGTTTGCATTCAGTTGAGTATTTCCCTTACCAAATTTAACAAATTTAGATAAATGTATAATGCATTATTTATAAATAAAAAATGTGTAATTTGCACTCTTTTCTCTTAATTCAAACAGAATACACACAACTTGGTGTAACTGATTGATTGAATGCATAGCTAGATTTTGATCTATTATTTTCCACAAAGCATTTGAGACAACCAGCACACACACACACACAAAAAGCATTAAATGAAATAGTGGAATATAAATGGTGTAAAACACAAAATCAAGAACTTAATATAAAAAAAAAGGCAAAAGAAAAAGTCAGTATACTTGATTTACCTAAATTTCTAAGCTGGTACTGAGCTTCCTGGTAAAGTCAGTGAAAAGGAGTAGTTAGAACCAATTATATTTCTTGTTTCTACAAAGGAGGAAGTACCATACTTCCTAAAGGGAAACCAAGATTTTTCTACAAAGTATTTATAAAAGAATTACTCACAGAGAGTTTTATATAAGCTAAGTTGTATAGTAGAGAAAATCTTCAACCTTATTTCCAGCAAATGCTTTAGCAAATTTTGTTGTAGCAAAATAAACGACAAGTGTCTAATATTAAATATAATTTATTATGTGCAATTTTTCAAAGGAATGAACTAATGCAATCCCAGTGTATAGGTTTGTGGTGATTCAATTTAATTGAAAGGGAGAATAAACTGATTTCCTTGCCTTCTATTACAGTCGATTAGAATGCAGAGATGCTCTCTAAGACTTTGGAGTTAGGTAATACAGTTTGCCTATATACTGAAGCCCATTCAGTTCTTTTTGTTGGTGTCGTTTCTGTTTTTATGGTACATAGAGTTTGTTTTCAGTCAGTAATAATAGTAGTAATATGGAGTACATGCTATGTGACAATTCAGAAGTTCAGAAAGATCTCTCCATTCAAAATTTGAGCCTTTTTTCCCATTCACATGCTAGGTCCTTTTGTTGATATTTGACCTATTGATATTTGATCCATTCCTTTCCCTTTTCACGTTACTTACCATAGCTTTCTCTTTATGAATGTTCCAAAATCACCAGTAACACTCCCAATCACTTGTCACCTTAACACAAAGAAACATGTATTAGAACATTTCAATCTAAGATGAGGTCCCAAATGTGGCTGTCCATTTGGCCACAGTCATAAGCTCAAACGTATCATGAAAGGGAAGATAAGGAGTGGTGTTTTGGAGAGATTGTCTACATCTGTAGACCCTGATCTCAGCACCTTCTACCAGGTGCTTCTTTGTCTTGCAGGTTTCTTTGAGGGTGAGGATTTTTGTTTTGTTGTTGCTCTATTGTTTTATTTTGTTTTACAAAAGTATTTATGAATCATATATTTTTATGTTCTTGCAAACCAGGGAGGCTAGGTTGGGAATGAGGGCCAGAGCTGAAACCTCTAGTGGCCCCTGCCACTTATTCATTCATCTGTCCAAGTATGTGTGATACATCTATTGTTTTGATTACTAGAAGGCAAGTAAAATATGGTTAATTCAGCTAGTGTGTAGTCTGCTGGAAGTATGAAAGTCTGAATTTGCCAGTAATTATTGCACATCTAAGTGGTATCATAAGCAAGTTTGGGGAAGTAGAAAAGAGTTAAGATTGTATACATCACCCAAGGAAGAATAGATTCCATTATCTCTTTATATACCTAATCAAACCTATTTTCCTGAGTTCAAAGTTTCACTTATTAAAACAAAGACATAACATAAATCCAGTGTAATCATTCAAGACAGGAAATGTCAGAGATATGCGTGGTGTGTTTATGCACATGCTTCTGTGTGTGTTGAAAAAATTACCAGCACCAAAACTATTTCCCTGAGCAGTCCGTTTATGGGTCCTGGAAAATCTAAAAAATACCAATTACGCTGGCCAGAAGGTCTTTAGAAAATGTTAAATACTTCATGAAGTCAAAAAACAACATGAGAAACAGTGACATGATGCCTCAAGCTCATTTCAAAAGAGCACCATTTGACGCAGGTTTCTGTGGATCACAGAAGTCTTTGCTCATTATGGAAGCTTTCGATGTCCATTTTTTTTCAGGCTTTGTTTTCTTCCTCAAATCCATGATATAAAGCAGAATCAAGGAGAATTCTACATATTTCTGTTCATTAAGATATTCCAGGATGACATCATAAAAATGGCGGTGTGAGGTGAGCCTCTTGAAATCTCCCCTGGAATGTACAACAAATTGAACAAATATAACTCCACAAAGGACTCCCCGCGCAGCAGACAGGAAGACTAAGAGGCCCACTACTGAAATCATCTAAAGGTGGGCAAATTGTGCGAGTGGGGGAGGAAGGAAGAGAGAAGTGCGGAGGAGGATGCCTGGGCACAGGACGCAGACCCAGTTCAGTGCTCCAAGCTCGCTGCATTCCAGAACTACCATAGCTATGGGAGAGGGAAGAACTCGGACTGCTAGGGCTCCGCTTATGGCCCACAGGGCTGAGCAGACAGCATATAACATGGCTCAACCCAATGCTCATGGCAGACACCTCGGAGCAAAGACTGAGGGAAGAAGGCTGAAAATGGTCTAAGCCCTCACTGCTGAGCAGAGAATAGAAGCCTTAGGCATTGAGCCTAGCCGCCCCCTCCCTATCCTCCAAGAGCTCGCCCCGCCCCCACCTGCCCAGTGTTAGAAGCGGAACAGTAGCGATATCAGATCAAAAGAACAGAACATTTACAGTTCTGGAACTGTGGTCCGCAGACATAAACTCACAGCCCAACTAGTTCCAGCAAAGGGGAGGGAGCTGTGGAAGCAGGACTGGCTGTGGTGGTGGTCTCTGCCATTGCTCTGGGCCACCTCTCACAACCCACCCCACCCCTGGCCCCACCTATCTGGGTGGATCCCTGCAGGAGTAAACAGAACTGCTGAAACACGCGGCCTCTGAATCTGGTACCGGAAGAGCATTGGAACTTCAGAAACTCTCCACATCCCCCCACGGGGGCTGTGCCCTATGACCCGGGTGAACAGTTCACAGAGGAGAAACCTGCCTTCCAGGGAATATCCCCATTGTGTGAGAAGCCGGAATAGTACAGAGAGAATATAACACTACAGTGTGAGAGAGAATGAAAGGCTGCAGTCAGAGAGAAAATAAAACATTCTACCAACACCTACTGGAAAACAAAAGAAAGACGTCTTTCTATCAACCTGTTGCAGAACCCACTCCTGTAGATGTCTAGGAAGAGAAATAATAAATCATTTATTGCCATGAATAACCAAGGTAACAAGACAGCTCAAAAAGAAAATGAAAAGTCTCCAGAAAATGAACTTAAAGACATGGAAATATGTGACTTAAATGACAGAGAATTCAAGATTATAGTTCTTAAAAACCTAGTGAGATGCAAGAAAACACAGATAGGCAGTTTAATGAACTCAGAAACAATCAAAGAACAAAATGAACATTTTACCAAAGAGATTGAAATTTTAAAAAAGAACCAACTAGAATTTCTGGAGATTAAGAATGCAAAAAAAAAAAAAGAAGAATAAAATAGCCAGCTTAGGTAGTAGAGTTGACCAGATGGAGGAAAGAATCAGTGACATCGAAGATAGAAATCTGGAAATGACATGGATGGAAGAAGAAAGAGCCTTGAGACTTAAAAGAAATGAAAGAACTCTACAAGAACTTTCTGACTCCATCAGAAAGAGCAATATAAGAATAATGGGCATATCAGAAGGAGAAGAAAGAGAGAAAGGAACAGATAGACTATTCAAACAAATAGTCGACGAGAACTTCCCAAACCTGTGGAAAGAACTGGATCCTCGAATCCAAGAAGCAAATAGAACACCTAATTATCTCAACCCCAATAGGCCTTCTCCAAGGCACACTGTATTGATGCTGTCAAAAGTTAATGACAAAGAAGGAATCCTCAAGGCAGCCAGGGAAAAGAAGACGGTAAGCTACAAAGGAAAGCCCATTAGATCATCATCAGATTTTTCAGCAGAAACTCTACAAGCCAGGAGGGAGTGGAATCAAATATTCAAACTATTGAAAGAGAAAAATTATGAGCCAAGAATAATATATCCAGCAAAGGTATCCTTTAGATATGAAGGAGGAATAAAGACCTTTCCATACATACAGAAGCTGAAGGGATTTTCTAACACATGACCTGCACTACAAGAAATACTGAAGGAGGCTATTTGAGCAGCATAAATAGGGATAATCTGTGACAACCAAAACATAAAAGAAGGGAGAGTAAAGGCCAGAATCAGAATATGCGAATGGAAAAAGTAAGCATGCGGAAGAAAATGAAATACTCTAAACATCAAACTTTCTTTTACATAAACTTAACGGTAACCACTCAAAAAAAATCCAGAACTGAAACATATAACGTAATAAAAGAAGAAACAGGGAAAAATCATAGCATACCACCACACAGAAATAATAGACAACAACAAAAAGGCAAAGAAACAATGGAGACTCAGTGTTACCAGAAAACCAAAGATAGAATGATAGGAAATCCTCACATATCAATAATCACCCTAAATGTAAATGGACTGAACTCACCAATAAAAAGGCACAGACTAGCAGATTGGATCAAAAAACTAAACCCAACCATATGCTGCCTCCAAGAGACACATTCAGCTGCAAGGACAAACATAGACTCAAAGTGAAAGGGTGGAAATTGACAGTCCAAGCAAATAGTATCCAGAGAAAATCAGGTGTATCCATACTGATATCAGATGAAACAGACTTCTGGATAAGAAAGGTAACAAGAGACAAAGATGGACATTTCGTAATGGTAAAGGGTTCTATACAACAAGAAGACATCACAGTCATCAATATTCATGCCCCCAATCAGGGAGCACTGAAATATACCAAACAACTACTATCAGAACTAAAGTGAGAAATTGACCAAAACACAATTATACTATGGGACCTAAATACATCATTGACAGCTATGGATAAATCATCCAAACAGAAAATAAATAAAGAAATAGCAGCCCTAAATGACATATTAGATGAAATGGACATAATTGACATTTATAGAGCACTTCATCCTAGAACATCAGACTACATTTTTTTCTAGTGTATATGGAACATTCTCAAGGATAGACCATATATTGGGACATAAAACTAGCCTCAGCAAATTTAAGAAGATGAAATCATCCCAACCATATTCTCTGATCACAAGGCTTTGAAATTGGATATTAACTGCAAAAAAAAGCAGGAAAAACCACAAAAATTGGAGATTAAACAACATACTTTTAAAGAATGACCAGGTCAAAGAAGAAATAAGAGGAGCGATCAAAAGATACATGGAAACAAATGAGAATGAAAATACATCCTACCAAAATTTTTGAGATGTAGTGAAAGCAGTTTTAAGAGGGAAATTTATATCATTACAGGCCTGTCTCATGAAACAAGAAAAATCCCATATACATAACCTCACGTTACACCTTAAAGAACTAGAAAAAGAAGAACAAATGAAACCCAAGGTCAGCAGAGGAAAGGAAATAATGAAAATCAGAGCAGAACTAAATGAAATAGAGAACAAAAAGACAATAGAAAAAATTAATGTGACAAAGAGCTGGTTCTTTGAAAAGATTAATAAAATTGGCAATCGCTTGGCTAGACTCAGTAAGATATAAAGAGAACATACACTAATAAACAAAATCAGAAATGAAAGAGGGGAAGTTATCACGGATGCCACAGAAATTCAAAGGATCATCCAAGAATACTATGAAGGACTATATGCCACCAAATTCAATAACCTAAAAGAAATGTACAAGTTCTTAGAAACATATACCCTTCCTAGGCTGAATCACGAAGAATAGGAAAATTTAAATAGACCGATCAGCAGTAAGGAAATTGAATCAGTCATCTGAAACCTACCCAAAAGCAGAAGTCCAGGACAGATGGCTTCACTAGTAAATTCTACCAAACCTTCAAAGAGGATCTAATACCTATCGTACTCAAACTCTTTCAAAAAATTGAAGAAGAGACAGTACTCCCTAACTCATTTTATGAGGCCAACATTACCCTGATACCAAAATCTGGTAAGGATAACACAAAATAAGAAAGCTACAGACCAGTGTCTCTGATGAATACAGATACAAAAATCCTAAACAAAATTCTAGCAAATCGAATGCAACAATGCATTAAAAATATTATTGATCACAACCGAGTGGGGGTCATCCCAGGGGCACAAGGATGGTTCAACATATGCAAATCCATCAATGTGATACATCACGTAAACAAAATAAAGGACAAAAATCATATGATTATACCAATTGACGCAGAAAAAGCGTTTGACAAGATACAACATCCATTTATGATTAAAACAGTAGAATAGGTATAGAAGAAAAATACCTAAACATAGTAAAGGCCATATACGACAAGCCCTCAGCTAATCTCATAATTAATGGTGAAAAACTGAAGCCCTTTGCTGCATGTTCAGGACCATGACAGGGCTGTCCCCTATCACCTCTGCTTTTCAACATAGTGTTGGAAGTCCTCGCCAAAACAATCAGGCAAGAGAAAGAAATAAAGGCATCCAGATTGGGAGTGAAGACGTTAAATTGTCACTTTTTGCAGATGACATGATGCTATATATAGAAAACCCTAAAGACTCCACCAAAAAGCTATTAGAAACAATAAACGAATACAGTAAAGTTGCTGGCTACAAAATCAATGTACAAAATTCCATTGCATTCCTATATACTAACAATGAAACCTCAAAAAAAGAAATAAAAAAACAATTCCTTTTGCAATTGCAACAAAAAGAATAAACTACCTAGGAATAAACTTAACCAAGGATGTGAAAGACCTATATGCTGAAAACTATAAGATATTTTTAAATTAAATTGAAGAAGACACAAAGAAATGGAAAGACATTCCATACTCATGGATTGGAAGAATCTATGTAGTTAAGATGGCTGCATTACCTAAAGCAATATACAGATTTAATGCAATCCCCATCAAAATCCCAATGGCATTTTTTAAGGAAATAACAAGAAATCATCAGATTTGTATGGAACCACAGAAGACCCCAAATAGCCAAAGCTATCCTAAGAAAAAAGAACAATACTGAAGGTATCACACTCCCTGACTTTAGCTTGTACTAAAGGGCAACAATAATCAAAACAGCATGGTATTGGCAGAAAAATAGACACACAGACCAATGGAATAGAATTGAGAACCCAGAAATAAACCCACATAAATATGGACAGATAATTTTTGACAAAGAAGCAAACAACATACCATGGAGAAAAGACAGCCTCTTCAATAAATGGTGCTGGGAGAATTGGAAAGCCACGTGCAAAAGAATGAAACTGGACTGCTATCTGTCACCATGTACCAAAATTAATTCAAAATGGATCAAAGACCTAAGCATAAGACCTGAAATAATAAACTGCATAGAAGAAAACATAGGTGCTGAACTTACGGACATTGGGTTCAAAGAGCATTTTATGAATTTGACTCCAAAGGCAAGGGAAGTAAACGCTAAAATAAATGAATGGGACTGTATCAAACTTAAAAGCTTCTGCACAGCAAAAGAAACCATCAACAAAATAAAGAGGCAACCAACTGAATGGGAGAAGATTTTTGCAAACAACGCCTCCAATAAGGGGCTAATATCCAAAATATACAAGGAACTCGTACAACTCAACAACAAGAAAACAAACAACCCAATTGAAAAATGAGCAGATGACCTGAAGAGACATTTCTCCAAAGAGGACATACAAATGGCAAATAGACATATGAAAAAATGCTCAACATCACTAATCATCAGAGAAATGCAAATAAAAACCACAATGAGATATCACCTCACCCCAGTTAGAATGGTTATCATCAATAAGAAAATAGTAACAAGTGTTGGAGAGGCTGTGGAGAAAAAGGAACCCTCATACACTGTTGGTGGGAATGCAGACTGGTGCAGCCGCTATGGAAGGCAGTGTGGAGGTTCCTCAAAAAATTAAGAATGTAATTACCGTATGACCCAGCAATCCCTCTCTTGGATATCTACCCAAAAAATCTGAAAATATTATCCATAAAGACATGTGTGCTCCAATGTTTATTACAGCTTTATTTACGGTGGCAGATATATGGAAACAACCACAATTTCCTTCACTAGATGAATGGATAAAGAAGTTGTGGTATATATACACAATGGAATACTATTCTGTGGTAAGAAAAGATGAAACAGTACCATTTGTGACAACATGGATGGATCTTGAGATTATAATGCTAAGTGAAATAAGTCATACAGAAAAAGTAGAGAACCATATGATTTCACTGATATGTGGTATATAAAACTTAAAACAACAAAAGAACAAAACAAACAAATGAAGGAAGAAAAACTCATAGACATAGACAATAGTTTAGGGGTTACCAGAGGGTAAGGGGGGAGGGAGACTCTAGAAGAGGGTAAATGGGATCTAATATATGGTGATGGAAAGAGAGCTGACTCTGGGTGGTGAACACACATTATGAGATATAGATAATGTATTACAGAATTGTGCACCTGAAATCTATGTAACTTTACTAACAATTGTCACCCAAATAAACTTTAATTTTTTTAAAAAAAAGGGATATTCCAGAATGAAAATTGGCACCTGTATTTGAAAAAGCCCAGTGTCCCTAACTTTATTCTGTGATTAGAATGAAAACCATGGAGACTAAGAGAACTGTGAAAATTCAGAGTAACAAGGATGCTCTGAAAGAAAAGAAACCGACATCTATACAACGTGGCCATTTAAGCTATTTTGCCTTAAAATAATGTCAAATTCCAAAGTGAGTAGATAGTACAGTAATCTGTCTGTTCAGTTTAATCCATATTCTGTTTTAACTTTAAGTACACATATACTGCATTTAAATATTTCCGTACTGCTAACTAGACACTACACCAAGCACTTTACCTGCGTTTTCTCATTTAATTAACAACAGCCCTCTAAATGTTTCCCCCATTTTATAAATGAAGAAACTGAGGCTTAGAATTGTCGTATAGCAGGTGAGCCAGGAGAGAACAAGTCTGACTGATCTGGAACCGGCCATGCTGATGTTCCAAGTTGGCAGACAATCAGATGTCACTTTGCATAACTACAAGACAGAAGATGCAGTGAAGGTGAAGAGATTAAGGGATTTGAATTTAGAACACCTAAATTTAAGTTGCACAATCTTGAGCAAAGACAGTTAACCCATTAAGTCTCAACTTCTTCTATAAAATGGGCACAATGGAAAAATAATATCTCAAAGTTTTTGTATGAATCAAACGAAATAGTGCCTGAGAATGCACTGTATAAGTACTGAGAGAAATTGTATGGATCTTGTTATTATCATTAATTTTCTGAGGTTTCTTGCCTCTCTTCTGATTATCTCTTCAAATCTGCTATGGTATAAGAATCAGTCTCACTAGAATGCTGCGTTGGAAATGTTTTTCTTCCAAATGGTTTGTTTGGTTGGTTGATTGGTTGTTGGTTGGTTGGTTGTTTTTGCTCCTAGGATATGTATTTGTTTATTTTCTGGTTCCTATTATGTTTTAAATATGAGGGGTAACTGGGTAATTACTTTCTAGATTTGTTATCACTTTCATTTGCATATTTTTCACATTAAAATGCGTAAAATGAGGTGCTTATTTAAAAAAATGATAACCATTATTTTATGTTAATATTTCTCTGATCATCTCTAATTTCTATCAATGTGTAAATGAAGATTTTTATTACAGAATTGTAATCAAAGTGTATGCAATCCATACTTGATTTTTTTTCATATTTTTAGGTGATTTACAAAAAACTAATATTTTTATGTTTATTTTTACTGACTGAATAAAATAACATAGAATTAATATGCCATAAATAACTTGATCGTCCCCTATTACTGAATATTTGTGTTGTTTTTCTGGGTTTCTATAATGTTTCAATTGTGCTGCAAAGTACCTTGATACCTTGAGCTTATAATCAACATAGGGGTATTTCTATTTTTATCAAAGCATCAACCATACCACCTTAAGTACTTTGAGCTATATAATTTTAATTTTCCTATGTGGTTATACTTAGCTCTTTAATCTAACTAAAGTATATAAGGTAAAAAGTGAGTTTTCTCAATGTCAATATGCAAGCTTCTAAGAAGCAGTCAATTAGTAGCAATAATAGCATCCCCCACTGTTTATATTTTGAAATATCATGATATAGTTTTTCTTCTTGATAAGTGGTTTTTAATTTTGCATCCATCCCATCATTAAAATGCAGAGATGCTAAGACTTTGGATAGAGAGTTGACATTCAATTTTATTTTATATTAGTTTCAGGTGTATAGCACATATATATAGTCACAAGATATAAAGTACAGCATAGGGAATACAGTCAATGGTACAGTAATAGCTATGTACAGTGTCAGAGGGGTAGTAGACTTGGGGGGATTATCACTTTGTGAGGGGGTGTGAATGTCTAATCATTATGTTATTTTGTACACCTGAAACTAATAAAAACAATTAGTTTAGCAAGTTTACATAATACAAATTTTTAAATTTATATTTAATTAACTAAAATCTTCATAAAAATTATTTTATTAATTAAAATTTTTAAAAATGGATAGACAGAGGATAAGGTTTATTGCATAATTTAAGGCAGAACAGACAGGACAGAATCATCTTGGCTTTTCAGTTCCTGAGTAGATTTTTGAGAGATGATCATTCTTGAAGGCCACATTTTCAAGAGCCAGGCTTGGGAGATAAATTTTTGGGTTTGTTTGTTTGTGTTTGTTTGTTTGTTTTAATTCTAAAAACTTTAAAGATTTAAAGGCCAACCCTTGCAGAAGTCATAAATTTTATCCACACATGGGTTGAAAAAAGTGTACATGATGGTGTAAGACCTAGGTGAGGGAATAAAAGTATTACCAGCTGACAAGAAAAGCAGAGGAGATGTGACTACAACTTTTCTACAGTGAGCCTCTGAAGATGACCAGATCAACACCTCATTTGAGGTTTGTGAAGAACAGACTTCAGGGTGGCCCCTCTAATCCCCATCTTCTTGTGTCCACACCCTTAAATACTTCCTCCCCTTGAGGGATGTCAGGACCTGTGACTTGATTCGAACCAGTAGAATATGGCAAATTAACAGGATGTCACTCCTATAATTACGTTATGTTTTATGGAAAAGGTAATGGGATGACACTCCTATGATTATGTTTTGCATAATCAGCAGTTTTAGCATCTTTCCTTGAGTGCTTGATGAAATGATCTAGCATGTTGGAGAAGCCCACATGGAAAGGGAATGCAAGCAGCTTCTGGGCACTACTGATGGTCTCTAGGATCCGAAGGCAGCCAACAGCCAGGCCAGCCAAATGTCAGGGCTCTCAGTCCTACAACATCAAGGAATAGAATTCTGCCAACAACTTAAATGAGCTTGGAAGGTGGGTCTTCCCCAGGAGAGACTTCAGATGAGAACACAGACTGGCCAACAGCTTGACTGCAGTCTGGTGAGACCGAGAAGAGGACCCAGCTAAGCCATGCCTGGACTCTTGACACACAGGAAGTGTGAAATAACATATATGTGCTAATTTAAGCTGCTAAAAATGTGATAATTACCACCAACAGAAAACTAATGCAGGGTTGAAATCCTCAAGGAGAACGATGGATTATATGAACTCCAAATAGATTAAGAGGATAACACAGCAGAAGGAACTATTCTCCGGCAACTGGGAGCATAACATATGAGATTGGAATCCTTGTAGAGAAGCCCCTAAGCCTTAGAAGTGAAGGGAGTGCCAAGACAGACGCCTGAGAGCAGCCTCCTCCAATTCCACACTCCTCAGTGTTGCAGGGACGAGTGTCAGAAAATTCTCCTAGCTGCCTAAGAGGGTTTGCAAAAGTGACTGAAAAAGCCAGTGGCCCAAGGAAGCCTGGAGTTGGAACAAGACACAGAATTCATGGCCCCTAAGGCTTCAACACGAGATGCAGACCACATCAAGAAATGCCAGCAGAAGCTGGAACAGAGAGAGAAGTGCCCACAAAGCCAACTCCCATCATCTAACACCAGGACAATTCATAAATCTACTTCCATCCCAGGAAAGGGGAAAAAGGGGATGGGAAAGAAAGAACCCAAGCGGATTGTATTAAATCCAGATTGTATTTCCTTAAATAGGCCTGCTTAAATGTTCACCACCAGTAGAAATAGAAATTTGAAAGCTAAATTAAGTTTTATTTATAGAGAAGTAAAGTGACAGTTTTATAACCCAAAATGCCACCTAATTGAAGCCATAAAATTTAGAAATCCCTATATTTACTATGACAAATATAAAATGTATATTTGTGTGTTTTTACATATACTAATATTATATTTGGGCTTTATTTTAACTTATTAGCTCCATTTTCTGATTTCTGTAATATGTATTCTGTGGTCTAATATTATTTTTCTGTTGACTTCTTTATTTTGATATGTTTATAAAGAACCCATTTGCAAATCAGGAAGTATTTTCCATTTCAAGCTTTATTCCTCATATCTTTAAGGCTTTGTTGGAATGACAAAATTCTCCAACACTACTGAGATATCAAAGCAGGTACCTTTGCATTTGTGTCTGCATTCTACACCAAACATCTATCATGTCCCTAACACAGAGCCAATTTAGTTTCCACAAGCGAAGTGTCAACAGTTATTAAATTATGAGTGTTCCCAGCCTTTATCCTAACTCTGGCCACTAAAGATGAGTCTGGCTTGAAGTCCTCAGCCTCCTGACAACTGAGGTTTGTTATGCAGAACCAGAAAGAAAGCCAGAGGCTGAGAAAGACTGGAAGAAAACAAGCTAATGTTCAAACAGGAAAATGTTCAAACGGGGAGGTGTGAAGATTTTAGGGACAATTTATGATGAAAGAAATGTGAAAGCAATTGCAATGATAAAGAAATTAAATGAGAAAGAGGAAGAAAATTTTAAAACATCACTGCAGTGGATGGATCACTCTTCATGCCATTTGAAAAGTGCAAATGAAGCTTTTGTTATTCTGAGATAATTTTGTGGCTGGATGTGTTCATTTTCACCTTGACACCACTTATTCTAGGCACTATATGATTGTATGAAATTGTTTTTCATAAGCGCAAGCTGAGCACCTTCAATTTCATGATGGTTCAAGGTCTTCATTGTGTTGGGTCATGCCAAGAGTATGAAACTTCACTGTGTGAGGTTGTAGAAGTAAATACAAGTGTTTGGACTGAAGTGGGCTTTCCCCAGGATGTACCATGGAGACGCTTGAGAGTATTTTCTTAACCAATAAAGCTCTGGTTTATCTTTGGAATATTCCTCCTAAAAGTGAGCAGGATGCATTTAATTAAAATTTTTCCCAGAGATTTATACATATGTATCAGTCACTTTGCTGCATAATAGAGAACAACAACAACAACAAAAAATCTCAGCAGCATAAAACAAAGCATTTCTTTCTCACTCACCAGAATGTTGTTTACTGAGGTTCAGCTCATATAGGCTGAGGTCAGTTGGACTTGGCTCCAAGATGCAGTTGGGTTCAGGTCTTTATGTACCTCTCATGGTCTTTGGACCAGCACCTATGCAAACAATCTTCTTTTTTGGGCTGAAAAGTAGGAGCTCAAGGAAACAAGCCTGTGCAAGCACATTTCAAGACTTTGTTTGCATCATGTCCACTAAAATCTCATTGGTCAAAGCAAGGGGTTAAGCAAACCTCAAGTCAAGGACTAGAGATATACACACCACCACACATGAAGTCATACTACAGAGGAATGCAGAATTGAGACATATGAGCGGTTTGCTAAAGCCTTTCCTAACACACTCATAGGATTTAATGTAACCTCACTATTATATTTTCTGATCTTATAAAAAATACAAAGATTATATTGATTAGTTTCATTTCTTTAAACCACATCCCCTGACTGTGTAGACAAATAAGACTTGCTGGCATTAGCAGAATCAGAATGAAATAATGTATGGGCAACCATACATGAAAACTGTGGCTGCAGAAGCCAGAAAGCTGTAGACAATCTCCGTATCCATCCCATACACATACAGATGCCTGCACCGCTAACTGTGGATGCTGCCACGGATAAGTTCCTGGCCACCCAGCGCTGGAGTGAAGATGATGCAATTTGGCACTGGAGAAGATACCAGTGGGGGGGAGGGGAATCTGTACTAGCAAATTTAAACCCCATGATGGAGAGGCTGATAAACCAGGAAAATCACAGCTTGATTTAGAAAGCAGCAGGGAGCTAGGAGGGAGACTTAAAGAGGAAGATTGAATAGCTGGTGCAATAGAAAAGGAAGATTGCTTTTGCTGAAGACGATTTTTGAAATTTCACAGAAACATGGCTGTGCTACCATCCAGATGAAGGACTCCAGGAAGAAGCCATACTAAGGTGGGAAGAAATAGTAAATCTCCCAGTTAAAAAAAAAAAAAAAAAAAAAAAAAAACACAAAAAACATGAATGAAGATTAAGGCAAATATGGCCATTATAAACAAATGGGTTACAAGTGTTTTCATTACCAGAAAAGCTCAGCTTACACCTTACTTAACAGCATCAAATGTCAGAACCAAACAGGGGCCTTTTGCCTGGGAGAAGATGATAGGAGGAGCACCAGCCTACGTGGCACCAGCTCTCCATCTGTGCTCATAGTAGTAAATGTTGCTTCCCCACTTTGACTGCGGTAAAACAAAAGGTATCTCAGTTCTGCGTCGGCCGTAAGCTGTGGAACCTTGGGCTATCAATTTATTGACTGTCTGCCTCAGGCATTAGTTATTCATAATTGATTTAAAACTATCTAAATATATTAATATGTCTACCCTCTTCTTACTTCAGAGAGATTTTTTTTTAATTCTGCAAAAATGCATTAAGCTCTTCCAAAAAAGAGGTGTCATCTTATTCCAAAATATAGTAGATGTTATTTTCATCCTGCCTCATCCCAATCAATCTCATTATACCAGCATTTTTAATGGATGAAATGTTTTCCCACTGAGTTCTTGGTAGAGTTCCATGTGATCATAAGCTAATCACCACAATAGTCTCAGCGTTGCCCAGTCTGCTCTCCACTGCGTGCTAGGACTGTTGGAGGAGGGGAGCAATTGATGTTTTTAATTAATGATGACACCCCAAAAGAAAGAAGTACAGTGTTAAAGCAATTTCAAATTCAGGAAGAAGACATCATTCCTTCTTCAATAACAATTTCTAGATGACTAGCAGTCATTTCAAAGAGAGGTTCGGTTCCCAGAAGATTCTCCTTCAGCATAATCATGAAACTTTTTTTTTGCGTGCATCGATTGGAAATGGCATTGAGGACAACTCTGTTCAGCAAAAGCTCATACATCACAATATGAAGTATACCCAAACTCATTTTTGAGTTAGCTAGCTTATACTATACAAATTCTTTAATCCTTTGATCAAGATAGAAGTCTTGTCAATTAGAGTATGTGAAGAAGCAGCTCTGGTTTTTCTTATAGGAAATAAAAGTTCCCCTTGAATTGAAATGTTCCTAGACAGAACATTCTGGAAGTATCATCCCTGGTCACCCAGATTTTCACGTATTAAAATGGTCCTTGATATCCTGAGTATGTGGTTGCTGAACAGAGACCCTAAGGAAGATAATGAATTATAATATTTCCAATAACATTTAAAACCGCAACCGAGATAGAAGTCACTTCACATATTAAATAGACAAAAGATATCTGCTGGATATTTTGTGGCCCAATAAGAGAAGAGAAAAATCACGATGATTCATGCCTATTTACGTGTAGTATTAAACAGTAAGAAAATCATTTCCTAAATCTCCTTATATATTAAAACTTTTAGAGTTTTCATTTATGTACTCTGACAAGTGCTAAATAATCAAATAACTTTGTGTTATGTTCATCCCTGTACATTAGTTAGATAACGGTTCTAAAGTCAGCCAGGCCTGATCATGCTTCCATTCACCTGATGATGGAAATGAAAACAGCGTAGACTTGAGTCAGAGGATCAAACCTGGGTTTGCCTCTCTGTTCTTAACAAATGATTCAACCTCAGCAAGCTTCAGTTGCATTATCTCTAAAATAAGGATAAACACAGTCACTTCATGATATTATGAGATCATGTATGCAAAGTGCATGTAGAAAATCACTCAAGATAATAAGCTTTAGAACAATAAAAATTTCGTAGTTCTTACCCACTTCTGAAAATCTTCCTGAAAGTCTCTTTCTAAAAATACAAAAACTCTTTTTCTTAAACAAAATGTTTTTACAGATGTAAGGCATGAGACCTATGAAGGCAAATATCCTTAGGAAATTCCCAATTCTTTTGGCTACAGTTATAAAATATATGATACAAACTGGGCACAAAAAAATTCCTTTAGAAATGTCGCAGTCCATGATGCGCCAAGTTTTATTCCACAACTCATTTGGATAAACACTAAATTGGAATGATTGTCACCAAAAGAGAGAGAGGGAGAGAGAGAGCGGCTGAGGAAGAGGGAGAGAGAGGCTGAGAGACACTACTATGCTGGCCTCTCCAAGTCCTATTTGAGTTCCCTGTAGTACGTGGCTTGGAAGAGGAATGGGGAAATCCAAACAGTCAGCTAATAATCCTGGTGGATGTTGAAAAGGCCACGCACTTGTCACAACTGATAACTTACTCCCCTGACAATAGATAGACTGAGGATATCACAGGATTGTTTTTCATTGCTGAAAGACAAACAACTATTGGCAAATCCTAATTTATCAATAGGTAATAGCCCTGAATTTGTTATCCAGGGTATAGGTGATGGTGTGGTGCCAGAATGAAGACATTCCCCTGTACAGGCTTCTGTGTAAGGGCAAAGCTTATGCACTGTATGAAATAGACAAGAGGAACTAATTTTTTGCTTCTTTTTCTTCACACCGTTTTCTTAGTCCCTAGTACTCCTTTTCTCCTGTTTCCAGTCGCTCAGGTTGCCCAAACTTCTTTAGCGAGACCCCATCTGGTCCCCAAATTCCTGTAAATGCAAAATGTACTCCTCCTCACAAAAATTCCTGACAGAATATTCATCTTACAACAATCAGGGTAAAACCATTTATACTAACATGTGATGGATAGTCCCATAATCAGGAGTTATTTGCATTTTTTAAAAAGGATGACTATTGCCGAAATTAATGTCTAATTAGTAGAATACAAGATAGTGTTACAAGGTATAGTAAATATAAGGCTTTTCTTTTTTAATTGAGGGAAGGAGAAAAGGATGATTGGGCTTTAAGCAGGTGAGCCCTCAGGCTCTGCTCCTCTAAACTGACCTGTTTTGTTCATTTTCAGATTCCTTCCTTCCTCAAATTCTGCTACCATAGCTCCTCCACCAACTCCACACTTTTTTGTTTGTTTGTTTGGTTTACCCAGAATGGTCCTCATAACAACAGAGACAAAGTTGGTGTGGGAGAGGGCATAACTGGGGCTTATGGGTACTATTAGCTAGAAGTGAGCACATTTTTCATCTGAATATTGATTTTTTTTTTAATCTACATTGCTACGATTGCATAAAAGCCCGACCCGGAGTTATGAACATGCCACTTATTATTCCCGTCTATGGAAACAAAGCTAGATATGGATAGAACTTGAAATATGTCAGGGTACAAGTCAAAAAAAAAAAAAAGATGGTTGTCCACACTTTTATCAATATGTGACTCCCATTTCCGTGGAACTTGAAAGGGTTCATAGGAGTCCACAAACTGCCATGTAGACAACTGGCAAGAGTTGTCAATACAACCCCAGTACAGGAAGAAGCTTGGAAGAGGTTAAATGTCACACCCACAGGGAAATGGTGCTGAGACTAGAATCAAAGTTCTGACTCCCACAGTGTCCTTCACTGCAGCCTTTCCTGGGCTTTTAGAATATCTCAGTTTTTAGTCTACCCATTGCTTGTACCTGTAACAAGCACAGGTGTGCACAAAAGCACATTTTAAATTGCCAGCATTTGGATTTGTTTTTGTTTATTTGACTCTCCTACATGGGTTCTTAGATTGTTTCTCATTTCGAATCTGGTAATAAGAAAAACTTCATCTTCTCTGGGTAAGCCAATTTTGAAATTTGGCTGATTCTTGATACCAACAATACAGCAGAGATAAACTTAGAATTTCAAATCCACACTGTCAGTCACTATGTGATGACTGTGTAAATAACCCAGCTTTCCACAAATACAGTTGCCTATCGACAGAACTCTCGAGAATAATAACACTAACCTGATAACGTTCTTGTTATGATTTCACAGTAATGTTATCTCTCGTGGATTTTTACAACAGCCTCATATCTGGTCTCTGACTTCCACCGTTTGCCAACGTTTCATGTATTATCAACAGAGCAGCTAGAGTGGCCCTGTTAAAACATAAGTTCTGTCACTCTTCTGCATAACATCCCCTCCCCAATGCTTTCTCATTCCTTTTGGAGTAGAAGCCAGTTATTCATTGGCTTACATTATCTGCCACCTCCTCAGTGCCTTCCTGGCCTCATCTGCCACCACTCTTGTCCTGGATCATTTTGCTCCAGCAACTCTGGACCCCTCACTATTCCTCAAACATACCAGAAACACTCCTGCCTCAGGGCCTTTACACTTGCTGTTTCCTTGCTTGGAAATTCTTGCCTTAAGTATCAAAGTGAATTGCTCCCTCACCTCCCTTTAGGTCTTTATTCAAAAGTTATCTTGTCAGAGAGTTTCTCCCTGGCTCCTCTATATAGAATTCCAAGCCCACTCTCCTCCTAATACTTCCTCTTGGTGCTTTATTTTTCTCCTTAGCATCAACTAACATGTCCTACATTTACTTATTTGTGTTTTATTGTCTGTCTCTCCCACTAGAATATAAACTCAATGTGAACATTTTGTTCACTCATTAACTATGTGACTTTGTAGGACAAAAAACTTCTCTGAACTAGAGTTTATTCATCTATCCGCAGGATAGTCTTACAGCAATGCCTGGCACACAGTAGGCACTTAATACATGGTTATTGAACTAATGACTGAATCTAAAAGAGCTTTCAAAATTATGACCATTGAAGCATGGCAAAGGGTGAGAAGAGCAAAAGGAAAAGGAAGATGTTGGGAAAGGAGAGAAAAGAATCATGTGAGAGATACTCAGATTATAGTGATACGGAAAAAGAGAACCAAGCAGCAAAAGAAACAGAGGGGGAATTGTTGTATCATACTGAAAAGCCCAGAAAAGAAACAAACGGAAGCACAAGAAAGAAGGCTGTTCTTCACTGTTCATTCAATATTCACAAGATTCAGCTACAGTTTTGTCATGAGCAGGGGCAGGCCTATCCTCAGAACTGTCGGAATCCTCTTCTCTTCTACAAACCACCAGTTCAGCTGTTCCCTCAAGGTAGTCATGGACTTGTGAGAGGCCTAAAGGGCATGCATACACGTACAGTGATTGACTCTAGGATGCCATTATTCATCAGGCCCATCTATTCTTCATCAACATCTATTTTCTTGGGAACCTGATTTAAACATATATGTAATGTCAAGAACTAAGAGAACCACTCTGGGGCATGGTCATAAACTGGAATGTTATACTCCTCAATGCACCCATACTCATATGCAAACATGCCTTGTTACTATTCATAGATTCCCAATCTACCTGCAATGCAAGGAAGGACCAGGGAATTCTACACTTTTTCCATCCAGATTCCAATGAGTGAAATCCTGTGGAGCAAGAGGGAATTTCCAGCATCCATGTATGCGATGCTCTCTAGGGTCTTAGACGGAAATTTTTCCCTGTTGGCTCAGTCCCTTATAATTTTTACTTTTTCCTCCTGGGAGCCATTTTTTCCCCTGGTACCCCAGCCTTGAAAGAACTATTCCGAGTGTCAGGTAAGTTTTGTTCTGAGATGCCTTTAAAAGTCTGTGCTGAAGAAAACAACATTCACTTTGCAACCTTCTTGGAAATTTTATTTAGCTAGAGCCTCTTCATCCCAGGGATTTAAAAAACATAATGGAAACTTTAGCTCATGAATCAAAACTCTCCAGAGCTAAAAGCTAACTGTATTTGCATAACAATTTAACAGATCCAAACAACAGGGCAAGGTCAGGTGAAATAAATTGCCAAGGTCATGATTCTCTTGAAGTGGGATTGAAATTCAAAATTGCTGAGTCCCAGTGCTTGCTCGGCCATATGGATAACTCTCCTACTCATCTAAATGCTACTGTGGCATAAAATAAATTTACTGTATGTGTGGAAACCACCGACCTGCCCTTAACCCCTTCCTTTCCTTCTAATACAAGATCATTCAGATCAGGGAGGGAAAAAATCATATCATAACCCACAGACCTCACTATAGTTCCACAAAATTAAAGAACTTACTAGAAACAGTGATATGGAGGACTCTTGGTTTAAACTAGGAAACGCTGTTGACTGTGCTTGAAACTCAAAAGTATTTTGAATCTCTTTAATGTCTTGATCAAATGATTGCTTCGAATTCACTGTTCTAATTCTGAGAACCTAAAAACATAAGGATCCTTAAAATCCGCAAAGGCCCACATGCCAGAGAGAAGGAAGCTGAGGAGATTAAATGTGTAAACACATCTTGCTTTAATACCCTTAGTTTGAAATACCTTTAAAGCGACACATCGAAGGGAAGCTCGTTAAAGTCACAGACTCTTTGAACTTATCCCAGTGAACCACTGGATTTCAGATTCCTCAGTCGCAACTCCGAATTCAGAATTCTCCGCTGCTCCGAATCCTCTCCCTAGGAGGTCGCAGGGAATATAGCAAACTAGGACTCGTGGACTTTGAGGGGTGAGGACTTTCCAGGGGCGCGGGAAGCGCGGCCCGCGAATCTCACCACCAGTGGGCGTTTAGCGCAGCCAAGCGACAGGCTGGTGCCAGGGCTCAGCAACAGGGAGGCGCGGCTGAGGCGGGGAGAACTTTGCGCTCCGAGCACAACCACCCTTTGCTGGCCAGTCGCGTCGCTCCTCGGAGGAAGCAAACGGCTGCGGCGACTGGGCAGAAAAAGGACGAAAGGAAGAGGGAAGTAGCAAGGGAAGAAGAAAAATGAAGCCAGCGCTGGGGGAGCCCGCGAGGGGATGGCCGGCCCCGGAGCAAGACGGCTTTGGCCTCTTTTCCGCACCCCGGGCGTGAACGCCTTCTCCTGCGCGACCCCAAGGAAATAAGTGGGTCTTGCCTGGGTGGAAAAGGATGCGAAAAGACTCCAAGTGAGCGTGTTGCCTCGTCGGTCACCGTTGCCCGCTAGGAACTCCGGCTGCTTCTCAGCCTAGTCTCCTCGCGGGATCCGACGCAGTGCCCGAACTGCCCTGCAGATGGGGTGGGCAGGGAACGGGCGCCCCAGCAGCGGGTGAGCGGCGCCGGCCCGCCCGCCTGCCCGGCTCCGCGCAGGGACCGGGCGGGCAGAGGATGCGTGGCGCCGGGACCCGGGAGCGGGGTCTGAGACTGCCGAGGGCACGCTAGGCTCCCATTTGGATGGCCCAGAGACCGCTACAGCTCCTGGGACCGCTTCACCTCGTCTAGTGAGCTGTACGTCCGACCTGGGGGCGGAGACCTTAGGCGGCGGCTGCAGCGGGGCGAGCCAGGAGCTGGAGGGGGCGCGCTTTCTCCCTGCGGGTCTCAGTAATGAGGAGACTGAGTTTGTGGTGGCTGCTGAGCAGGGTCTGTCTGCTGCTGCCGCCGCCCTGCGCACTGGTGCTGGCCGGGGTGCCGGGCTCCTCCTCGCACCCGCAGCCCTGCCAGATCCTCAAGCGCATCGGGCACGCGGTGAGGGTGGGCGCGGTGCACTTGCAGCCCTGGACCACGGCCCCCCGCGCGTCCAGCCGCACTCCGGACGGCAGCCGGGCGGGCGCCCAGCGGGATGAGCCCGAGCCAGGGATTTGGCGGCCCCCGGTGCCCTCGCCCGGCGCTCGCTGGTTGGGGAGCGCCTTGCATGGCCGGGGGCCGCCCGGCGCCCGGAAGCCCGGGGAGGGCGCCGGGGCCGAGACCCTGTGGCCTCGGGACGCCCTCCTCTTCGCCGTGGACAACCTGAACCGCGTGGAAGGGCTGCTGCCCTACAACCTGTCTTTGGAAGTAGTGATGGCCATCGAGGCGGGCCTGGGCGATCTGCCGCTCTTGCCCTTCTCCTCCCCTAGCTCGCCGTGGAGGAGTGACCCTTTCTCCTTTCTGCAGAGCGTGTGCCACACCGTGGTGGTGCAAGGGGTATCAGCGCTGCTCGCCTTCCCCCAGAGCCAGGGCGAGATGATGGAGCTCGACTTGGTCAGCTCCGTCCTGCACATTCCAGTCATCAGCATCGTGCGCCACGAGTTTCCGCGGGAGAGTCAGGTGAGAGGAGGCTGGCGCGTGGCGTGGAGACGGGCGCTGCTGGGGGCTGGGACCGTCGCAGCGGGCGGGGGGAGGGAGGGAGATAAAGAGAACGGGGCTTTACAACTTTGATACTGTTTGAGGATCGGACCATATCTGTAGGCGGTAGGTAGAAGGGCCTCAGAAGTAAAATAAAACATTTTAAGCGTAGATGGAAATAAAATGAGAGGTAGAGGTAGCATATAGAAGGAAGTGGGGAGAATCAACGAAAACATCTTTATCTTTTGGCCAGCTGTTAGAAACCTGGTGGATGCCCGACGGAAGTAGGAGTTCAGGATGTTGGAATGCGATCGAGGTTTTAATGACTAGACGGGGGTTGGGGATGGAGGTTCCCTGCCTGCGAGAGTTTTTTCTCTCCCTTGAGGAACTCTGAGAGCATGTGGCGGAAAGAGCAGCATCTGTTCCCTGACTTCCTTAGGTGTGCCTAAGCTTTAGGCGACGGTGTCAGGACGGAAGCACATCCCTCCGAATTCCTTTGAGACAACAGGAAATCTGTAACTACGTAGTTCAGAAGCGATAGGTAAAGAAGAGTGGTTAATTAGTCTTGGGTATTGGAATGCATTAGAAATATTGTGTGATAGCGTGAAAATGGATGGGATGAATGATACGGGTTTGTTTCTTTGTCCTTCTTACTATGTGATGTAGGCTCAAATTGGCTGTGTACAGTTCAGCCCATTCCTGCTCCAATTATCTGGAAATAAAGGAAGAAGTATATAATGATTTAGTTTACAATGGGTTAAAAAATTAAATATATTTTCAATAAAAGAAGCTATTTGTGAACTTAACTGTTGACAATAATGATGAGATAAATATTTAGGGAGAGGGTGGAGTCCTTTAAGCAATGGGAATTTTCTGCATTTTGTGCATTATTTTTATCAAAATATCAAGCTTCATTAAGCTTTGCAGAAAGCATTTATGAAACAAATAGATAATTGGTATTGGCTTAGTGAGACACTAAGGAAAGTTCTGGGGCTTGACCAACATTGTCAGTGTACTAGTAAAAGAGTCCAGACACTGGAGAATTTCTAACTCTGTATCATTTTCACTCTGTCCCTTTAGTTGGAAAAAAAAACACATATATATAGATAGATAGATAGATACACATACATATACATATATATGTGTATATATATAGATATATATATATGAAAATGAGTAAGAACAAACATCAAAAGTTTGATAGAATCTATGCATAAAATATCAAGACAGTACTAAAGATTTATTTTATAGAAAAATGAATCTTACATTTTTAATCTTAGGAAGGGCAGGCACAAGCTACTTTCAGAAAGTTGCCCAGAAGATTCCTATTTAATGCTGAACTATAGAGATTTGATCTGTAGAGTGCAGGCTAATTAACTTTTAACTAAAACATTTCCGTCACCTGAATCTGAATGACTGCAGGAAGCAGATGGGAAGGCATGGGAAACACAGGTGCACAATGCTGCCAATAGCCAAAGTGTTATAAACGTGAAATTGCATCCATAGGGTGCATCATTATTAACATATATATGCAGAATCAGATCTAATGAAATGCAAGAGTCAGCATCACTTGCTTGTCATCATTGCTTCTTTATTATCTAATACTTCATAAGTTGCCAATACTGTTCACAGTCTCCAGACTCCTCCATTTGTTTGGCAAGAATCTTGTTTGGCAAGATTGTTTGGCAAGAATCTTAAATAGCAAGAATTTCCTCTAAAATTAGTATTCCTTAGTTAGAAGGGACATTGTCTGTGTTGCGTGATGGATGTGTGCAGTATATAGCACATTATAACAAGGGGACCAGAGAAACCCTGAAGCAGCATTTAGCATCAGTAGACTTTAAAGCTTTAGGCCCACTAGGTAAACAAAGTCCTCCAGGGACAACATTTACAAGCAGACAATAAAACGAATACTCTGCTAAGCACATTTACTTCTGTATTTCAATTCAGAAATTTATTTTAAATCACTGTTGTCACTTACTTTCATGACACACATCTAGGAAGGGAGAGATTATGTTAACTCAGATCTAGTTTGCCCAACGGAGAACATTTTCTTTCATTTATCTTTGTATTTTAAATTCAAACATATCTAACTTGTTTTACTTTTAATATATCATTTAAATGTCATCTTATAATGTTCTATAGTAAGAATGTCCAGCTCAATGCCAACTCTCTGTAATATGTAGTTTTAGGTTATGACCATAATGTGCTGTCAGCAAAAATAATAACTGATCTTTCCTTTGCTTCTCCTGAAAAATGGACCTTTCTCTAATACATTGATAGATTTTTAAAATACTGTCTAAATATAGAAGAACGTCAGAGTCATTTTACACATTAAGTAAGATTGACTTAATGTAGCCACTGTCTTCATTAGAGTCTATTGCCCGGTGACCCAACTTGTTGATTGTGTCAGTGCCTGAATAAGAATTCTGGAAGAAAGTGGACTTGTCCCCACAACCGAGGAAAATAAAATTGTGTCTCTTATCCAGACAAATCAAAATTGCTTTTAGAGCAGGAGCAGCAACAGTGTTTTCTCTCTCATTTGAGCTTCTGATTTCTTTCATATGAAGTCTTTAATTACTGAATAATGGTTTCGATGGTGTTCTGCCACAACTTCTGCAGGGAAGGCGATACCACTAAAATGATCAACCCTCTGAGAAAAGCATAACAGTTTTATTTCAATATATTGCTTATTCAAAACGTTCACATAAACACAATTAACTTCCTTCAAGCAGGGAAATCCATTTAAAGAAGGATAGTTAACTACCCACTGTTGGAAACCGTATGTGTATTATCACAACATAATAAAAGCTTAATGAAACATTACGCATAGAATAGGGTCAAAGCATGTTTCCATCCAAAAAATTCTGACTTTACTACCACATTCAAACCTCCAGTTGAAGCTAACTCATTTTATTAAGATGATCCCTTCTTAGCTCTAAATTCTATTCCTATGACCTTCAAATAAGGATGGTGCATGTGGAACCAGTTACATTTACATATAAGTCACATTAAGTTCCTACAGTTCTTTCTCTTCCTTTCCCATAGTACTTTTTCTTCTAGGAGTTTTGATTAGTTTCTCCAAAATTCTTAAAATTCACCTGCTGAGGTAGTGATAGATACACGTTTCTTTCTAAAATGTTTATCTCTTGTTAATTCCATATGGCAAAGTTAATGGCGTAATGTCATTGGCTTAGATCCAAACTCATGCAATTAAAAAGTAACTACACCATTTTCAACTCTTGTTGAACGTACCAACCACAATTTGCCAGTCTCATGAGCCATATATACTAACTAATTATTAGGTTGGTGCAAAAGTAATTGCGGTTTTTGCAATTATTTTTAACCTTTTAAACCGCAATTACTTTTGCACCAATCTAATATACGTTTATTCCCACAGGAATATAAATGTTTTAGATAGTCCATTTTCTTTGACAATACAAGGCTAAGTATTAAAGCCTCTTTATTAGAATTTGACTAGCACAGCACCACTTTTGTATGGTACAAGGGTCAGAACAGTGATACCACTAATAACTTAGGCACTTCACGAGGGGACAGATGAGGGACTTTTGTTTTCAAAACATCTGCTCTCAACTATGTTGGTTTTCTTTGACTTAGTCTATGCTAAGCACTGCTCTCTCTCCTCTTGAGGAAATGTATTCTTCTGCAATTCATGATGAATGGCTGATAGTAACACGTAATTGATGCTGACTTAAAGATAAACGATTTCTAATTAAGTGTCAAGTGATGCAAAACTTTTCTTAGCAGTGATCTTTTACAGTTTCTCTTGAAGAACCAAAACTAATTTGAAATTAATTTGAAAGTTTTTATTTTTCCTTTGGGAATTTTTCTTTACAATATTAATTTATTTTTCTATATAACTAGCAAAGGGGAGACTAGCAGACACTGTTCATTGGGCAATTAGTCTGTCTCACCAACTTTTCTTTGTTCCTGCCAATGTAGTTATAGAGAGAGAGTATTTGGTTTTGATCTTCTTTGACTATTACGTCTTGAAATTAACTTAGTATTGAATCAGCTGAATTAAATATCTCAATCATTTGAAGGCCAATTTCAATATCTAATTCCTTAATGTTTTATCTTCTGCTGTTGCCGAAGGCACCTGGATTTTATGTCATTAGATTTTATTTCATGAATACCTCCAGTTAAAATGCAATCACGTTGGTTAAAAGAGCTCAATATAGTGGAAGGTATATTAAATAGTAGAGAAACTCTCAGCCAACCTCTGCCTCTTAGTGGCCATGTAATCTTGGGCAAGCTTCTTTATCTCTGAGCATGTGTGCTTATCAGTCAAAAGAAGGTATCTAACCAATCCAACAGAGTTGTTTTGTGAATCAAATGAGAAAAATGAAGTACTTTGGAAATATCAATAGTGTCAGCCAAATACCTAGTAGAGAGGTGTTTATGATCTGATATGAATCATCCAAGTCTTAGTTCTCCACTAATTCTCCATCAGCAATTACTAATCAAAATGGGATGTGATTCACAGTGTAACATGTCTCATTTTTCACCTTACTCTCTACCCAGTCCCTCATTTTCTTTCTCTTAAAAAAAAAAAAAGTAAGTGGATTTACCACCACCACCCTTCCCCTTCCCCCACTCCCCAAAAAGGGGGGGGGAAGTGAACTAAGTTCCTAAGTAAATTGCATACTTGCCTAGGAATAGAAGACATGCCAATATACCAATACACCAATGGCAACTTTTTACCTATGGTACGTCTAACAGAGTTTCTAGAGCCGTAGGTATTCTCATAAAAGCTTCAATAAGATGCCCGAAGTTTTTCAGAAACATTGGTCTCTCACATCGCTCATAAGTTGTTCCTATAGACAAACTTACAGTAGATCATTCATGAGATCATGGCCACACAGTCTGACGTCTCCACCCCCACTCCACCTGCTATACCACTAAGCACACTTGCGGCTCCTCCGACATTACTTTCACAGCATGTCTTTTTCGATGAAGAAAGCAGTGTGTTGGTTCATACTGGCATAAGCTCCTTATCTCATGGATAGATAACAGTTTGCAAAGCAGCTACTTTGAGTACCATTGCCCTAGACAATTATATGGGACTCTAATAACGAGGTATTGTTCATTTTAGTGGCACAACTAAATGTAGACAAGAGAATCTCATTGCCCTTTCTCTTGCCTACTCTAGCTACTCCCACTCACATATGCAGAAGAGTAGAGGAAACTGTACAGCACCAGAAATGTGATGTGAAATCCATAAAACTAGGCAAGAAGGAAGCAAGACCATCTCAGCATCTGCCACATTGATATTTGAGTGAATACGTACGTGAACAACAAATTAATGGAACTCTTTAAGCCACTCATTTGTCTTTCTCAGATCCTTCCTTTATGAGATGGTGGGAAGAAAGAGCAACAGCGAAAAAGTGAGCAAGGAGTAAGCCAGCTGTCTGCCATCTCCCACCTCCTCCCCAAACCTAACACATCAGCCAGATTCTCAGATCTCCTGAATGTGTAAGGTTCAGCCACTTTCAGGGGACAGTGTGTTTGATTTCCTGCATTGAGGGAGTAGGTTGATCATACTGACCTGGGTTAGTACTGTGTCAGCTGGAGTAAACTCTGACCCTGAAAGCTAGTATCTGGTTGGCTAGATGGTCTGCTTACAGAGATGAGCCTTCAAGGGTTCAAGTGGTAAAGAATTAAGCAGGATGACTTCTTTTTGAGTCAGTCTGATATATCCCTCGTTATTATTCATTTGAGACATAGATTTAGGAGAAAAAATCCAATCATATACACACATGCGCGCACACGCGCGCACGCACACGCGATAGAGGGTGCCAAAAAAATGTATACACATTTTAAGAAAGGAAAAAACTGTATTAATTGTAGTACTCAACACATACCGATAACAAAAGATGAACACAAGTCACATTTGTCCTCTGCAATTACAAGAGGTGCTCAAAGTGGTTACCATCAGCGTCCAGACACTTCTGATTATGGCGAACTACTGCTTGAGAATAGATAATATCTCTTAAAACGTGTACACATTTTTTGGTACCCCCTTATTTGTGTGTGAGTGTGTGTGTGTGTGTGTGTGTGTGTGTGTGTGTGTGTGTGTAGCGTTTATGCTTTTTAAGGCTTCTTCACAAACATGGCCCTGTAATCCTTCTAACAGTCCTGTGAGGCAGGTAACAATGAGTAGACAACATATAGTGTACTAGAAAGAGCTGTGCATTGTAGGAAGTGAGAAGTCAACAAGAAAAAAAAGACTAATAGCTCCTTCTGAATTTACTGTATTTGTCAGCCTATAATCCAATTACAGAGTGGCTCCATCATTGCTTTTGAATTATCCCAGAAAAAGGGGTAGAAGAGAGAGATATCTACTTCTAGGTTTGATTGTTAAAAGCATATTTCCCACTAAATATCCAAAAATGGAAATTAAATGAATCAGTGAATCATGATATATATTTATAAAAATGATGCAGGAAGAGTCTGAAGAGAAGTCACTGTGAGGATGTAATAATGGAATTGGAGATTGGAGTGATGCACATGGAAGATGGAAGAAGGGGCTATAAGCTAAGGAATACAGGCAGCTATTACTAGAAGCTGAAACAAAAAATCCAGGAAGTGGGTTATTTCCTCAGAGGCTCCATAAGGAATGCAGCCCTGGCCATACCTTGACTTTAATCCAGTGAAACTGATTTCAGACTTATGACCTCCAGTCATAAGTAATGAGAAAATAAATTGTGCTGTTTTGGATCACTAAGTTTGTAGTAATTTATTATAGCTGCAATAAAGACTTAAACACACTTTGTGACACAGACTTATGGAGGCGATAAAAAGGAGATAGAGGGTGACATGGCCTAGCTTCTTCTACGGAAGTAGATTCTGGTTCACCTTACACGTTTTGCAGCTGGATAAAATAAAATATCCAAGAGAAGCAGAGCTTGAGTCTTTCAAGATGCAGTGTCCCTACCCACATGTAACCATGACCCAATTGATGTTTTAGGCTTCTTAGAGGAGATTGGGTTGTTAGAAAGGTCAGAGTCTAACTTGACATGGATCAAAAGTTCAGAAGTTTCCCATTTTTCATACAGGCTTTATCTGTACTAATGTAAGTGACTTGTGGCATACGTTTGCTCACAGTTTAAGGGACAATAGCCCTATTATATACTAAGGCTTATAGAAAAATAATACCTGTAAAGCAAACTCTGCCTTTTAATGAATGCTGACTGTCTTAAAACCATTTGATGCATACAACTTTGAGGAACTCGTTAAATGCATATTGCGTTTATGATTATAAAAGTAATGCATCTGCCCTACTACTCCATGAGTGTCCACAAGTCACCTTGAGTAATGTTTTGATGCATTTAATCTCTCAAGGCTATAACAGTTTAAAATTTTTAGAAGCAGTTGGGGACAATTAAAGAAAGCTTTATGTTAACACTAACTGGACATTGGCGTCAAATATAGAAGAAAGGAAAACCTTTTCTGAAACTTTTTCAGAAAATTCAGAGTTGACATGGCTTTTTGAAGCTTGGGCACTCTGAGTTGATGGTATTTCTATATTAAATGGTGGGATTTTCCTTTGTTTTTGTAGTCTGTCTTTATATTGTCATCAGTGTAAAGTGGCTGAGTCTGCACAGTTGCAAACAGTAGCTCTGTCTGGATCTCTCACTAGCATTCTTAGAAATGACTTAGAAATAGGTTGCCAGTATGCATCTCTCAATTAGGCATGGTTATTAGCTGAACTTTTAATATCAAGCACTTGGATGGCTGTACAACCTGCATGCAATCTATTCATGTTTTATAATGAAAAAAACCTCAACTCAAAGTCAAACAACACTTGAGTTTATATTCTCCGGGTTAAAAAAAAAAAAGAAATTTATTTTCATAAACAAAGTTAGATGATCAGCATGTCTTTATCTAATAGAATCACAATTTGGCTCAGTTATAGGATTCTATGTGTTCATTCCCAACCAGAGGTACTTAAATAGGGATTCCATTAAAGAAAGAATTTGCTTCTGTATATGGTGAATTTAATAGGTACAGATAGAGAGCTGTTATTATGTTGGTACCATTCGAGGAATTAATTTGAGTCACATCACACACATTGTGTTATACACATAAGGAAATGCTTCAGTGTATATCTGAAAATGAATGATAAATCCATACCTGAATTAATGCAGTGTGCCTTCACCTGGTCGCAGGCACAGAGAGCCATCTAGTGGCCTCTACAATATAACTTTAAGTTAAAGCGTCGCAGGAATCCAACCTCACAAAACAGGAACAGGGCTCCAAACAGTTTTAGTCTATTTCCTGGTCTTTTGACCGGAGGAAATTTACGTTAATCCATCAAAGAAAAGACCTTCTTCTCCCTTTTAAGAAGATCCAAGGATCTCTGCTGTTCTGTCACCATATCTATAATTGCAGTTCTAAACAATTAAGTATGATATCTCAAAGTGTGTGTCTAGAGGGGTTGGGAGAAAATTGTGAATGACTCTACTAACTTTAAAAATACAGAGTGGTTAATTATTTTAGTAGCTGTATTTACTGTCACTTTGGTTCATAATGCAGTGTGAAAAGATGCAGCCATTTTATTGTGTTAAGTATCTCATTTGTTTCTCTTTTCTGATTATAAAAAATATACATAAATTCTTTGTGGATAAGTCTGAAATTAATAAAATGACAAAGAATAAAATACAAATACCGATAAACCCTCAATCCAGAGATCTAGACATACGTGTGTGTTATAAACTTGGGACTGTGCTATTTTATGATTTTAACTTACCCATATATTATCAACATCTTCTCATGTTATTAATATTTTTCCATCATATTGAAGGGCAGATAGTCTGTCTTTGAATGGATTGTTTCATGATTTGTTTAACCCCTCTTATTTGAATCAGGTTTTTCCCGTGAAAAAAGAACCATATTTGAATCGGGTTTTTCCCACTGCTGCTAATGGGACTTGACCAGACTCATCCTCCTGAATATTCTTGACTTTTTTGGTGCCGTGGCGCACTCTCTGCTTGGGTTCTGTGATACCATTATGGTTTCCCTCTTTTCGTCTCTTTTGTTGTCTTTCACTGATTGTGCTTTTTGTCTTCCCCCCTTGTAGTAATAATCATGATACTGTGTTGTCTGACCAACAGGAGAGCTACTAGCTCTCTGTGAATACTTGAGTTAAAATAAAGTAAGACGATAGAAAATTTAAGCCAGTTTCTCAGGCACTCTACCCCATTTCAAGTGCTCAGTGGCCACAATTGGCTAGTGGCGACTGTATTTGACAGCACATTGTGTACATTTTCCATCTTCACAGAAAGTTCTGTTGGACAGTTCTATTGCTGTCTAAGGGCGTACAATTGCAAGGAACAGAAACTCACTCCATTGAGCTCAGAAACAAAGAATTTGCGCTGAAAAACTGCAGGAAAATGAAAAGGAGCAGAATTGCATGAGGTACAGCTGGGCTGTATCACTAGGGGGCAGGGGGCAGTGTCAAAGCAGCTACTCCTTCCTTCTTTCCTCTGGGATCCAGTAGCTTGTCTCTTGCCTTCTCACTTCATATCTGCTCCATCCTCCTCTCTGGATACATGCTTCTTCCTCTGCCCTGCCATAACTTTTGCCTGAATTTGGCTCTGATTTACCATGACAGGACTGAAATCTATATGACTTTATGACTCTAACCGAATCATCTATGTTCCGTATATCTCTTAGTTCACATTTTCCATACATCTGATTGGCTCAACCCACATAAATTGGTTCCCTCTCCACCCCCAAGTTATATGCTCTCCCTTAACTCAATTAGCAATTACCCGATTCCCGAGTTAAGGGCTCAGTATAAATCTTAGAGTAGAGCAGTAGATAAAATAGCAAAGCCCCTGCTCTCAAAGAACTTACATTCTGGTGAGGGAGACAAACAATAAGACGTGCAAACACATAAATATATAATATGATATTATTAAGTAGAGGCAAGTGCAATGGAGAAAAATAATGCAGGGTAAAGGATGAGAGAACGACTATGCTTAGTCAATAAGGCCTGTCTGAAGAGGTAACGTTTGAGCAGAGAATGAAATAAGGAGTAAGCCATGCAAATATCTGAGGGAAGGGCATCACAAGCAAAGAGAATGAAAGTGCCAAGGCTCTGAGGTAGGAATGAGCATAGCAAACAATATTTATTGATAAATGCGTAAATGGACTATCCTCAGTACTATTCACTACAAGATTTATTAATGGGCACAATGTCAAAGAAGGAGGTATAAACAGTGAGGCAATAACCAGACCCAGTACACTTACATATGGGTATTTCCCAAGGCTTAGATTCCTGATTTTCGTCTCTTTGCATGTGGCAACACCAGGAATTTCTAACTGGCATTTCCAGTTATATCTTTCATTCTCACCTTAAACTCAAAATCTTTAAAGGTATCCTAAGATGGTATTCCCTCTCTCCTATGACAAGATTTCTCATAGCATCTTTGACTTCTCCTTTTTCTTCTTACCAGGTTCTGTTGCCTTTCTCAGACTATTTCTCATATTTCCATCCTTCCTTCTTATTTTCACAAGACATTAGTTCTTCCCGTCAATACTCTTGAATAGCCTTTATATCTCTAGTATGTTTTTCTCCAAACCATTCTGCACACTGCTGCTAGATACATCTTCCTAAAGCAAAGCAACTTTCATTCATTTACTCATTCTTCCATTCATTCATTTAACAAACACTTATCAAATATAATGCACTGAGCTTCATGCCACCCTCCTACTCAAAAGGCATTTTACTTTACTATGACAGTGTTATCGTTCTTTTTTCCATACCTCAACACTCCTGAAGGGTGAAACACACACCTTAACATCAATGATTCACTACAAGAGTAATTTGCAAATGTGGAATAGGGCACACCACTCTTATGAGAATGTGTCAGATTGTCCGGGTTTTGTGAGTTTCGTTCAAAAAAGCATTCCATCCCCACCACAAGACTGTGACATGCATCCCCGGAAGCCTCTGAAACGCAGGCTAATAATCATCAGCAAACTTACAGAACCTGATTCTCAAGGCCTTCCACAAACGTGTAAATAACTTTCTTTTCTTTTCTTTTCTTTTCTTTTTAAATAAAAAGGATATTGTTTTACTTAGTTAATTTTGAATTAGTTATATGTACAAAATCTACAAAATTCAAAAGGTACAAAAATAGTATATAACTTCCTTCTCATGGTTTCTTAGAGAACCTGTCTTACCGCTGCCCCAGGTGCCACTGTGGAGACTTCTGTGCATCTCTCCAGAGATAGTGCCTGCATGATAAACATGTTCCCCTGTTATTCATACAGAAGGGAACATACTGGGCATACCATTCCACACCTTGCTCCTATTGTTATTAACACACACCGAACTCTGTTTGTGGAAATAACTTTCTAATTTGTGCCATTCTGAGGAGATACGGGTGCCCCCAAAATATTAATATCTCTAAGAATAGAAATATGTGTGTTTGATTTTTTTAATTAATAAGGAGGAATCATTATAGTAAGAACCATTTCTCTATTATAGCGAGGGTGCCAAAAAATGTATACACATTTTAAGAAAGGAAAACTGTAGTAAAATTGTAATACTCAATACATACCGATAACAAAAGATGAGTACAAGTCACGTTTGACTTCTGCAATCACAAGAGGTGCTCAAAGTGGTTACCATCAGCATCTAAACATTTCTGATTATGGCAAACTACTGCTTCAGCAATGTTAACCAAAGTGTCCACTTATATACATTTTTTTGATAACCCCACTATGTCTATAATACATAGAAAGACAGATATACACCCAAGTTGTAACGATTTGCAGATGAATTAAGCTCCAGTTCTGAATTGATTTTTTCCATTGAAACAGTGTTATCTGTGGCTGTTAAGACCTCAGGCCAGGCTAAAATGCCTGTCTGACCCATAATATAGCATAGCTCTGATTTTAATGGTTCTATAGACACTAAACACTGTCTGTAATTGGTTCTTTCTGTTTGAGGCCAGGGGGTTGTAGAGCGAGGGGGGAAACCAGAAGACTGGCTTCAAGTTATAGATCCAGACTCATCTGTATAGCCTTGGAAAACCTCTCTGAGCCTCAGTTTCCTCTATAGTAAGTTATAAATAGTAATTAAACAGGTATTTATTCAGTGCCTACTGTACTATTTTAAAGAATCGATATGGGTCTCAGTGACTTAATATCCATAAAAAACACTTCGTAAATTCAAATAAAAAAACAGCAGATGAGAAGACATTATCAAAATGTCTTTTTCTTCAGGAAATCACTCCTAGTTCCAGTTTTGGAAAACCAGGGACATCTTCCTTTGTACTAATTTGGCTGTAGGAACAGCCCGCCCTTGTTCTATCCCCTTGCAGTGAACCAGAGTGGTGGTACTATAGCTCCTAAGTGGTCAACATCAGCACAAAGGGAGGAAAGGAGAGCAGGGGCCAAAAGGGACACTTTTAAAGGTGTTTATTCTAAATGCCCCCATAGCTTGCTGCCTAGCCTGAGGAGAAGGGAGTTTGAGGAGCAGACAGGGTATGAGGACCACAGCCAGGACACAGATGAGAATGAGAGAGACACCTTGGGAACCAAATATTAAAGCTAAGATTGCCTGTTTATATTCATAAAAATAAATTAGTTAGGAGTTTTGAGATTGCATCCATTTCTTAATAATACTCTATAATGGGTTGGGATCCTGGAAAATAATTAAACCCCATTCTAACCTTAATTTCAAGACTGCCTTTAACAGTTGCTGGGCAGTGGCCATTTAAAGATTTTGCACCTCCATCAGGACTTAGCCAGGCCAGGAAAACACTTAGGATTCCCTTAGGCAAAGCAACACTAGGAAAGATCAGGAATGAATAAACAGGCTTAATTAACCATGGCCATACCATCTCTGCCTATAGTATTTCTTTTTTTAAAAAAAGATTTTTTAATTAAAATATAGCTAACATGTAATACAATATTAGTTTCAGGTCTACAGCATAGTTATTCAACATTTATATAACTAAAGAAGTGATTACCATGGTAAGTCCAGCAACCATCTGACACCGTACCATGGTATCACAATGTTATTGACTGTATTTCCTATTCTGTACATTACATCATATCTACAGCATTGTGCTTAGACATTTATATAATTTAAGAAGTAATCCCCCTAACTAGTACCCACCTGGTTCTATACATAGTTATTACCATATTATTGATTATATTTTCTTTACTTTACATCCCATTGACGATTTTGTAACTCCCAATTGTATTTCTTAATCCCTTCACCTTTTTCACCCACCTCCAACCCTTCTCTCATCTGGCAACTATCAAAATGTTCTCTGTATTTATGAATTTGTTTCTGTTTTGTTCTTTAGATTCCACTTATAAGTGAAATCACACGACATTTGTCTTTCACTGTCTGACTTACTACACTCAGCACAATACCCTTTAGGACCATCCATATTGTTGCAGATGGCAAAATTTCATTCTTTCTAATGGTTAATATTCCTTTGTATATATGTGCCACTTCTTTATCCATTCATCCATTCAGGGACACACAGGTTGCCTTCATATCTTGGCTATTGTAAATAATGCTGTAATGAATGTATGGATGAACACATCCCCTCAAAGTAGCATTTTGGGTTTCTTAAGATAAATACTCAGAAGTGGGATACTGGATCCTTCTTTGTCTCTTGTTTTAAAGTCTGTTTTTTTTCTGGTATACGTATTGCTACCACAGCTTTTTTGTTTGTTTCCATTTTCATGAAATAATTTTTTCTATCCCTTTACTTTCAGTGCATGTGTGTCTTTTGATCTGAAGTGAATTTCCGTAGGCAAAATATGTATGGGTCTTGTTTTCTTATCCATTCAGCCAGCCTATGTCTTTTGATTGGAGCACTTAATCCGTTTACCTTTAAAATACTTGTCAATAGATATGTAATTAATTCCATTTTATTGTTCATATTTTTTATCTTTGTTTTTTGGTCATATTTTTTATCTTTTTTTTTCATCTAAGGTTCCTCATAATAATGGTTTGGCGGTGATGAACTCCTTTAGCTTTTTCTTGTCTGGAAGCTCTTTATCTCTCCTTCGAATCTAAATGATGGTTTTGCTGGGTCGAATAATCTTGGTTATAGGTCCTTGCTTTTCATCACTTTGAATATTTCTGGTCAATCCCTTCTGTCCTGCAAAGTTTCTGTTGAGAATTCAGCTGACAGCCTTATGGAAGCTCCCTTGTAAACTAACTGCTTTTCTCTAGCTGCTTTTAAGATTCTTTCTTTGGCTTTAACCTTTGGCATTTTAATTATGATGTGTCTTGGTATGGGCCTCTTTGGGTTCATCTTGTTTGGGATGCCCTGTGCTTCCTGGGCTTGAATATCCATTTCCTTCTCCAGGTTAGGGAAGTTTTCAGTCATTATTTCTTCAAATAGGTTTTTAATTCCTTGCGCTCTCTCTTCTCCTTCTGGTACTCCTATGATGCAAATGTTGGTACACTTGATATTGTTCCAGAGGCCCCTTAAACTGTCCTCATGCTTTTGCATTCTTTTTGCTGTTTTGTTTTGGTGTTTTCTGCTACCCTATCTTCTAAATTGCCGATTAGATCCTCTACTTCATTTAGTCTACTGTTGATTCCCTATAATGTATTCTTCATTTTATTATTGTATTCTTTATTTCCAACTAGTTCTTTTTTATGTTTTCTATCTCCATTTTTATGTTTCCTATATCTTTGTTGAAGTTCTCCCTGAGATCACTGAGCATCCTTATAATCAGTGTTTTGAACTCTGTATCTGGTAGGTTGCTTGTCTCTATTTTGTTTAGTTCTTTTTCTGGAGCTTTGTTCATTTCTTTTATTTGGGACATGTTACTTTGTTTCCCTGTTTTGGCTGCCTCCCTGTGTTTGTTTCTATATATTAGGTAGGGCTGCTATGTCTCCCAGACTTAGTAGAGTGGCCTTATGTAGTAGGTGTCCTGTAGGGTCCAGTGGCACAGACTCCCTGGTCACTAGAGCTGGGTGCTCCAAGTGTGTCCCTTGTGTGGGCTGTGTGTGCCCTCATGTTATAGTTGAGCCTTGGTTGCTGTTTACCCATCAATGGCAGGGACTGACCCTCGGGCTCATTGGTTGTGATGACTGGCTGTGACTACAGTGAAGGAACTGTTGTGAAGAGGCTTACCCTAGGAAGCAGGATTCGCTTTAGCAGGGCTTTGGTGCCTGCCCAGTGTGCCCTTTGGGCATGTCGTCCTTGGAGGCAGCCGAGTGATGTTCCATCTGGTTCAAAGCTGGCCACTGGGCATGCCAGCCCCAGAGCCTCCTGGGAGGAGACCTGCTGCAGGCCAAGTTTAGCTGTAGCCTGTACCCTGCCTGGGGCCACCTGGCAAGAATCACAAAGCAATCTGCAGATGGCCACTGCCTGTGCTGTGCTTAGAGCTGCCTTGAGAGGCTTAGCTGGGAACCAAGGCCAGCTGCCGCTAGTACTGTGGTTAGGGCTGCTCAACCAGAGGTACTGGGACACACTGAATCCAGATGCTACTTGTTTGGGTTTTGTGAACCTTTGAGAGACTTTAGAAAAGTCTGCAGCAAGAGCCAAGGCAGGCAGTTTGTATGAAAAAGCCATTGGAAGCAGCTTGTGTCTTCCTGAAAGTTGGGTGGGGCGCAGTCTCAGGGAATCACTAGGGCGGGTCAGATGAACGGCAGTAGCCAGTTTGATGGAGACTCAGATATGGTGGCCACCTGGGTCTGCATGGAGGGAGGGGGAGGGCTCAACAAAGAAACAACAGCTTCCATCAGCTCCTCTGTCCGGGAGAAAGCCGCCCCTCCAGCTCTTACCCTGAAGCTAGACACCTCAGTTCCTCCCCGTATGTCCCTGGTGCCTTTCAAGCTGCTGCCTCAGTGCTGGAGCTCAGAGCCAGTGAGTCCATCAGCAAGTAAGTCCGTGCATGGGCCCTCCAAGAGGAGCACCTTGGAGTGTAGCTGCCCTCCATCCCACTTAGCCACAATCTCTGCTGGTTTTCATAACCAAGAATTATGGTGACTTCTTCCCCTGGCACTGGAACCCTGAGCTAAAGAGCCTGGTGCAGTTCTAGGACCCCTCGCTCCTCCGGTGGGTACTTCCACAGCCAAAATATCCCTCCCAAATTTTAATGGTCACATGCAGGTGTGGGACCAGCCCGTTCTGCATCTCTGCCCTTCCTACCAGTCTCAAGGTGGCTTCTTCTGTATGTCCTTAGTTATAAGGCTTTGGTTCAGCAAGACTTCAGGCAATTCTCAGTGATGGTTGTTCTGTAGTTTAGTTGTAATTTTGATGTGGTTGTGCGAGAAGGTAAGCACAGTGTTTACCTAATCCACCTCCTTGATTGGAAAGACTATAGTATTTCAATGACCTCCTAACTGACTTCTTTGCCTCCATTCTTGGCTCTCTGTTATTTCTCCAAGCAGCTGTCAGAAAAAACAAAACAAAACACTTCCCTAGCGTTCTTAAACCCTTTCACCACTAAGAACAGCATTATTTCCCCAACTTTAGGCATTTATGTACTGCCTTCACACTTTTTGCTGTATCTCTGCATCATCAATTGCCATTAATACTTGAAATTAACTTACTGTTTCACTTAAATAAATGTATTTAAATTTTTTCCCATTATGATATTAATGAAAACCCTTGCCATAAGTAGAAGTTAACTGTAAAAATAAGTACATACTAAAATCAAAACAAGTTTCATCTGGTGCCCTTGCCTGAGCCCTTTTTTTAAAAGGAAAAATTTCCAGATGTTATAGAAGTGTTAAGGACATACTAATACCAAAGGCTTTCTCCTTGATTTAACAGAAGGATTAAATGCTAATTGAAAAGGGATTAACTTTCTCACTTTGTGATTCAGTGTTATTTAATGTCAGGTCCCTGAACAATCTAAATTCTCTCATGAAACCACCTACACTCTGCCAGACTCTAACCCATAGGATGAATTCTGAGCAGCTTGGTGCAGCATTCAAGACCTTTCATTACCTGAGCCTTACTTAACTCTCCTCATTTCTTCTAGTCTAACCCCCACCCTTTGTCCTCTGTGCTTAGCAATGCCTAATGTACTGTGCTATACCAAGCCTTGGCACTTGCTGTTCTCACTGCTTGGAATGCCCTTTCCCCTTGTGTCTGCCTGAAACTCCTATTCAACCTTCAAACCTTTGCTCTAATATCACCTGTGCATGGTTCACTGCCCTCTCCCTACCATTTCTTACCCTCTCTCTTTCACTTCTTTGTGATGTTTCTACCTGTACATATATTCTCTGCATCTATAGCACAACAGTGTAATTATTTGTTAATGTGTGTCTCTCTCCTCCACTAAACTGAACTCTAGCTCCTCACACAATGTGTGGCTCATAATTGATACTTATTGACTATTGATTAAACTGAATTAATGGTCCATTTCCATCCCTTCCAGTATGACAGCACTAAGTAACATCTGTGGAGAGCCCACTCTCTGTCAAGGTGGGGTGATGTGAACTAAAAAAGTGTACTGCCTCATGAAAAAGGGTGCTCATTTGCTGTGGTGAATAGAGTTCATGACCACCCAGAATTTACTGTGGGTTATGTAAAACAAAGCTGGGAGAGCAAGGCATTGAGGAAATTGATTTTTGTAAGAAATAGAAAACATGTTTCTACTACCCTATTGGACTTTTCACGTGCCCTTTATTGTCCTGCAATTGGTTTTCGATTTCCTAGAGACCACAGGTGACAGAAAAGTGACGTTGTTCTCTTGTCTTTGAGCCACTGCTTTCCCGACTTCTCATCCCTTCCCTCTCTTCAGCCAATTTCACTATATTGTGAGGCCAAAGATTCTTGACATGTAAAATTAGAGAAAGTCAGAGTTGATGAAATGTTAAGTTCCTGGAAATAATCATCAGTGAAAAGGAGAAAAAGCCTGGAATTGTATTATCGTGTCATCACTTGTCAAGCAAAATATCAGGAAAACAGACAAGAATTCAGGTCTGGCTAAGATTAGCCAGTTCTATTCCTAGCTTCCCATTGTACTTGCTGCCTTTCCTTCATTAAGTACAATTCCTTAGGCGTTCAGCCCCCTGGAGTGGTGGCCATCTGTGTGTTAGCCACACAGATCCAAGTAACTTTTCAAAATCTAGATTCCCAGACTTATCACATCAGAACCCCCTGGGGCTGGAGCATAGAAATCTATCTAAAAAACAAACAACCTCAGGTGATTCTGTTTCCAGGTGATTCTGAGTGTATTTTGGGACCACATTATCGAAGGGTTCCCCTTAATGTGATTTTCAGACTGACCAGGAACCACCTGAAACAAAATCACATTAGGTAATTTTTAAAGTGTACATTCTGAGCCTCACAGAGTTCCACTAGATTATGTGCTATGACCTAATATCTGCATTAAAAGAAAACTCCCCTGGGGATTCATATATGCACCGTACAGTTTGAGAGTCAATGACGTAGGGCAGAGATCTCAAACTCAGATGCCTTATAGGGGCCAGGAAGGTAATAAAAATGTGAAAAATAATCCCAGATAATACAATAGGGAGTAGTAAAAATTGTAGGTAACCGAAGAGTGCCTGACCATTCTAAAGGAGGCAGCCAGCCACCAGTTAGCTGCAACCAGCTGTTTCTCGTGAGGATATTGCCAGATAGTATGACTTTTCAAAGGATGTCAGACTGGATTTTTTAATGTAAAAGTTTCCTTAAAAGTTGAAAACTCATTCACTTTTTTTCAGCTTTATTGAAGTATGACAGATAAAATTATAATATATTTGAAGTGTACAAATTATGATTTGATATATATATATATGTAGTTGACCCTTGAATAATAACATGGGGGTTAGAGACATCAATGCCCCTGCAGAGTCAAAACTTCTTATATAACTTTTGACTCCACAAAAACTTAACTATTAATAACCTACTGTTGACTAGAAGCCTTACTGATAACAGTTACAGATAAACAGTTGATTAAAACATATTTTGTATGTTATACGTATCCTATAATGTATTCTTACAATAAAATAAGCTAGAGAAAATAAAATGTTAAGGCAATCATATAAGGAAGAGAAAATGCATTTATTGAAAAAAATCCATGTATAAGGAGACCCTTGCAGTTCAAACCTGTGTTGTTCAAGGTCAACTGTACACTGTGAAAGGATTCCCCCATCAAGTTAATTAAGTAACTCATATTTTTTAAAATAATCTGCAGACTCGGTAGGGCTGGAAGGTCACCAGCTTGACAGTTGTGGACTAGGAAATGGCATCGCATTTGTTGTAGGCAAGTCTTAAGCAGAAATGCCTCAAAGCCAGGCTAACCAGTAGGCCTGTAACCATAACATCTTGAAGTACAGTAGCTTTAAGATGCAGCTAGAAAGAGTTAGAATACATACATATTGTAAAGGAGAGGTGGCCACCCTCATTTGAAAGCAAAAGAAGAAAATAGGCACTAAGTCATAATGAATGGAATTCATTCCGGGTGCACTCATAAATGAATCTTGGAAACCTTACTTGTAAAATAGAGATAATGAAGTAATGATAACTACTTACAGTGTTTGAGGTATTGATTAAGTAGAATAGCTTGTATCAAGTGAATTTGCCAGTCGTCTGACATATGGGAGGTACTCGGCTTTAAAAAAAATAAAAATGCTAATTCGCTGATTTTCTCCTAAGCCTCTCTGTTGCCTTGCACTAATATTCAAAAGGCACCAGAGAAAAGCAGGTTAGTGGCAAAAAGCTGACAAACTCCCTTGGTATTCATGTTTCTTTTTTAAAGAAAACTGTTAACATTTCTATGATGAGCTCATTAACAGGGTAGTAATGACAAAGTGATTCAAGTCCCTCATAAGAAATGTCATGTCCAATAGTTTAGAGGTTACCAGAGGGTAAAGGGGGCGGGCGGGTGATAGACGAGGGAAAAGGGGATCAAATATATGGTGATGGAAGGAGAACTGACTCTGGGTGGTGAACACACAGCGTGATATGTAGATGATGTATTACAGAATTGTGCACCTGAAACCTAGGTAACTTTACTAACCATTGTCACCCTGATAAACTTTAATTTAAAAAAAGAAAGAAAGAAATGTCGTTTCAAAATACAAAAATGTCCTTGCATCTCACACTGGCTTTCTTTCCTCTACTGTAGTTCAGTGATTCTAAATCCTGTGCAAAGGAGCTAAATGAATGGCCTAGAGGATTCTTGTGGATAATTCTGAAAAAGCTACTAATACTCTGGTCTAGGGAAGTTGCCTTTACTTTATTGCTTGCTATTATTCATTGACTTTTTAAAAATTAATTTTATATGAAAACAATGTAATGTGATATGAAAACATGTATTTATAGTTTTAAAGACTAATAACTTCATCACCTTAACGTACCAATTTGTGTCCTCTTGTATACATGTCTTTATCTCTATGAGGTCACTGTTTTCTATTTTACTTGCCATAATAATCCCAGGGCCTGTAACAGTCCTTTGCACATAGCAGTCACTCAAATATTTATTTAAGGAATGAATGAACTTCTGAAGTGATAGACAATTTGTATACTACTTTGCTCGTTTCCATTATGCCATGAATCTTTTATGTCTCCACAAACTTCAAACAAATTCTATTTCTCTACATGGTTTGTTTTGTTTTTTCTAATTATAAAATCAGAAAAATATAAAGGCCAAAAAAAATTTTTTTAATCTCACTCCAGAAACAATCACTCTTAACTTGCTGAAGTATTTCTCCTTGTATTTGTTACATAAAACTTTTTATTTAAATGTGGAGAATTTCTAGTCGGATTCTTTCATTTGATGTGACATTGCTAGTGTTTTCCACTGAATGGGAAAGCCTTCGTCTCCATTAGTTTATTATGCATATCGTCCCAAGTTTTCGGATGTGTCTAGAATGTTGACAGTTGAGTTTTTTACAATTTCCGTCATAAAATGTTCCACTATGAAGGTCTTTATTCATAAATTCTTTGTCCACTTTGTAGATTATTTCCTTAGCATAGATTTATGGAAGGGGAAAATAAATGTTGGTTAACTGCAGTATTTCCAGGGATCTTTCTCATATGGGTTATGTTTTCTATACCCTTACATATCTCAGCCTGTCTTTGTTATTTTTCTTACAAATAAAAGATAGATTGACGAGGCATAAAATTCTTTCCCAAACAAGTTTAACTAGATATTACTTTATTGTCTTTGAGCATTTAAGGTATTAGAAATAAGAAACTCATATTTATATTTATTACTTTGAAGTTTACTTTTTTCTTTTCTTTCTTCCTAAATACTTGAGTTTTTTTTAATTAAAACATTTTCCAGATAAGTCTAAGTAAAGTTCATTTTTATTGAGTTTGCCAAGAATGATATGAGTCCATCAAACTGAGTTTTTTATAACAGAAAATTTTTCTTCAGATATGTCTTTGATTAGTCCTTCTATTCCTGTGGTTATGGTGTCTTTCTTAGGTACACCATAATCCTTAGGTTTATCCCCCATATTTAGGTGACCACACAGTTTACATCCAAACCAAGACAATTGTGAAAGTGAAACCGGGGAACAGTTAATTATTACACAGAACAATAGGCATAAAACAGGAATTGTCTGAGTACAGACACACAGCCACCCTGCCCATCCTTTTTCATTACTTGAGAGCTTGATTCTTTTGTTCTGTATCCTGAAAGGTTTTCTAAATTTGTCTTCCACATCACTAATTCAGTGCTTTGCAATATTTATCATGCCTTTTATGCTTCCAAAGCATATTTGAAATCTATTATTGGATTTTCAGTTTTCCTGTTCCTTTACATATAACACTATTCTTTTTCATTACATCCTATTATTGTTCATCTCAACATGTTTTCCTCTTGTGAATTACTCATGTTTCATAAAAGTCATATTGTCCTGCTTATTGTTTCAATGTCAGGATTTTGTGTTTGTTTGTTTTCTAATTTTCCTTTGGCTTCTAAAATAAATCATTTGCAGAATATGTCTTTCCTTTTCTTTGCCTGTTCCACAGCATTCATATAGGACCCATGTCGATTTGGGTTTTTTTCAGGTGGGGGGAAGAGTTCTTATTCTGGAACAACAAGAAATCTATCTATACCCTCTGTATAGGTGGCTTAGGTTGCAGGCTGCTTAGGTTGCTAATTGCCTTACTTTGAATTCACTTATGTTCTGGCTGAATCCCCTTCTAATAAGTACAGCTGGAGACGAAGTTGCTGTGCATAACGCCCAAACCAAATCCCGTGCATGTGTTGTGACTGCTGAATGGAGCTGGAATCTGCTTCTCCCCTGCTGAGCTACTTACTGATAATGTGAACCACTGGCTCTTAATCAGTTCCTCAACCTATGCAGCCTTTTCAAAATATACACCTAGGCTCCATCCTAGACCGCCTGGCTCAATATTTTAGGAGACATAGGCTTGTGTATGTAAAAAATTTCCCAGGTATTTTTTCTGTGCCTCCTTGATTGAGAATTGCTGATCTGAACCAAAAGTTCAATACACTAATCTGTACTGAATGAAGTACATGAACAACAAAAGCAGAAACACAGCTGTCGGTTTGCATGTCTACTAGGGTGATTTCTGATTCTGCTACCTTCTATAATGCTTTTCTTGTGAGAATTAAACGTCTCCCATACACACTCCTCTTGAAAAAGCAGGTTTTATCCAGATATAGGAATAAAACTAATCAGAGGAGGGAAGTGATTGAATGTCATTCTGACTACCTCAAAAAGCAGAACACTTACAATGAGAGGCCATGGTGAGTCTTCTAATTGAACTAAATGATAGAAGGAAAGAGATGATGGTCATTATAGGTGTAAAGAACCAGAGGACCCAGGTTGCCTGTGAGTCCCGTCCGTGCCACGTACTAGCTAAATGCTATTAGGTAAGTCACTTAACCTCTCTATGCCTCAGTTTCCTCATCTACAAGACAGGGATAATAGGATCCATTTCATTGAGTTTTAAAGAAGATTAAATGAAATAAGTTATAGAAAGTTAAAAAATGCCTGGTGTATATTAAGTATTCAAGAAATGTTACCGTGTTTCCTCGAAAATAAGACCTAGCCAGACAATCAGCTCTAATGCATCTTTTGGAGCAAAAAATTAATATAAGACCGGGTCTTACATTATTTAAGACCCGGTCTTACATTATTTAAGACCCGGTCTTATAGTAAAATAAGACCGGGTCTTACATTAATTTTTGCTCCAAAACACTCATTAGACCTGATTGTCCGGCTAGGTCTTATTTTCGGGGAAACACGGTAGCTACTATTATTTTCAGACACAATATCAATGTAATATTTTTTTCTTCTGGTTCCGTCAGCTTGCAGTTTGTGCAACATTCTTCCATTCCAGCAATAAGTTTATTGTGAATAGAAGTTTCTGGAGTTGTGGGCTTTCACATTTTTATGTTTTATTTGATACTTTCGTAGGAGGTTGAGGAATGAATGCTGCATCAGATCAGTTCCTGCATTTTATTGGAATTTTATGGTTAAGTTCTAGAATGGTGATCCATCACTGTAGTTTCAGTTTGAACGGGCAGTCAATCATTTCATTTCTGTCCATGCTTTCATGCTATTTCCTACTGGCTGCCTTGTCTATTTCATCTCTTCTTCCACCTAGTTCTGTGACTTTGGAGCAGTAACCTGGTTTGAAACATGTCAATACTGGATACCCTAGTTGAAGTCCAGGAAGAAAGTTGTTCTGTGTGGTTCCAAAGGCCTCCCTGGGTAATAGTCACCAGCAGGAAGTTGAGCTCAAAACCAAGATCTTTCCAAGCTGTCCAAGTGATTTAATAAACTGTATGATATTGAGTGTGTCAGTGAGTGCCACTCAGGAAATAGAAACCACACCAGTTATTTGAGGAGAGAAATGTTAATATAATGAATAATTAGCTAGGTGCAAAGTTTAAGTTAGTCAGGAAGTTTAGTAAGAAAACTCTGTAGTATGAAGACAGCAAATTCTAGAAGCAGTTACCATCTCCAGAGCTGAGGAATCAATAGGAAGAGGCTGGAATTTTAACACTTAGAAGCTTAAAGGAAAAGCACTGTGAGGCTGAAACTCAGACATCTAAGAGAATGGAGTGCTTTCAGCTGGCGATCGTGTCTCTGAGCTCCAAGAAGTGACCCAAAGGGGCTCAGATCCAGACCTCTAACTGGCAGGATAAAGTGGTTATGCAAGTAAGTATTGGAAACACTGCACTGGATTCAGCTGCTATCCCGGGAAGGAACTGCTGAAGGGATGAATAAGCATTGCTGGGGTGATGCTTAAAACCACAAGTGACCGAAAACCCACAGGAAGCAAACAGTAAGCCAAGTGGAGGAAGCCAAGTTCCTTCTCGTCCCTTTAGCTTTGCAGTACCCTCCTGGTGGCCTTTGCTGGCAGAGCCTACCAGGATCCCCCTGGCAAAGCAGAAAGGTGGTTTGTAGAGTCCCAGCTCCAGCACTCCAAAGGACAGAAGTGGTAGGTGGGTTTGGAGCTGAGGGAGAAGAGCCATATCTAACACATGGAGTCAAAGTATCAAAGAAATAGTAGTGATTGCTCGCATTCATTGCACCGTTACTGCAGGCTAGGCATCATACTTTACCATATTTAATTCTCACTAAATCTTCTCTCGCAGCTAATATTTTTATCCTCACGTTATTGTGGAGAGATTAGGTGTTCTTTGCTTAAGGTCACTCAACTAGTAAGAGGCATAGCCAGGAATCAAGTTCAGTCTTTGTAGCTTCAAAGCCTCTAACAGCTCCGCTTCCTACAGTGGATAGCATTGGTGCTATGGTTTCTTTGAACTCTGAGATGCATTTATGAGTAATTAATGTCTCTTTGCTCAACATTGTTTGATTTTGTTTTATTATCAAGGAAATTATTATTTCACAACATTTAACTCAGTATGTCAGGCATGTGTGCCTAACTGCAGAGAGCTGTGGAGACGGGGCAATTTTCCTGTTCATCTGAACTAAACAGATAAGTTGAATCAGACAATACAAAGTTTAGAAAAAATATATTAATGTGAATTATTTGCTTTGACCATGTACTTTGTCTTTCAGATTACCTGGCACAATGCTTTGTTGCCAATTGACTTTATGCCACCTAATGTCACTGTCATTGTTTGGCAAAATTCCTCCCTCAGGTACCTCATCACCAGAGGTTGACTCTCCTCAGTAGCTTCTCCATTAGGAAAGCAACTTGAGTAAACTGATTATATAATTTTGCCATAAATAGAGATCTCTGAGTTACAATATCGATCTATGAAATAGGGTAAAAATTGGAAAGTATCAACCGACTGCAGGTCTCTAGACTAGAGATCTCTATTTAGTCAATAAATTATTGCTCTTGAGAATAGACTTGGGACATCAATCATTACCAAACCTTAATATATCCACTGATTTCTGCAAAAGATTACTAATATCTGCACATATTTTGGCATTCACCATGCAACAATAAATTTTTGCCTTAATTTACATTTATGCTTAAGACTAAAAGTATAATAAGAATTTTCTGACATAGAGAATTTGGTTGAAATACAAAATCACTATTATCTGTCATTCAAGATTTTTTGAGACATAGATCTTTAATTATCTTAGCTCCCTAGTCTCCTCTCACCCATCCCTACTCTGCCCAGATTATCATTTACCTATAAATACTAGTCCAATTTTTAAGGACTGGATTGATACTGCCAATACATCAAATCTGATCTTTTTGTAGTTCCTTCTTCCAGCCTCCCAAATTCACTCGGAGTTCTCTAAAACAAAGGATTTCTCAGAGTTCTCTAAAACAGGATTTCTGTGAAAAACAATTTAAAAAGAGTACTAATAAAAGAGATACATTGTATATGCAATAATTTTCAGTTCGGGATATTCAAACAACACTTTTTAAAGGCCTTTTACACCATCATATTATAGATATGATAGCTCGTAAAAATACCGTTCCTGAATTGAGTAACAGACTCTTTCATAACTGAACGAGGAACAAGTGCAGTGTGACGTTACCATAGTGTCTCGTTTCCTTTAGGTCTTGGGTACAGGGCATGAGCTTTTTTTTTTTTTTTTTTGTATCTGTATGATAAAAACAATCACGCTCATTTGATGAGGATTTTATCATTTTCAAAATAATTTTAGTTCACATAATCCCACATACACATAACAACCTACAACAACACTAAGAGGAAGGTATTACTCCCCTAACTTACAAATGAAGTTATAAAGAAACTGAACCTCAGGTAGGCTATTTTACCAAGCAAGTATTAAAATCAAATTTTCTGATTTTAAGTCCAGGCCTCTGTCCTCTAAGTCACTGCAGATTCAGAGATTCTTCTCAGGGCTTAGATAGTGAGTGTAGGAGGTGCTGTGACACCAGCGTAGAATCCAAAGGTCCTGACTCTTCTCAAGATTGTAATCACTAGACTCTGTTGCCTCAACAAAACCAGGCATATTCTGTGAAAGATCCCATAGGGAGAAAGTTGTACTCTGTTTCAATACATCATATATTCTTTATTTTTTTCCCCTCCCCCATCATATATTCTTTAAAGCTACCTTTAGGTTACCCCTCTGGCATGTTAAGGTGTCTCTGGCATATTATCATCGGAAGCTGCTGAGGTGGATAAATAATGAATCTTGTTTCTTTCTGGAGGAGATTGTTTGAATTTTCTGTTTGACCTTGAATACAGATTCACATACTTACCATTAGTTTCCCTTACACATCCAGCATCTAGAAAGCATAAGCAACCCATCTTCCTAGGAAAAAATCAGTTTCAAAAGAGAAAAAAAACAATACTTAAGGAATTGCATCATAGGATAGGACTAGGAAAATATGCACATGCTGTTAAAAGAGTGATTCCAGTGACCAGGGTCATTGGAGAATAGTGAAATTGCTTGTGTGTTATGATCATTCTGAATCCTTTTCAGAGGGTTTTGAAAACATTTGCAGCAGTTAAAAATCTAATCGTGAGCTTTCTACTATTATGTGGGATTCATAAAATATGTCCTATACTCATGTTGGGGATTTACTGCAAAATTTTATGTGAGAGCCTGCGAAGTTACTTGGAAGATTTTTAATAAACATCTGCAAGACATTAGGGTAGACTTTATAACTTTCAAGCTGTAGGCTCACTCATCTGGTATAAAAATTTCAAGCTAGCCATGGTAATGCATAAGACAAATCATTATCCTATTATTTCTGAAGATTTATGCCTTGAACAGATAATAAATTTAATTCTGGATCTCTAAACCAAAATGACTCATTCATTGTTAATTTTAATTCTATAAATAGAATCCTATGGTAGGTGTCATACAGATAATACCGAGGTCACATTAGTGTCTATGATCTTGAGCTCATGGAGGGGTGGGATCTAGCCACCATCTCTCCTTTCATGCAAAGCATTCTACACTCATTATAGCTTAGTGATACTATCAGATAGTCCTCTCGTGCCAATGGAGCAAAATATGCTTTCATTGGCTCTACACGTATGTATTCATATAAAGTCATCACAAAAATCACATTATCTTCTTTGAAAAGATACTGGAAAGGCATATGATGCTACTCTCTTTGCCACTGGACAGCACGTTTTCCATGATAAATAATATTAAATCCCTGAAAACTCATAAAATTCAATTAGCTATTCAAGTTTTAAAATGGGATTGTATTAGTTACTTAGTGATCTATTTGACTACTATTAGCGCTCAATCACTTACATGGCTTCAGGACCCTTCAGAATGAAAAATATTTTATTCTCATCAGCTAACTCATTTTAAACTCTTCACCCAATAGTAGGATTGTTCACATTTTCTTTTTATCTAAGTCTGTTACATATTCAGTACCTCCAACGACCGCGCCCCCTCCTACTTTTTGTATTGAGAAATTCTTTCTTTTCCTGACCTGGTAATTAGCAAGATGCAACTGTTTAACATTAAGGGGACAGCCTTGCCAAAGCACTGTCCAAAGAGAAGTGAGCAACTTCTGACTTTGTGCTCCTTTCCACTCTCCTCCTCTGCAGAAACTTGAAACGTGAAGAACAGCAGAATGTTACCCTTGCCCAGAGGCTCCTAGCATTCCAAGAGGGAAGTCAAAGTTCACCATCTACTAATCCCAAATCCTTAGGTAGTCTTCCACAGTTAAGAATGAAAACAATTGCCTTGATATTATCTTAAAACTGTAGGCATATTATGTAGTGTTAGAAATGTCTACTTACACTAGAGAGGTAAGTGCATTAGTAGTTAGTTCTTAAATAAGATGACTCCATCTATATCCATTTCTTATTTCTGAGGAGCTGTCAATCTGGGATATTTTAAAAGATATATGAAGAACGTATCACCAGGGCAGCCAAAAAAGAAGACCTTCCTTGACTGTGCCAAAGATACGTACGATCAGGCAGTAAACTAGCCATAAAGAACAGCAGTCAAATGGGTGTATATAGGATTTCGGTTTGAATTCCATCATTTAAATTTATTAGACATAAACAGTTACTGGTAATAATAAATTAAGCTAGCCAGTGTGTCCCCAGTTCAGTACATAAATGATTCCCATGGACAGAAAAGTGAAGACATTTCTGCTGATGTAGCTACAACCCTAGGGCTTCTTGTGGACTCTTACGCATAGTGCTATGCTCCTTAAGAAAATATACTGCTGGGAAATTTGCATTTTAACATACTATTTCCACAGTTGACATTTAAACATCATGATTGTTTACTCTACTGGGAAATACTGGCATCTTTTGCAAATTTCAGTGGCTGTTGAATAATTGCTGTTGGGATGTTTCCTGCTTGTCATTTGCTGGTTTAGTCTCACCACCTCATTACAAGTCTGTGATTTCTTTTCTGAAATCTGTGAGTTTCATTGGCAAGTTTAAAAAAAAAAAAAAAGGAGATCAATCCTTTTGGACTTGGTCATTTGGCAATACATTCATTCTCCTTCTTTCTCTTGGTCTCCCTTATGTGCAACATTCTATAGTTTTAGATAAGCGTAGGGGTGAAGAATGAAATCTGTGTCCAAGGAGCAAACTGAAGCTTCCTGGTCTATCTGGGTATTAAATGAGCTGTTGCTTCAAAGGACCCTATGATGACCCCTTCTGGCATCACATTCTAATGCTCTGCCACATGGTCAGGGAGGACTTTTCCTAATGACCTGCATTACGAAGGAGAGGCACCATTTCCCTGAAATGATTTATTATCTAATGTGTCATAAATTAAATGCAATAATGTCAGTCCTTCCAGCACCCTGATTGCATAATCTGATTGCATATTTTTTAATTTTTCCTCTCCAAACTATAGCTTTATCTAGTAGTGGCTAGAATCTACAGAAGAATGGAAATTATTATTGTTCACTTCTTAGGGTTATTATTGAAGGTGTCATATTCATGCTGAATTCACATTCCTCCTGAGACAGACCAGGACCACGCAGGGAGTTTTTTGCATGCATTCACATTTATTCAGCCTGACTTTGCATTATGTTAAACAATAGCAGAGATTGATTATATTGTAGGAAGTGGAAAGGTCAGAAGAGTGAATTCACTACCACATTGTCAATAAGGAGCCTCTGTATTCCTTTGAAAAGAAGGTTCTAGTATTAGGTGAACAGGGTTGTATTAGGTTCCCAGAACAGGGTTGGAGGGAATTAAGTATAAATTAATTAAATCCTTTCCATTTCAGTTTTAACAGCTTTTCCTTAAAATCTTCCCTGATTCCCCAGACTCCAGTCACTCTGGAATGTACTCTCTATACTCTACTTTAGGTTCATGGAACTTATCATTATAACTGTGAACTTACTTGAAATGATTTTGCCTCTCTCCCTCTTTTTTTTTATTTTAAACAAATCTCACCAAGTCGTAACACATAGTGATTAAAAGTATGGCTTCTCGAGCCTGATTTTGAATCCCATCTTGGCTTCTTACTAGCTGTGTGACCTTCCTCTATAAAACGTTAGTAATTCCTACATCATAGAGCGTTTTTGTAAGGATTAAATGAATTAATAGTTGTAAAACACTTAGCTGCCTGGTAAACAGTAAGCATTCATTCAATAATCGTTACCTATTATTTATTTTATTAATACCTATCTCGCCCCCTAAGACTCTAATCTCCATGAAGACAAATGACATGTCTATTTTGTTCATCCACATCACATTCCCAATATGTGTTACAGTTCCTGGCACATAGTAGCAATTCAACAAATATTTTCTGGATGAAAATATATTGCCTAAAAACATGAGTTACTCTGGAAATGAATATGACCTCAAACACCAAAGGATTAAATAAGACCTCTCTATAACATTACATGAAGCTATTGAATAGATTAGCCCTATTCTATCGAGAAACACTGTGTGAGAATAATTTAGGAAACATGATTGGATCCGCAGATATCCAATTTTGCAGAAAAGAGCTATGTCGCTGTGAGGTTTTTTTTATATATATAATAGCTAAAATATCTCATCTTTTTAAGACAATAGCCAATGCAGCGAGCTGTTTGAATATGATGATAATGGTTTCTAATGCTCAGTAAATACAGTCACTTGCCATTATTGCGCTCCTTTTAAAGGAAGCTCTTTGCCTTTCTTAAAACAGGAGAGAAAGCTAGAGATAGAGCCACAAAGGAGATAAAAGTTAGATAAAGAAATTTAGAGACTAAGGTAGATCAAGATCAAGGCAGAGACAGAGACACAAAAGGACGTGGAGGCAAAGGAAGCGCCAGATGAGCTTGGATGGAGCCAGAGGTAGCAAAGAAAGACAGATTTCTATAGGTCAGCCACCCCAAAATAATTCCTCTTAGATATGTCTCATCAGTCAAAGAATGAGCTTTTGAAGTTTTGAGTAGAAAGATAAATTTTAACGTGATAGAGAAGCATCCTGCGTCAGTGAGTCAGTCAGCCAACAAATGCCGCTAAACATTAATCAAGTCCCCAAGGATACAGTGAAGATAAGTGTTTGGACCCTCTGGAAACTTTCCTTTTAGCAGTGAGAGAATAGTCAACAAACAAGTAAGGTAATTTCCGTATTGACCAGCACACTGAAGAAGATAAAATTGTGTTCTATGAAGAAAATGATGGATTTGGTGGTGAGTGGTAGAGTGGGCAGGATCCTGCTGTTAGATGGAAAGCCGGAATTGGAGCTGAGGCCTGAATGGAGAGACGGAATCAGTCCTCTGGGGGAAGAGTATTCCCACCTTGCATAAAAAAGAAGGGACAGCACGTACAAGGCTGAGGCATAAAGGCTTGGAGACCACACAGGTGGAGTGTGAGTGAGCTTAGAAGAGGAGGCAGGGCCAACATTTAGGGCACATTTTGCTCTCCTTGCAGTGGGAAGCTATTAAAGTGTTTTAAGCAAAAGAATGATGTGGATTTAGATTTTTAAAAAGATCTCTCTGCCTGCTATGTGCAGAACTGATTGCCAGACAGGCAGTGGTGGAGGCAGGAAGACTAGTGACGGGCTGTCACATTAGTCCAGCTGACAGATGGAGGCTTGCTCTGGAAGCAGTGAGATAATGAAAGTGACTGAATTCAGGATATATTTCGGAGTGAATGAGACTTACTATTGGATTAATGAGTAATGTGAAGAAAAAAAGGGGTTAAACATTGACGGCTTAGTTTTTAGCTTGAGCTGTTAGTGTGCGTGATGGTACAATCACGGTGACTTGGGGAGGGCTTTAAGGGAAGTGGATTTGGCAGGGGTCTCTGAAGTGAGGGTAAGAGGAAAGAGCACAATGAATCATTTTGGATTTGTTAAGTTTCAGTGCCAGATAGGAACCCAAAAGGAGATATCCAGAAGGCAGTCAAATACACAAGGTCCAGGTTAGAGAATAAAGGGTATATAGGTAGTGCTTAAATTTAGTAGGCTGGAGTATAAATAAGAAAAAGAGATGCAAGTACAGAACGAGCCTTGGGGTACCTCACCTTTAGAAAATGATACACTGAGAAGAATCAACTGGTGAGCTAGGAAGAAAACAAGACCTATGGGATTGAAAAGCCTAGAAGATGAAGGCTTTCAAAGGAAAGTGAACAACTGTGTCAAATGGTATTTAGAGTCACAGGTAGAATAAACAACAGCCTTTAGTTTCAGCAGTATTTGGTCATCAATTGCTTTAATAAAAGTTCTCATGGTGAATTTGAAAGCTTGATGAGAAAAAATGGAAAATGAGGAAGTGGAAATTTTAAGCATCGATAAATCTTCACACTTGTGCTGAGGAAAAGAAGTAAGACCTGGAATAGTAGCTGGAGGAGGAAAATGGATGACATTGAAAAAAATTGTGAGCTGATCGGAGATCCCAGGGGAGAGAGAGAAACTGCTGAAGCAAATTCTAGAACAAGGTCATCAGGGAGGTAAAAGAGAGGAATGAAAAAACTCCCCATCTTTTCTATAATTGAAAGTTGCCATACACTTCAGGAATGAATTCTGGGCCCACCTCACAGCATTCTGAGCTTTATTTCCTTGAGAAAGAGTAAGCATCTTTACTCTTTTGCCATATACAAGTACGTACATTATGTGGCAAACTAGACTAATTCAGGGCAAGGAGAGGTTTATACCATGGTTTCATTGTCCATATTATCCTCTCCCCATTCTCCATGCCAGTATAGCTGTGTCTCTGAATTCAAGTAAACAGAAGCCTGATTACTTCCTCTTTTTTATGAAACATGCCAGATACTTTCTTAGTAGTAATAGATGTGGTATTTTGTTTTAAACTCCTGATAAAACTTCTGTTACCTTCCTTTATCCTTTTCACAGTCCATACGTTATTAACACAGTCTTCTTCATTGACTGTCATTTCCATTTACTTTGTTGGGAAACCATTCTAGCTTGGTACGAGATTTCAGTTATTTCTCCAGTTCTTTAATGGTACCTCACTTTAGATAACAGATAAGTAACTAAAAGGTTGCCTCAATATGGATAGCTTTATATATTGAATCATGTTTTAAATGCACCAGTGTTGAGCATTTAAACAAGTTCAGTTATGAATAATTTATAAAGCACAATAAATATCTCCCCACAGCCATCGTGAGTGTAAAGAAAATGAATGACACGCATTGAGTTTGTGCATATCATGATTCACTGGTATTTCTAAACACTGCCTCAGGTGCGCATGCACTTGAGCAGTTCTGTCAATCCTCTCAGTGTTCAGGTGCCACTTTTTGATTGACATCGGAGAAGATTTGTGTCTTCTTGGAAGGATAAGATTTTATGGGATTGCGGATAATAATTACTCTTGCGTCTGGAGAGAAACCATATTAGTCAAATAGGAAGGAAAATAACTCATAAAAAATAGACACACATCTCAGTAAAGGTCAGGCTTCTCTGTCTAAATCTAAACTACACACCACCATTTATTCATTCAACCCACAAATCTTCACTGTGAGTCTCTTATTTTCTGGGCACTGTTACTCAGAATTTTACTATAAAAGACAACATCACTAGCCCCCACATAGTCCAGGGAAGGAGAGAAATGAATAAACTAATAATGACTAGCCATGTAATAAGTGACTGGGAGTATGTACAGCGTATGGTATGGCAGCAGATAAAAGCAAAGCAAATAATTCAATTTGAGAGTGAGGCAAGTCAGTAATGTTTATCTGGAGAAAAGCCTGAGCACAGCCCTGAAAGATGATAAGGGATTAGTGACGCAAAAAGGAAGGTAAAGAGTGTTCTGGGCAAAGAAAATGACCTACCCTATGCATGTGGAAACAAGAGAGCTGGAGCACTTGTGTGTTCCAAGCTTTTTGGAATGGCTTCCAAGATAAAAGAAAACTAAGATATACTTAGAAAATTGAATAAACAGGACAAGAAGACACCACTGTTGTGTTTCAAAGGAGATAAGCATGCGGGCTGGAATACATAGAGATATAACAGCCTGCTCTGATGGGTCTTGCATAATCTGGAAAGAGGGGCAAGAGATATGATATCAGAGAAAACCATCAACATTGTGAACTTAGCATTTTGAGATGATGGACTATGTTATAAAGGCGAGCTTATCAATTTTCTCTTCCTCTCTCTCGCTCTCTCTTTTTTTTTTTTTTTTCCCCTGGAAATAATAAAGACCTTTCACGGTCCCTGAGACTGTGGGTCTATGCTCCCTGGACTGACTTAGAAAATATAATGATGGTCTTTCGCAGTTCTTGCCATTTTAAAGCCTAAAATCTTTTGATGTGATATGTCAGAGTTACAAAGAAAATAGTGCCAATAGAGACTAAATAATGCTAACAGAATGAATATACATGGACTGTAAATAATTCCAGAAAAAGATAATTCGGGGTTCATATAATCTGTGGAAACCCAGAAAATTCATTTCATTCTATTGATTCTTTTTAGCACTAAATATATTAATGATTAATATATCTGTGCTCTCAAGACATGATATGGTTGTATATGTTTGTCACAGTGGAAAAGAAAAATTAGTGAATTCATAAATCAGTGCACTATTTACGAATGTCTGACAATTAAGTTCGCGAACTTGTTGCAACAATGATGCTAACCTTCTTTGGTATCAGAGGGATTATTCATTATGAATTGGTACCAACTGGACAAACAGTTAACCAAGTTTACTATGTGGAAGTGCTGAAAAGGCTGCGTGAAAAGTTAGACTATCTGAACTTTTCGCCAATGCATGCCTCTTACCTCACGACAATGCACCAGCTCACACGGCACTGTCTGTGAGGGAGTTTTTAGCCAGTAAACAGATAACTGTATTGAAACACCCTCCCTACTCACCTGGTCTGGCCCCCAATGACTTCCTTCTTAACCCAAAGATAAAGGAAATATTGAAAGGAAGAAATTTTGATGACATTCAGGACGTCAAGTGTTATACGACGACAGCTCTGATGGCCATTCCAGAAAAAGAGTTCCAAAATTGCTCTGAAGGGTGGACTAGGCGCTGGTGTCAGTGCATAGCTTCCCAAGGGGAGTACTTCGAAGGTGACCATAGAGATATTCAACAATGAGGTATGTAGCACTTTTTCTAGGATGATTTTGTGAACTTAATTGTCTTACCTCGTATTTATACATCTCTTATAAAGGGTAATTACTTGTGTCGTAAGGACTACAGAGAGAGATTAGAATGTGCAAGTTAGGTGGAGCCTGAATCCTTTAAAATTCAGGAGATAACATTAAATCCAAGTAGATATTCATAAATATTAAAATGTAGTCATATTCACTAATCACCATAATGAAGACAGACCACCTCAATTAAACAAATTATTAACCTTTCTGAAAGAAAGAGACATGCCTTTAATTCACTCTTACCCCCTAATTCATGTCATTCCATAAACTAGCAGGAGTTTGGGTTAGGTGAGCTTTAAGATCCCTTCCAAACCAAACGATAAAATCCTAAGTGCATAATTGGCTTTTGGTGAATCATTCAAGCTTTAATCTTTCTGCCCTATCTGATGATTATCTGATTATTGAATGGATATGGGCAAGTGAGTTCATAACAGGGCCAGATGCAATCCAAATCTTAAATTTGAAAACTAGCCAAGTGGGTCTTTTGTTATTTCCTCCTCAGTGACAAGGCTCACATAGAGGACACAGGCCTGTTCAGTTAGAGTTTGTTGTCCTGGACCTGAGGTCACCAGAGCTGCTTCAGGCGCCTTTGAGTTTGATCACTAATTCATGAGAAAGTACTGCCTCTGTCACCAGTGACTTCAAGAACTAAATTCAACGTTTCCAGTGCCCTCTTACTTTGAACCAGGATTTGAAAGGTACAAAGAATTAATTATGCTAATGAGTGCTTAGTTATGCAAGTGAAATAAAATGTCATTGCATCAAAGCTCAATCATTATTAGGAGATCACATGTTTTGAAATAAGGTGCTAAAATGAAAATTTACTAAGATACTGTTTAATGGCATACTAATACTATTTCTAGTGTTGAACTGGTCAATGGTAGGTAGCACGCGGAATGAATGTGAGTCACTAAAAACTTTTAAAATTTCCAAATGAAATAAGAAGCCGCAATGCAGTTAAACTGATTTTATAATTATGCAATTAAAATGAGGTGCTAAACCAGTATATATAAAAGCCATATTACATCACAATTAGTTGAACCGTGATTTAAATGTATAAAACATGTACTTGTATCTGTAAAAAAAAAAAAAAAAAAAAAATGTCGTATGGAATTGAGGAAAAAAGTTTATGCCAACTGTGGTGTTAGTTCTAGAGGGTATTTAAAAAAGAAATAATCAGCATTTAGCTGAGTTTTCATTCTTAGTGTAATAAAGCAAATTAGCATGTGACACAAGCCATCTCTTAATAATGGTTTTAAGCTGCATTGACATAATTACACTTCCAGAGGAAATTTAACTTGCATGCTAGACAGTTTAATTATCTGGTGCACATTTCAATAGTTCCTGGCCCTGTTGTGAACTCACTTGTCAAAAATAAAAATATTTTTGTAAGAAAATATGCCAGAGTTTGTCACCAAGAGTGTCTATAAAAATAATTTGAATATTTTGATAAGTTTTATTTACTGTGTAAATCATCTTCCTACTGATACATATAAACGTGTAGGGTCATTCAAATATTACTTAATTTGACCAAACCTGGGTGGTGATATAGGAACTAAAATCAGTCTTAAGCCAATATCTTTATTCCAGAGTTCTTAAAATGTAACAAATAATCTTGTTCTCCTTAATATAAAGATGCAAAAAGTTGGCATAGAATTTGAAAATTATATCTAACTTTAAAATTCTACTCCAGAAATGTCTCCTTTACCTCTGTCTAGATTATTGATCCCGCCACCCCCTACTGTCCAAGAAACACACATTCAGATGCATTGTCTTCCATTTTTATAGTGTTCTTTACTTCATAAACGATGAAGCACCCACATGTATAACATCATGTCATCCCCACTTTGCCCTGAAGTAGTTGGTTGACTGTTAATTATTATTCTCTTGTCACAGCTGAAGAAATGGAAGTCAAGTTCCTCAAAATAATCCTGATTTCAAATCCATCCACAGCCTCTTCAGTCCTGCTAAAACTCATCCATTTTGCTTATAGGATGGTTTTGATGTACTTTACTTTTATTTTAGACCAAATTATGACATGATCATTACTCTCTTTTCCTAGCTCGAAGTGTATTAAATGGGGCTGCAAGGAGGTGTTAAAGGTAGGCACGCTGACACAATCAAAAGGGATAGTAGTTAACCTGACACCATGGCAGGAAAGAGAAAATACACTTTCTAAAGAGGCTCAAGAGCTCTGGTATCAACCACCATAAGCTCAGCTCCATTTGGTTCAGTCAACGTGGAAACCAGCTGTCTCCACAGGCTCTGAGCATGTCATGGTCCTGCAGCCGGGCACAATGACTGGTGTTGACATCAGAATGCTGTGAGTCATTGGGGAAAGATCAATTATGCCAGCCCAAAGAAGGAAGTATGCCAATTTTAATAATAACAACAGCAGCAGTACTAAGGGTACTTACTACATATCAGACATGTGATGAAGCCTCCCTGATTGTCAGATTCTGCCTTCTTCTAGCCTCCTCCTCTCTTCCCAATTATCCATGGTCCCTTGACCTCCACCTGCAGACTTGGTCCTTCCTGCCCCAGTGCTCAGGGCTCATTCAAATGTAGGCAAGAAGGCTGTGAAATATTTGCCTCATAATCTAAGACTCAAAAACCAAATCACCATTCCTTTCGGTCGGGCTCAAACCTATGCCGTATTCCTCGTCGTGGTCTACTGCCCTATTCCTAGACCGTTCCTCACTATGTGATCCTAGTACCCTCTAGATTTTAAACTCCATGAAAGAAAAGACCATCTTGGTCTTACTAACTACGGTAGCCTCAGTAGTCAGTATCCAATGCCTGGCACAAAATATGTATCAAAATAGGAATTCAACTGTTTCTTAAATAAACCGAAAATGCCAGTCTAGTTAGCACTTGTAGGTCAGTTCTCTTAGTGTAATGTTTCTAATCTCATCAGCATTGTCACCATCTTGTTTATAAACCACCACTTACTATTTACTATGTACTAATGCTCTATATAAATTAATGTTATTTACATTAATTTATAATGCCTCACAAACATTGCAAGGCAGGTAGTATTATTTTCATCGCACAGAAGAGGAAAATGAAGCTTTATGAGGCTTCATGATCTTCACAGAGTCTGTCACGTGACTGGTAAATGGCAGAACCATATTTCAAACAAAGATCTGAGTTACTTCACATAGTGTCACCATGTTCTCTCCTCTGGACTCTCCTGGGAATTGCTGTGATCTTCTAAACCCCAGACCAAGGTTTTGGACTTTGTTGCTTGCTGATAGTCTTGCGTGATGTCAAATGCCCAGATTTCCAATGACTACCTGTGGCTGCTTCACCCTTTCCTATGTTGGGACATTTTGCCTGAGCTGACTGTTCCCCTAAGCACCACATGACTGCATATCTTTTGTAGACATATGCTCTCGATCAAAGCCCTCCCTTCCCCAAGTGGATGACAGTATTAAGCCTGAAGGGTTGCACCTGCGTAGGTGTATCTTGTATAAGTGGGCTGGGAGAAGAGGGCTCAGAGAGTGAATGGCAGCCAAAGGTTTTCAAGATTACCAAGGGCCAGGCGAGAGAAACAGTATAACCATTGGGAACAAAAGGCAGAAGAGGGGTGGGATACAGATGAATTAGTTGAGTGTCAATGATGAGGTGGGACTAGAATGGGGGAAACAATGCATGATCGAAAGCTCAGTGCAAGAAGCTTGAGTAATTGCCACGAACCAATCTGCTATGCCCCTGCCTTTCCTTTTTGGAAATTGGCCTGGGAAAAAAGATTGAGTTGGTTCAAAGGGAACCGTATGCATACTTCTCCTGTTGCTTCTGCCTGTAGACATGCATTTCTGTATCCTTGGCCTGGCAGATAATAAGCTTTCAACACACGTTTTGTTGGAGGAGCAAATCCACTAGGATTGATGACAGTGTTTTGCATGTCAACACTTCTTCCTAAGACTGGGCCATGTCTGCTATAGTCCAGGTGAGACCAGCCTTCCCTATATTGCTTCAGTGAAGTAGACCGCACCTAGCAGGATGGGCAATATTAGGCCAACTGCACCGTGCATCCACAATCCTGCCGTAGGAAGCATTCGCTGCATTTCACTGTTTTGTACTGTTTGATAAATATCACGCAAAATCCTGAGGTATATGTCCTAAAATCTTTGGTGACAACCTCATACATATTGGTTGAACACCATCATGATTATAGCTTCAACCATGAAATTCAGTGAAATCTAAATGAAAAATTTAAGTGAAGTTTTCTATCAAACACAAAACTGATGTCATTAATTATGCAACTGTCTTTCTTTGTTAAATTACCGTTAATGAAGAAATGCAAGCCTTACCCTTTCACAATAGTTGTTACAAATGGGAGGATGAACGAAGACAACGTCTGGAAAGCCAGGTGCACACTGGGCAGCAGGATAGCCCCCTCGCTGGCTGCCCGTGTGACACAGGGCATGTCAGTTCTGACCCATGCCACAACACATCTTAAAAGTGACTTGACTCCCTGAGCCTTTAGGATTACTTGCCAATAATTAAAACTATAAAATGTCAAGGCTCTACTTCACACATTGCTCTTATCAAGTGGAGGGAGCAGTATAGAGTACTGGCCAAAAGCGTAAGTCCTATACGTTTGGATTTCGGATCCAGGCTCTCTTTCTTAGTACCTTGGGAAAGTGACTCACTCTTTCTGAGCCTCACTTTTGTCATCTGTTAAAAGAGGCTAATCACTGTAGTCTCCTCATGAGGCTATTGTGAAGATAAAATAAGACAATATGCGTAAAGCACTAGGGACATTACCAGGTATTCTTAGGTCTTCATTTGTATTATTTTATTAGATTACAATTTCTGGGCAAGATCTCTGCATTATGTTTGCCTGAATCCTTAATGCAACCGTAACAACAGTTAATTTATTTAAAAGCCGGGCCTTCTAATGGAATAAGCTTTAATTTTCAGAAAAAAAAAAGAGACTTCTCTATAACATAGGTCAAATGAGGTGTGAGATAATGAGAAACAGAAAACGTCCTGCAGCCTCATTGGCTGAGCAGAAGCGCTAGCAGCATAGAAAGCTGGTTCTGAGCCCCTTAAACACCTCTAGTAATAAGCAGACTAATGAAAGGAAGGGGATTTCGTCTCTCTTAAAAGGAGTGAAAATATTATGCTCACTTGAGCTTTCTGAGCTTTGGCCTAGAAGGCAAAGTTAAATGGGTTTGCTTGCCAGGAAACAGCTGAGAGAATTTCATCTTTTCTCCATTCTTGAAGTAAACCCGGCTTCATTACCTCTTTTCTTCTGTCAAGGGAATATCTCAAAGCTCTCTGGCATGTTCTTTACTGCATCCAATCCTGTTTTTAAAACTTTTAGTGATCCAGAAAATAGCTGAATCTGTGTTCTCAGGCAGAACAAAGATCGATGGGGGATCTCCAACTGCTGGCATCAAAAATTCCTTCGCTTGTGACACTAGAACTCGTTACCAAAATGTAGGGGAGAGAGGGTACTCTGCTGTAAACATAATATCTCCCAAATCAATAGCCTCTGTCATCCTGAGATGGAGTTGCTGTTTTCCTACTAAGGAGTTGGTGTAATTGGTATTTGTAAAAGATATCTATTTCAGGGACCATTGTGTGACAGTAGACAAGAGAAAGGAAAAAACAATAGCAAAGAAAAAAGTGGTCCCGCAGTCACTTTAGCAAGCACTTCCAACACAGTGACTTAACTCTAAGCCGATTGTGACAGCTACCACTTACTGACCCTCACTCTGTGCCAGACACTTTCCACGCATTATCTCATTCTCACATTTTAGGCTCAAAATGGGTCTGTAAGGTAGGAGATAATATTATCCTTGTTTTGGAGATGAGGAATTTGTGACTGAGAAATACTAAATACCTTGTAGAAGGCCACATGGCTCATAAATGTTGGAGCCAGAATTGAAGCATAGGTTGTGCTGACTACTAAACCCTAACCACTATACTTTACTGCCTCTCAGAAGAGGAGAGACAAGCTCAGCTAACTTACTTTACCGCCAGCAAGGACAGGTTAGAACTTAAGAACATTATAGATACTAAGAAAGAAGACAATCAGAATCAAACAGTGGGAATATAGGAGTAGATGGTTGACTCCAACCATTTATCTGGGACTAGAAAGATAGTACCTAGTCAGAGAAGAATGAATGGTCTAAACAAGACCACATTCTTAGTTAAATATGTATGTTTTTACAAATCATTATATATGTTTACCTATATATAGTGAGTAATCATCTTTATATACATCCCTTATTTTTTCTAAAGTCCCAATTATGGGATGCTTATCTAATGAAAATATTTACATCCACCTACCCTTACTAATCATAATTATTAAACTTTTCTTGGAACATTCTTCCCCCTATCCCAGTTTTGCCACATCCTTTGCAATAATTTCCATAATTTATAATTACATTAAATGTCTATTTGTCTACTTACTACAATCATGTCTTCTACTTTCAAATATCTGGAATGGGTTCAGATATGCATCCATTACTCTTTACAGAGGGTCTAGCTGACAGCACGAAAATCTAGGATGGGAATCAAAGGGTCACTGATATTTTCTGACTTTTACATAGTTACCTGTTTCTTTACATTAATAAAGAAAAATGAATTGTTTCTGTCACTTTCAGCAATTAAGTATTAAATGTGAAATGAAAAAATAAGATATTGTCTATCTCCAGCCCACTTTATAGGCAACAGGAAATTTTTTGCAGAGGTCAAGGCGCAAAAGCATTTTTGTTGATTGAGTGAGATTAGTCAAGGATTCTATTTCCTGATTGATTAGTAAATGTTCTTTGTAATTTGTGAACATAACTCTTTGTCTATCAATTTCATTGCAAATATCCTCATGTTTCTCATGTTTCTTTTATGATAGGTGTCTAATGCTAGAAATAAGGTATGTTGTAGTATTTTTTTTAAGGTATGTCTCTGTGATTTCTGAAGCATATTTACCTATTTGGTCTTTTAGTGGCATGACATTGTATTTTCACTCTTAAATGGCCTAGAATTTACTTTTAATATATGGTGGAATTAGGAATTTAAGTGATATTATTTTTCCAAATAATCTATTTTTTCAACTCCTAATCTCACATGTGTCTTCTATATTCCTTTATAACTTAAATATATAATATATTAATATAGTATATTAGCTCAATGTACTTCTTTATATGCATTTACATCTGTTCTATTTATTTACCTGTTAATCCTTTTGTTAGTACTTCCCTGTTTTAATTATTGATGTTTTATAAAAATTGCATTTTCTTATGTGTTCTAATACTTTTTAAGGCAAGGCCCCTCTATAATTTTTCTTTTTCCAAATTTTCTTACCATGCTTGCCTGACTTTTCTGTGTGTGAAATTTTAACATTTGATAAATTTACTCTGATCCATAGCAGATGAAGTAATCTCCCCCTGCACCACTGAATGATTCTCTAACACGTTTGCAATCCTCTGGCACTGGCACCTGCATTGTCATCTTGGTGACTCTTCTCTCCCTTCAGCTCTGCACTTGACTTGAGATTTCATTCATGAGTGCATTTCAGCATGGCTATTTCCCATCCATACTTCTTGCCCTAGACTTTTGGACATTTCTGCCTCCAGAATAATGTAGAAACAGATAATGGAAATAAACCCCTAAAAATCTGGATTAGAGTAGCGTGTCATCTTAGGTAGAAATAAATATTCAGTTCAAAGTGTAGGAAAATTACATTTGACGGTCTTTTAAATTGCCTGTTTAGTTTGGCATATATGGTTTTATGTATACAACTATGTGTAACAATATGTATATATTACAATTCATAAATATATATATATATATATTACATTCATTTAGGGAAAGGAGAATTATCAGCTCTATTTAACTTCATATTTTCTCTCCCCCTACCTCCCTTTATTGTGCCTATTTATTTTAACTTACATAAATTGAATGTACTTATGAGGCAGTTTTACTCTATTGTCTGGTTGAGAGAGGCTTCCTGATTCTTGGTTTGTTCTGTTACTGGATCTGTGATTTAGGAGGTAAGCTGTGAAAACTATTTTTAAAAATTATACCTTCTTTCAGGTCTTCTTTTTGCCCTTTGCAAAAAGCAAACTATATGTAAGACATAGGTTTTGTTTTTCAATTTGGTTTGATAGGTCTTATTTAATTTTTGTCCCAGATTTGATCAACCTTTACTATAAAGGTTGAATTTTAGTGTTATAAGTTTTCATATCTGTGTGTGTGTGTGTGTGTGTGTGTGTGTGTACATGTACACTCGCCTGTGCCTTTACATTATATGGAGAGAAACTGGGAGATGCTACATCTGAAGGTGCTAGATAAAACAATATAACTAGATACTTCTCAAGTATTATTGAATAAATATTTGTTTGAAGAATTATGTTCCTTGAATCTATGAAAGGATTAATTTCAACATCTGGAATTTCTTAATTGAATCGTTTGTAGGGATGAGCGGGATTAATCATTATCCATGAGAGTGGGGGGATCGGTCTTCATTTTACTCCCATGTCACTCTCTGATGCCAAATGCTTTTGTTTCTCTTTCTGGTGCTAAGTGCTCAATATGATTAGCTATTTCGCTTCCCAATTTAGCAAGAGGAGAACATTTTCATCCCTGTCTCCGTTAGAGCTTGCTCCTCACACACTGATTTTAATGAATCCCTCTGTAGGAAATACATGATGGGCCTTTGTTCCAACTGGGCACAGAATACTGGGTCTTGAAGCTCTGTTAGGAAAGATCTGTCTTTCAATGAAGAAATTATGATCATAACCCAGGCTTGAAGCAAGCAAACAACAAAAAGAATTCTGTTTGACAAACAATCTCCGGTTAACTAAGAACTGTGCTAGAAGAGATGGTTGAGATGTGGTTCTGGTCCTAAAGAAGCTTCCAGTCTAGGGTGGGAGATAAACACATAACCAGTTAGGTACACTGTGGTGTGAAGAGTTCTGTAAAAGAGTGATGAACAAAAATGACCCCATGACACAGACATGAGATGATTAATTCTGCTTGGTCAGCAGTCAGAGGAACACTCCAACAAAAACTCAATTCACCACTGCAGGATATCAACAGGGCAAAATTATTGTGAGGAAAGAAAAGATCAGCAGCAGCAGAAACAGCTATAAGTGCTACATGAGCTAGTTTCTGGAAATCTGTGTGGAAGAGCTGAGTTTTGCAGGATGAATATGAATACAGGCAAGTGCATTCCCAGGTGGAGAGATCAGCATATCAAATTTGTGTAGGCATGAAAATGCTCTCTCTCACACAAGAAAAATAAATTGTCCTCTATGACTTGTCTTGATGTACATGTTTGGGGTATTGAGAATTAAAGACTAGGAATGGCCTCTTAAGCAGTATTACTGATTTTGAAATTTATCCTGTGGGTGATTCAGAGGTTATGGTGAGGAAGAAAGACATGGTCATATTTATGTTTTAGAAAGAAAACTGGCAACAGGATAGGGAGCTGAGGCCAAGAAAACAGTTGGGAATAATTTGTTCCTGCCAGGTATATGTAGAACTTGCTTTCCATTGCTCTTTGCTCTGGAAGAGGGTTAAAGCAGAGGAGGAAATAGAGAGGAAGAAGGAGAGGAAGAAAGCTAAAAGAGGAGGGCGGAAAACTCTTGAGCAATTTATATTAATCACTAGTAGGAATGAGGAAGTGAAGCTTTCATTCCTCTTACCTCAAGATCTTATATAGCTTCTCAAGCCTGTAAACCAGGCACTACCTACTGGATACTGTCTCCCAGTGTTTGACACCTTTCTCTCTTTTGCCTCTCATATCTGATCATGTCATTAAATTTTAATTTAAAAACAAACAAACAACAACACCACTTTTCTCATTGCCCTTGCCACCATTCATTTCCAACACCGGCTTCCAGTTTAAACCCTTGGCACTAATTAAGATCCGGGAAGGCCTGGTTCCCCTCTTCCTGTTGAATGCAGCCTATAGATGATCCCCCCCACCCCCACCCCAAAGCTCTGTTTTTATCATTACAAACCCTGCTCGAAGCTTCATTTGGAAGGCAAAAGTCAAAATCTCAGAATAAATTTTAAGACTCTATCCTACCTATCACCATGATTGCTTTCATTTACTGCCTTTGGTCATAGTTTTTGTCCGATAAATTCCTTTGGAATCTTCACTCCTCATTCTACACATATCAAAACCCTTCCAGTCCTTTAAAGAATTCAAAGTTCAACTCAAATCCTATTTCTTGTTTCACATTTTTTGACAGGTAAGGGAAGGCCACACGTCTTTCCTTTTCTACAAAGGCTTGAAACTTTACTGAGAAAGTCCTCCTGATTTTTCTACTTATGTTATTGACCTGAATGTTTGGCACTTTCGCAAAAATAGTTTAATAGTCCAATAGTTCCCAATGGGAACATATTTAGTTCAATATGGCCAATACAGAGGGTGCCAAAGTACACATTTTAAGAAAGGGAAAAAACTGGATTAAAATTACACCGATGGTAACCACTTTGAGCACCTCTTGTCATTGCAGAAGTCAAACATGACTTGTATTCATCTTTTGTTATCGATATGTATTCAGTATTGCAATTTTAATGCAGTTTTTTCCTTTCTTAAAATATGTATACATTTTTTGGCACCCTCTGTATTTACCATGCACCTAATGTGAAAGAAGTTGTACTAAACATTCTTAAGATGTCAATATTAAAGGATAGTTACGTCGAATATCTGCTCTCAGCAAGAACAGTTTAACAAATTTATTCATTAGAGGACTACTGCCACTTCACCTATGTGATTAACAACTTGTGACTCTTCAAATACGATACTCTTCTTTCATTGAGTTGGCAAGTTCTATAAACAGATAAAATTGTGGTGGAAGTTACAGAAGCACACATTTCACAGCAAGAGTCCCTGAAGTCTTGTAATCAAGCCTTCAGTATGGGACTATTTATTTAATCTTAGTATATATAGTTAATTATCCCACATGTCTTATTCTGTTCAGGCTGCTAGAACACAGACTGCTTGCAAACAACAGAAATTTATTCCTCACAGTTCTGGAGGCTAGAAGTTCGAGATCATGGTGCCAGCCTGGTTGGGCAAGGGCCCCTCTTCTGGGTCACAGACTGCCAAATTCTCACTATGTTCTCACATGGTAGAAGGGGCAAGGGAGCTCTCTGAAGGCTCTCAAGCATTAATATCATTCATGAAGTTTCCACCTTCATGACTTAATCACTTTCCAAAGTCCCTGCCTCCTCATACCGTCACATTGAGCATTTGTAGTATTTCCACATATGAATTGGGGGAAGCACAAATATTCAGATCATAGCACCACATATATTAGAAGAAATTCTTCCTCGGGGGCTAAAAGTTTGATGCATTCATTTTCCACACCATTCTTTTACAAGTCCCTGCTATTGATTTTAAAGGAAAGCGAAAGTAATTTCTTTCAATTATTTCACCTGAAAGGAAAATTTAACAAACAGGTTAATAACAGCAATAGTTAGAAATGGGATGCATAAAGGGAACAATTTGTAAGGAAGTAGACAAGATTGATACAAATTTAAGACCAAATGTATGTATGGTTGTGTCACCCCTGCTGTCTGATACCCTTAGCAAACGTTATAAGGAAATCAGTTGTAAGAAATCAGTAATTCCATTAAAATTCCCGGAGCTTTCCAAATGATGGGAATTTTATCCCAGAGACATTTGAGTATCTCAGGGAAAAATAAGGGATTAAGCCTCATAAGAAAACAAAATACCTTATGTTATAATCTTTGGCCGAAGCTTTCTAATTCTTCTTTTTCGTATCTTTAAATACAGAATCCCCTTCACCTACAACTGAGTTTAGAAAATTCCTTAAGTTCTGATGCTGATGTCACTGTCTCAATCCTGACCATGAACAACTGGTACAATTTTAGCTTGTTGCTCTGCCAGGAAGACTGGAACATCACCGACTTCCTCTTCCTTACCCAGAATAATTCCAAGTTCCACCTCGGGTCTGTCATCAACATCACCGCCAACCTCTCCTCCCCGGAGGATCTCTTAAGTTTCCTGCAGGTGCAGCTTGAGGGCATTAAGAACAGCACACCCACAATGGTGATGTTTGGCTGCGACATGGAAAGTATCCGGCGGATTTTCGAAATGGCCACCCAGTTTGGGGTAATGCCCCCTGAGCTGCACTGGGTGCTGGGGGATTCCCAGAACGTCCAGGAACTGAGGACAGAAGGTCTGCCCTTGGGGCTCATTGCTCATGGGAAAACAACACAGTCAGTCTTTGAGTACTATGTACAAGATGCCATGGAACTGGTTGCAAGAGCTGTAGCCACAGCCACCATGATCCAGCCAGAACTTGCGCTCATTCCGAGCACAATGAACTGCATGGATGTGGACACTGCAAATCTCACTTCAGGACAATATCTGTCAAGGTAGGATGCAAGGCCTGGGTCATATCTCCACTCCTGGGGCTGTGACAGGAAGTAAAATGTCCCTATCGATCTCTTTGGCAAAAATCTTGACTCCGAATAACTTTAATAATATTTCTGAGAGGTTTTCAGGTTACATAAGGTTAGTGTTTCATGATCTGTCACCTGGAATTTGAGATACAGACTTTTAGCACATGGTGTATTGTGGGGAACACTCAATCCTGCTTTTAAACCCGGGCTTAGTCCCTTACTACTTGTATATTCTTGGCAAGTTATTTAACAACTCTGAGCCTCAGTTTTCTAATCAGTAAACTGGGATAATATTGAATAGCTTGATATATTATAATAAAGATACCATGAAATTATATATGAAAAGTACCTAACACTGTGCTTGGCTCGTAGTAAACAAGTGTTTCTATCCCTGCCCATATTTTCCCATAACAACAGACTTGAAAAACATCTCCCTAAATCTATACAGAGAAAAAAATTAGGCAAGCAAGAAATAGACCTTTCTCTCTCCTGCCAGGCATTGATGCTGAAGGCAGTATAGAGCAGTGGTTAAAGGCATAGACCCTGGAGCCAGACTCTGAACTTGAATTTTAGCTCTGCCTCTTACTGCTTGTGTGACTTGGTCGAGTTCTACTTAACTTCTCTGAGCCTTAGTTTCCTATGTTCTATATCTATTTATATAATCAAGAGATCCTACTATCCATGAAGTCATTGTAACAGATAGATGGATAGATACATAGATAAAATGAACTAAAACCTTACAGGAAATGATTGTGTATATATATATATATATATATATATATATATATATATATATATAGTGTGTGTGTGTGTGTGTGTGTGTGTGTGTGTGTATTTTTAATTTAGGTACTTTTCCTCTCTAGTTCCTCAGCCTGGTTCAGAAGCTGTGATGAAAAACAGCCCATTTAAACTGAAGAATAGCCCATTTTATAGAAATGGTTTTCATGATTCCTAGAAAAATGAAATCATCCTTAAAGGATATTTTATAGGGGGCCTAGATTTTTTTCTGAAAAGGACCACGTATAGTCAGAGAGGCCAAATCAGAGAATTAGTACTCATTCAGAGACGAAGGCTCAGCTCTAGGCAAGGCCCCATCTTTAAGCAGTCCTATGGGAACAGGAACACTTGACTGTGTTGAGGAACATAAGGCACCCTCATAGTGTCTTGCCTTTGACAAAGATGATTATTTGATGAAAGGTCAGGAGGTCCAAGCATTTACATTTAATTCTATATATGTGGATTGAACACCTACTATGTGCAAGGCAACATGCTAAATACCATATATATGGCAGAATTTAAGCACAGCCTATACATTCCCTAAAGAATGTTGTTAATAACGTAAAATAATTGAAAACTCATTTATTAGTGACCTATTAATGATAAGATTAGATGTTCTACCATAATATGACCTTTTCATTTTTTTCAGTTTTCAAATGAATTTTCACAAGAGTAAATTCTGCGCATACTTTTATTTTACAGCCGCTGTCCAGATTTAATCTACTGTTTTCAAACATTGTTGTGGCTCAGAATTTTATCTGGGATAAGAAGCGTTCTCCTTTATAACAAAAATATAAGCAAAGCTTTTGTTCATAATGAAAAATAGTCATTATTTTGAAAGGACAATTGGAAACAGCAGACAGGAAAAACCACTTGTGAAAACTACATTAAGTTAGCATCTTTTTGTCTCACATGAAGTGGAGAGTACAGGAAAAATGATTCTGTTGGATCCTAAAAATGTTTAGAAACTACAGGAAGAAATATTTGTTAACTTAGGTTGTCTATACCTTAGGGGATTCATTTTATCAAGATCAAACTGATCTTTCTGCTCCTCAAGATTTAATTTATGTTAAAGTTACGTGCCTCCTTCCACAAGGATCCCAAGGCACTTTGTACATGAAATTATATGGTGGTACTTAGCCTGTTCCACCATCATTATTTGCCTGTGTCTGACTCCTGAACTAAAATATAAATTCTGTTATGTGGAAATATTATTATTCAGCCTAGTTTAATACCTAGCATATAGCAACCATTTAATAGACTGTTATTGACATTGATGTAAAAATAAAGGAAAGAAAGGAAATTTTCTATTATATTTACACCCCACACCAAATGTAGCTATAGAAGAAGAATGAGTGGTTGCTAGATAAATAAAATTTTGTCTACATTAAAAACATAGTTTCGTTTTTTAAATTTACCTGGATGCCATCTAGTTTTCATTTATTCTTTTTATTTATTTATTTATTTTTTAATGAAATGTTAGGTTGGTGGATAACTTTGCCCTTGTGGCTATTTCCACATGTTTATTCCACAAACTTTAAAAGCTGTAAAAAAAGAGTGTGAGGTTTGGAGCCCAGCAGCAATTCACAATGTGTAAGGGTCAGTGACAATATTATTGCCCCCATGAATGTGTTTGAGAACGAACACAAAGAACTTCAGGAAATATGCCCAGGACTTCTTAAACTCCCTGAGGAATACAGTCAAAGAGAAAGTTTCAAAGTGTTCAGGAAAAGGTCAAAGGAAGTGGGCTAAACCCTGAACGAAGTCTTTACGAGGAATAACTGAAAAGCTGCCTTAAGCTATAAAACATCTGTGATTTTTCATCATCTTGATTTATTTTGTTGAATACAGTATTTTAGAAAGTTCTTTATTTTCAGTCCATAAGTCACATCTGCATACAGTAATTTTCTTAATTGTTCCTGAATTTTGTGAAGCTGACCCCACTTCCTCACTGCATAATGAAAGTCTTGAGGATAATGAGCCATGAATAGCAAGCATCAAAGTTGTGCAAGCTTTTCATTTCTCACACAGTCATTTTCACTTGGGGCTGACAGAATTGTTAACATTTTTAAATGTTAATGAAATCACCAAAAGCTTGGCTTTTTCAGCATAGGCTTTTAGACTAGAAAAATCATTTCTCATGGCAGACTAGACAGACGTAATTACAGGTATAAAAGATTTTATTCTTCCTGGGCCCCCACATGCCAAAGCAAATGTCCATCACAACTAAATGTAGGCAAAACCATTTGGGAGGCAAGTTCATAGTGTGATCTTTTAACAATTTATTGGCAAGTTGTTTTATTAAATGTTAATTATTTGAAGCAATGAAATCCAATATATTATTTGGTAATAACTTCATAAATACATCTGTATGGGTATTTTTATGCAGTCAGTGACTATTTGTTGAACTAGGGTGAGGTAGATAAAAATGAAGATTTGCATCCTGCCATTTTGGAGCTGACAGCTTAGAACATGAAGTTGAAAAATAAGGAAATGCTTATAAAACAAAGGGATATGTGATTCTTAAAAGAGCTGTGTTCAGATACAAAGGGGAGAAAATAATTAACTCTTCTCAGAGACTAGGTGATGAGGGAAAAACACTGAAATTGGATCTTGATAAATGAATAGAAGTTTGGTTTGGAGCAAATTCACAGGCAATGCAAATTTACCAAGACCTGAACGAGAAATTGAGTATAGTTGGAGCATACATTGCATATGAAGAGGATTTGACGTGATTCTGGAAAAGTAGTTAATTTGATAACATGCCACACAGGGCTTGTATGCCAAGCTAAGGAGTTTTCATTTTATATGCATGCTGGATATCACTCGAATGGCAGAACATTAGCCATGGCATATTATAAAATCATAATCCTGTAACAAATTAATCAAATACAGTAGTATAGCATAAAAGCCTTTCAAGTAATTTTTTAAAACCATTAGGATACAATTTTTTCTTTTTCCTGAAAATTGGTTTTAACCTTGCCTGTGTTTACTCCTTTGTTGCATTCTAAACAATCAGGCTCTGGTGAAAATGAATAGAAGTTTGAAGGCTCACCTACCTGCTGATCCTAGGGTTATCTGAAGGTCTTGGGTGTTAATGCATCTATTCATCCTGGAGAAAGAGCTTCCGGGGTTCCTCATAGCCTGGTCAAGGCAATAATTATTTTTTAAGAATTCCAAGAGTCTAGACACTGATAGACATCTTTTTATCCTTGGCCTGTGTGTTCCCTTACCCTTTGGCTAATTAATCATTGTCCCTATAGATATTGTAGGATATGGAATCTTGCCTATGTTTTATGAAGCTTAAGTAGTTCAATTCTGTATAAAGTAGGTAGTGATTAATTCATTTATTCATTCACAGATATTTGTTGAAGCTTCCTAAAATTAGGCTAGGCCTTGGCTAATGCTAGAGACACAAAAAATAGATGACAGAGGCCCTGCTCTTGGGAAATTTACAACCTCCTTTTCTGTTCTCCAACCAGGAGAGGATATGCTCCTCTTACTGTCTGTATTTTTTATCCATTTTCTTTGACCTAACTCTTATTCTTCACTGGGACAACACTCATTCTACTAGTGATTATCCTCTGGCATTAGCTGGTATTTTAGGCCCCCTCCTGAAGGCTGGCCTTGAAGAATGGCCCAACATGCTAGAGACTCTTTTCCCTCCAAGTTATGTTCATTTTTATGCTTGCATGGTTAAGTAATACCAAGATTCACCAGCCTTTCATTAATAGTAGAGGTTGCTTTATTTATTGATTCTACACATAATATTCAGAACCTATTATGTGAGGTACTAGGGAGCTTCAGGAAAAAAGACTAAAACAAATACCCATTCAAAAATCCCATGGTATAAAGTGATGATGGTCCCCATTAAATATTACAGAAGTTACAGAAGAACTTGAGGCTGCATGATATAATTATAATTTAAGGTATTTTCATCCTCCTTTACAATAATATACAATCATTGTGACCCTGGCAAAATTATTTAATCTCTGGAAAATTTAATTTCTGAACTATAAGGATTTCGAAACCTTGTAAAGTTAAGTGGTATGCCTAAGGTCATTCAGCTAGTACTTATAAGGGGAGATTGAAATAAATTCATCTAAATCGAAGTTCCAGGCTCTTTCAGAATTAATATTAACTTTCCTTAATTGGAATCCCATTAACATTGCAATTAATATTCTTTCAGTCTAAAGCTATATAAATCAGGAGGCATGATTGCCCATGTATATGCATTCTTGTTCAAAGGACCTCTATTGAGCCAAACTAATTAGCCTGTAAGTTTTGAAAGGTACTGAGAAGAAATGCAGTTTCCTTGAACATGGAAGCCAGGGTTTGGGTGCTGGTAACACTTGTTCCTTGGATCCCCAAGGAGAACCCACTGCTATGGGGTGACCTACTTTGTCCAGTTGTTACTCCTAGGTTAACTTTGAGTCAGTAGGTATTATCAATCCGGCATCAACACTTAAGGTCTGTGATTCCAGATATTTGCTATAGGAACCCCTATCACCGGACTAATTTGGCTAAAATCCTTTGAATTTGCCCTTCCTTCTATGTCACTTAAGTCATGCCAAGAGCTGAGTCTGAAATTTTCTCTGAGTCATGGGGGCCTCAGATAAGGAACGATGGAAAAGAGTTCGGTTCATCAGGACCCGATTTTGATGATGTATCAGCTTAAATTTGCTTAATCTAGCAAACAGCAGGTATTAAACTGTGAAATTTTTCCAAAATAGGAGAGCTTCCAAGCGTTTATTTGTCTGAGAGGTAACTGTGTTCTTCTGTTGACTTTTTTACTTTGTATGCACCTACTATAAAAATTTGAAACTATGTCAAACTATGGAGATACAGAGGGCAATACTGCAGCTCTACTCTGAATTCCAGATCTGTCTCTTGGAGCCACTTCAATCTCCAGATCCTGTAACTCTTTGAATGGAGTCTTGACTGGTAAATACTGCATAATGTCCCATTGCCAGGGCTATGCTAAGGGAAGATATGTCAACACCTGGACTAGTGCTGGGGCCAAATCTAGAGAGCTAGAATGAATTAAGTGGGAGTATTACCCGAAGCAACCAGGAGCGGTCCAAGGGGTGGGCACAGGCCATAACTATGGAGAAGAGTCAAGGTTCATCCCAAAACGCAAAGGGAAGGAAAACAACCAAAGGGTAGGGAGCAGATCTAACTACCATGGGGGTGAAAAACAGAGAAAAAAAGTGCCAGCTTGCCAGTTGTACTAGATGAAAGAAGGGAAAAGAGAATGCTATATCCATGTGTCTGAGTTTTTGGTGTAGTGACCCCCTCACACACACTAATAGGAACACAGCCCAAAATTTATATTAAAATAGGACCCAATCACATAGATTAGTGTTTTTTCCTTCTTGGAAAAAAGTCAAGAAGGATAGGAGCGCTCCTTCCTCTCTACAGTTTCATCTATAAGTAACCAAATTGTACAGATATTGGCAAAACATAGACCCAAATAATTCATATATATGTACATATACACATTTAACATTATCAAATTACTATTGTCTGTTAACCTATTTTAAAAGGTGAGCTTTGTAAGTTGCTTTTAAAAATGATGCGATCGATGTTTACAATGTATGGGACCCTCTGCTCTGAAGATTGAAATTTAGCCGTTTCTCATTCCTATTAAATTCCTGATCATCGGAGAGGTTTCCCATTGAACTAATTTCTATTATCGATACTACCCATTATTCAAGGGGAAATGTGTTGGACTTTTAATGCTTTGAACAATCTATAAATTGCAAATGCAAATACTTCCTGGCTGATTGAGCCCTATTCTTCTGGCAAAGTGATGAAGAGATCTCTTTAAGAGATGCATTTCTGATCTGAGCAGAAGACAGGTGTTTCATTGCATTTACCCCTCAAACATTACTGAGCAGTTACTCTGGCCAGGCACTGTGTTTTGCCTGAGATCCAAAGATGACTCAATGAGATGCTTGGGTGAACAGTGAAGTGTCTTCCCACTTGACAGCCTGCAGTGTTATGAAGCAGAGCAGTGGGAAAGGGAGGATTTGTTCATTCCTAACAGCAACTCTGGAAGAGACTGTTCTCGAAATGTGGAAAACATCAAAATCCATGCCTCTGAGGGGACCTGGAGTGGCAACAACAACAACAACAACAACAAATAGTTAAGTTAACTCGGGATAGTCAATAGCTGATTTAAGATAAGATCTCTTACTAACAGGATGGAATATTGTTATTTCCTTTGTACAATGTCCACCGAAAGGAAGAGAAAGAGGGAGAGGAAGAGAGGACAGGATAAAATTCAGAAAAATAAAATATGAGAAAGAACATTAAAAGAATAATGAGATAACTATAGATTAACCCACATGCCAAAAACTGGGAATACTGGAGGAAGGGGAAATAAACTAGAAGCCGAGGAAGACCCACAAAATGAGAATAATTTAGGGAATAAGAGGGATTAGGGGAAAAGTCATGAATAATTAAGAAAAATCACACACATGGATTAAAATACAAACATAACAGTATAAATAGCTAATAATTCAGACAACTGGAGATCTATGGAGGCTGTGAAAGATCAGAATTGGGTATACGTTTTCTAAAAGGCATGAGATTATCCAAAGAGAGAATAATTTGGGGCCCCTCAATGATAAAGAACAAAAAGAAAAAAAAAAAAGATGTAAGTATGTGCTGATACAACGAAAGTTCACAAAGGGAAAAACAAATTTTAAGGCTTTACAGAGCAAAAAAATATTCCCATGTACAGATATGATTAATGGAAGGCAACAATCTGGGAAAAGAGCAAAGATAAGAGGGCAATTTAATAAGAAATAAGAACCAATGCAGTGGTGTACAACTATGGAGGATGTGAGGTTTTGATTAGAAGATTCATTACATGATGGTAGATATGAATCACATGAAGAAAAGATGGGATTTCTGAATATCAATGGATCTCTTCCCAACTCTCTTCCTCTCTTCCCAGAAAAAGAATGGGAGACTTTGGGAGTATTCCTTTGTCTTATACTAAAAGGGCTTTCTTGAGCTTTTCCACTACAGTCAATAGATCTGAAGCTAAATTAAACATAACCGAGAAATAAATATTTAGAATCAGTGCATAAGATAAAGGAAACCTGACAAGCATTAGGTGGTGCTGGTGGGAGGAGAGTTGGGGAGAATGTCACTAGCAATAACATAGCCAAAGATTTCTAATCAGGCAAAGGCAGAAAAATCACAATTAAGTTCTCAGGCTAAGAAATTTTATAGAGCTTTGGAAGATGAACAAATCTCTTATGCTTCAGGGGGAAAATATTCAATATGATGAGATTGATCGTGGGAAAAGAAATTCAGCTCATTTTTCAAGATATAATTGAATGAGGATACAGATTTTTTTAAAAAATGATACAAAGAAAGTTCCCAAATGGAAAAATAAATTGTAAGGCTTTATAGAGCAAAATACTAGATACTCTCATGTACAGATAAGATTAATGAAAGGCAACAATATGAGAAAAGAGCAAAGATAGCAGGACAATTTAATAAGAAATGTGAGATGCAGATCTACAAAGAGACAAATTGGTGAGTGAAAAAAAGACCAACGTAGAAATAAATACACAAGAAATAAATAAATAATTGGGCATGGAAGAAGACACATGAAGATGATGATGTATTTAAACAATACAGATAGATTTATATGTCTCCAAAGTGAAGACTGGAAGCAATGGCATTATTATAGAGCTCATTCAAAGGCAAGAAAAGGTACAAAACTATAATAAATATAAAAACAATATTAGTAAAACTTTAGATGCTGTATAAAATAGAAGAAAAATCAGGAGGCAACAAGCCTTAAAATCTTTAAGATCATGACATTATTTGTAATGGAAGATTTTTTATTTAAGTTTAATAAATTTCAGTAAGTTTAGAGTTGGGAAGAGATTCATAGATGTTCAGATTTTAGCAAGTTTTATAAAAGTAAAAATAGTTCATGAATAATATCATTAATCAGATCAATGAAGATAAACACTGCAGTTAACATTCTATTATTAAAGAAGAATATGTGAACACAAGTATGTCCTCATCCAAGAAAACTAGAAAAGCGAGAGAGGTGGGAAGAGACCTACAAAGAAGGAATTAACAAGACAAAACTCAAAATTCACTGAGGAGAAATGCTTAAATTCATATAAATCATACATGTGATTCTATAGCAACAAATTCCTAGAAAAGTATCATTTGCCAAAGTTGACCCACAGAAATGGAAAGCCCAGTAGGAGAGACTGAAAAAGTGATTAAACAGTTACCATTTTTTTAAAGTGCCAGGCCCAGATGGTTTTATCACTGACTCCTACAAACTCAAAGGGGAAACAAAGCACTAAACAGTTCCGTTGACATTGATCAACAACATTTCTTGGAAAAGTTCTTTGCTTTCTGTACTTTTAAGAGTACCTTTGGTCCCACTTTGAAAATAATATAATAACACATGTCTCAAATGAATTATAGGGAGAGAATATAATGAGATTTATTAATTTACTTTTTTCCATAAAATGAGTTAAAGAGACCAGCAGAGAACTTCCACAAGCTCTCCTCCCCACGTCCATACTTATTGCCTCTGGGCCCTACCTTTTCTCTGCCCTCTCTGTGCCCACACTCTTCAATTCATAGCAAGAGCATCACCTGTACTTGCACCTTAGTGCACCGTCCCTTTTGCCCCGCAAGGGCATTGTCCCAGGAATTCTCCTCATTCTCTCCTACATCAGTAATTTTTCTATTTTTACTGGATAATTTCTATCAGCAAAAAATCCTATCCTTTTGTATACATCATATACACACATGTATGTTTACACACACACACACACACATTTGTTTGCTTGATTTTTCCCTCCACTACTCTTTTGTTTATAGCATCATCCTCTAAAGAGTGATCTCTTGTTTTTCTCTTCCCATTCTCCCTTGAAGCATTAGGCTCCAACACCTCTGAAGTTGCTCTAATGAAGTCACCGGTGGCTTACACATTTCTAAAGCCAACGGTCAATTCTCAGTCCTCATTGTATTTGATGGGTTAGAAGCATTTGACACAGTAGCTCACTGTCCTCTCTCTGAAACATCGTTTTCACTAGGCTTCTGGAACACAACACAACCTGCCTTTCTCCTACTTTTCTCCATGTCTGGTAACTTCTTAGTTTCCTTTGGTAGTTCTTTCTCACCTGTACCACTTCCAAATGCTGGAGTGCCCTGGACTTATTCCATGGAATTCTTCTCATCTGCAAATACTCACATTGTGATCTCATTTGGTCTCCTTAAATACCACATAGAGAATGATGCCTCCCAAGTCTGTATCTCCAATCCAAATCTCTTTCCTGAACTCCAGGTGATCTCCAACTACCTACGTGACATCTCCATTTGGATGTCTACAAGTTATCTCAAATGTAACATTAGCGAAATTGAACTTCTAGTAGTTCTCACCCACCTCCAACCGTTTTCTTACAGTTTTCTTAATGGCAACTCCATCTCTCAATTACTCAGGGCAAAAACTTTGGTGTCACCTGTGCCTCTCCTTTTCCTAGCAACCATAGCTGAGCCATCAGCAAATCCTGTCAGCTCCAGCTTCAAAATAGATCGCGATCCAACTAATTCTTCCCACCTCCACTTCTACCATCTCAGTCCAAATCACCATCACCTTTTGTCTGGATGTTTGAAACAACCTCCCAACTGGTCTTTCTGCTCTTGTCTCTCTTTAGTCTACCATGACAATCCTGTTAAAATGTAAGTCATATCATATCGCCTCTCTGCTCAAAACCCACCAATGGCTTTCTATCTCATGGAGAGAAGAAACAAAGACCTTACAAAAATCCTATTTTCCCCAATTCCCACTTCATGTAAGTTTTCTCTGACTTTGTCTTCAACTCTCCTTCCATTCTCTCCTATAGTTTGTCCTTAAACATACCAGGTATAATCCCACGGAGGACACTGGTCCTCTTGCTCCCTATAGAGGGTGTGCTCTGTATCCTGACACCCTTCTGGTAGAAAAAGTGATGAAAAAGAGATTAAAGCCGGAAAAAAAAAAATCCCTTTCTTCAGCTCTTTACTCAAATATCACCTTCTCATAGAGGCCATTTTGGCCTCTCTAATCTAAAATTTCACCCACTACCACCAATCCTGATACATCATATTTCCTAACTCTGCTTTTTTTTTTTTTTTGAAGATTTTATTGGGGAAGGGGAACAGGGCTTTATTTATAGAATATGAGCTACATATATTGTTGTGTTTTGTTCACCCAGGACCTAGAACAGTGCCTGGCACATCGTGAGTATTGTTAAGTGAATAAATGATTAGTATGTCAAGTTTTGTATGCAAATGTGGCTTTCAAAATATATCTTAAATATATTAAACACTGATCTTACCTATACTGTGAACTGTCTCAAAAATATTTTTTCACATAGTTTGCAAAGTGCAAATTTTATCTCAGCTCCTATACAAATCAACAAATTCTTAATTAGTGACATAATTGGGAATTTTTACTAAACTGGTAAATTAACTAATGAGCTTCATTCTTTTGAGCAGAGTGGTATCTTGGGAGGTTTGCTGATAAAAAGAAAGAAACATGTATACCTGACCTGCTTTGTTACACACTCACCCGGTGCGAGGCACAATGAAACTACGTTCTCACTCATAGAGTGACATCAGACCCTTGTCATACCATGACAAACTATTGTCAGATGCCTCTCCGTGGTCTCCTGGCCACCATCTCTTCCTTCCTATAGATGCGTTTTTTCCTGTTTCCAGATCAATATTACTAATGCAGATTTCTGGTTGTATTGTTACTGTGCTCAGAAATCTTCATGGTCCCCCTTTTCCTTATGAAATAGTAAAATCTAATCTCATACAATGGACATGCGAAGCTTCTACAGTCTAGTTGCAATTTGCTTTTCCTGTATTATTTTCTCACACTTCTCTACCCTGCTCTCCAATTAGATTGTTGTGCTTACCACCCCCGTTATGTGTTCCACCTCCTTACCTTTCCTCATAATGTTCCTGAATCTGGAAAATTTATTTAGCATTCATATCTAGGCTGGAACAGCGTGCGATCAACAGTGTGGTGGTATTATGGGCCCCTGTGACCCAGGCTCGAAATTTCTATTTAAAAAATTTAAGATTACTTTCCCCTTTGATATGTCCACATTGCTCTATGGACTTACACAGAATTGATATTCAACTAAATACTCCAGATCTTATTTATATGACTTTCCATCAAGCCAAATTTGACACATTCTTAGTATGGTTTGTGAACTAAATGCAACCCTGTGCATTTGGCTCTCTTAAAATCACTCCTTTTTTTGGAGCTATGTGTCTGTTGATTATGCCACCTTCTCTCCACTTCTACTGCTATTATCTTAGCCTTTATTATCTTAAGCCCCTTGCGAAACAAGCACAAAGAAAGGAAGACAGGAAGCAAGAGCGGGGGAAGGAGCACTATTCCTGACATCAGAAACTACGCTCAGCCCCCTCTTCCTTCCAAACCATTTCCTAATAGCTAGGGGGAAACATCTTTCTAAAATCAAATCTGATGATCATGTGTCTCCACAGATGAAATTCCCTCAGTAGCTCTCCATTACCTTCATTGTGGCCTCAAACCTTTTGTAACTCATTTTTCATCTTCGTCTCCAGCCTTGTTTCTCACTGCTTGTCATCCTGTGGCTTGCCCTCTCTGTTTCTGACTTTTGCACATGCATCTCCCACTGTAGTTCCTTCTTCAAGACGCAGCTCCGGCACATCTTTCCTCTAAGAAGCCTTCCTTGTCACCCCTAGAGTAAAATGTGCAGGTGCTCTGCTCTCTGTTCCCACGGCACCTGGGTTTACTGCTATTACACTGCTTTACAAGCAGAGAAAGCTTGTTTACTTTGCTTTCGCCCCATTCCTAGATTTTGAGCTCTTTGGGAACAATGAGTGGATTTCATCTCTATAGCTCTAGTGCTAGGAACAGTGCCTGGTCTTTGTATTCATTTACCTTGCCAATAAAATTATTCCCTGATTTTCCTTTTTCTTGTTCATCCAAGAAGAGACCAGGGCGAGATAAAAATGAACATGGTAGAATTTGATTTCAACAAAACCAGGATTTTTTTAATCTTTTAATTAACACACTGAGTATTGAAACTTCGCTACACATTGTCATTGCATTACACAGAATGTGAAGTACGACAATAAAAGCTATCAGTGAGATCATTTTAATTTGCCTTCACCATAAAACTGAAAATAAAATAGACAGTAGTAATCTATCATAAGTAGAGATTCTCTGAGACCCAGTTTCTTGATGCCAATTGCATAGAGAAATAAGCACTGGATTTTCTGGTCTGGGGAAATTGAAGACGTTTAAGTCCTGATTGATTGGCCTTTCTGTGACAAATGAATGCCTCAGAGTCAGCTGAGCATTGTCCTTCAGTCACGGCCATCTTGAGTGTTATTTAGTACCCATAACGAGGCATGGTTTTACTGGAATAAGGGAGTTATGTGATCTCTGAAAGATTTCTGATGGCATCTAGTGCCTTCTTTTCTGAGATCATTTCAGTACATATGTATTCATTGGTAGTCTTTCAAGAGTGCATCCAGTTAAAAATCTATAATTAGGCCCCAGATATTCTTAAAATAATGAAGGGCTCCTCTTTCTACAACTTTAACTTTCCTTTCCCAGTCTTTCAATTAACTAAATGAAATTAACCTATTTATTACTAACCATTTTATTCCCCCAGGCAATGTCAGCAAGTGTGTGTGTTTGTCGTGTGTTTCTTGACAAATCTAAAAGTAGGCTGCGCCTCAGAAACACAATTGTAGTCATCCTTTCCTTCTAGTACCTAGGTAATTATCCGTTGATTGATCTGTATATTTTAATGATTCGGATCCCTACTTCTCTAAAGAAGCAGAAAACTATTTTAAAGTCTAGGATAACTGAGACTTCATTACTTGTGGCAAAATAGAATTCATTTTAAGTGGTAGCGTCCCACTGGGGAGTGCTAACATGAATAATAATCGTTACGTGCAATCTACCAAAATGAGTAATTTCATTGCATTTAGTGATGGTACCATCTTCCAATGTGATTTACATTTATATCTCTAATGAAAATTAGTACATTCTTCACACTTTCTGATTTTTCTATCCCCTTTCTGTGGCAGCATAACTTCTTACTACTTGTATTTGCATTTGAAAATTACTGAGCAATGTTTGTGGCAGGCAGTGTTCGTCTGAATGTGTTTTGCTTAAAGCCTAGACTTGTATCATCTGATTCCTCAAAGAAATCTTCTGTGGTACATTCCACATTTCAATTGAATTCCTTTTCATTTGAAATGTGTCTTGAGTACCCTCTATGAGTTTATCATAATGTAGTACTTTGCGTTTCCAATGAGAAAAGTTCCACTAAGAGATGGGAAAGTGACATAGGGACCGCCTTGATTGAAAAAACTTGAATGACATTAAACAATAGCCACCATATCTGGAATACTTGTTCTATGTCAAAAGGTGCGGTATGTGCTTTACGTTCCTTATTTCCAACCCTTATAATGGAGGAAGTATTATCTTCCCCGTTTGCTGATTATGAAACTGAAGCTTAGAGTTTAGTAAATTGTCCAAAGACAGTGCTAGAAGGTAGCTGGACCAGTATTGAAGCATAGGTGTCCCTAATGTCAAGTCTGGGCTTTTATTCTGACACAAGGCCATAATTAACAGTACAGAGGTGCCACAAACTTACCACGTTACCTCTGATTGTCTTATCTTCCCAGACTCAAGAAAGACAGAGGCTCTGATTAAACGTCTTCCTGCCTCGCCCATATCAGAACGTAGATGTACAGACAGTGCCCTGGTTCCTGGAGTTAGGAATCAGTATGTCATTCAGTTGGTAGTTTTCCTTTCTTTGACTTCTGACAGAAGCTCTCTCTAGAGCCAGAGCCAGCTGTTTTTCTCTAATGACTTAAAGGGAGGATAGCGTGAGGCTGTATGGAGAACTGCAAATCTATTTATCTTTTTCTTAGTTCTGTGGTTGATAGCCAACATCCAGCTTTAACTGGCCTCATGGGGACAGATATGTTGATTATTTCCACTCTACCATGAGAAACACTGGTAACAAGATTTGGCTATTTTCTAGAATTATGATACAATTTTTAAACAATTATCAAAATATATGTATATTTACCAAAACTCATTCCTCACACCACAAAAAAAATTTGTCGAGCTTATTTCATTGCTATTGAATATAGCAAACAGTAAAAATGAGACATGTTAAAGAGGCTGAGAACCTCTTTAGCTTAGAAAGTTGTGAGAATACGTAATTAACAGTTTACAACAGAAAGCAATGAACACGTGTCTTAACTAAGAATAAAAAGATTTGGAGTAAGACCAAGAACCAAGCACCTAGCATGGGTGTTAGAATCTGAGGGTGATTTCTCAATGAAATAAGATTCTTCTAGAAAGAGTCCAGCTGATTAATTCTTGAAAGATTTATAGTCAATGCCTTTTTTAAAAAAAGATTAATTAGAGTTTCTTTTTACTAAGACAAACAAAACTAAGCACTGCTTCCTTTCTTGGGCTTAGCCTCTCTGCCTTACCTTTTTTTGCTTTTTCTCCTCTTTGCCAGGTTTCTAGCCAATACCACTTTCAGAGGCCTCAGTGGTTCCATCAGAGTAAAAGGTTCCTCTATCATCAGCTCAGAAAACAACTTTTTCATCTGGAATCTGCAACACGACCCCATTGGAAAGCCAATGTGGACCCGCTTGGGCAGCTGGCAGGGGGGAAAGTTTGTCATGGACTATGGAATATGGCCAGAGCGAGCCCAGAGGCACAAAACTCACTTTCAACACCCAAGTAAGCTGCACTTGAGAGTCGTTACCCTGATCGAGCATCCATTTGTCTTCACACGGGCGGTAGATGATGAAGGCTTGTGCCCTGCTGGCCAGCTCTGCCTAGACCCCATGACGAATGACTCTTCCGTATTGGACAGCCTTTTTAGTAGCCTCCATAGCGGTAATGATACAGTGCCAATTAAACTCAAGAAGTGCTGCTATGGATATTGCATTGATCTGCTGGAAAAGCTAGCAGAAGACATGAACTTTGACTTTGACCTCTATATTGTTGGGGATGGAAAGTATGGAGCCTGGAAAAATGGGCACTGGACTGGACTAGTGGGTGATCTCCTGAGTGGGTCAGCCCACATGGCAGTCACTTCCTTCAGCATCAATACCGCACGAAGCCAAGTGATAGATTTCACCAGTCCTTTCTTCTCCACCAGCTTAGGCATTTTAGTGAGGACCCGAGACACATCAGCCCCCATTGGAGCCTTCATGTGGCCCCTCCACTGGACGTTGTGGCTGGGGATTTTTGTGGCTCTGCACATCACTGCCATCTTCCTCACGCTGTATGAGTGGAAGAGCCCCTTTGGCATGACTCCCAAGGGGCGGAATAGAAGTAAAGTCTTCTCCTTCTCTTCAGCCTTGAATGTCTGTTATGCCCTCTTGTTTGGTAGAACAGCAGCCATCAAACCCCCAAAGTGCTGGACTGGAAGGTTTCTAATGAACCTTTGGGCCATTTTCTGTATGTTTTGCCTTTCTACATACACGGCAAACTTGGCTGCTGTCATGGTAGGTGAGAAGATCTACGAAGAGCTTTCTGGAATACATGACCCTAAGGTAAGTACTTATTTTTTACTCTAGCTTTCTTTATTGTCTGTTATAACTCCATATATTGTGTCTTATGCTGTAGTATGTCTATGTTTCATCTAACACAAAATATTCTCTCAGCCATCTATAGAGACTAGTCCCAAAGTCTGTTGCTTGGGTGGAATTAAATATCTTGTTGTATTAAATGAAACAAAAAGAGTGAGGGAGGGTTAGGGCGTGTTTGTTCCAGAGAAAATCTTTCTGGTAGAAACATCTATTACCTCAGTTTTTCTTTCTTTGACTGTCTGACAGAATGTCTATCAGGAAATAGTCTTACAAAGTATATTCACCCAAAGCAGACTTCAAAAACTGATTAATTACTTATCTTGGGAATTAATGGACATAAATAGTGAGATCCATATTTTGAATAGCAAATAATCTTTTTTTTCACCATAAAAAATATTAAATGGAAAGAACTAACATTTTATCATAAGATCCCAAAGTCAGGTGCTAGAGAACTCAATGGGTCTGGATTAGGAGTGCTGAACTAACTGAGGTGGCAGGATTAGCTAAGAACAGGGTGCCCTTACAGTAAGGAAAGCTGTATGGCTGGCCACCTTGGGTTGAGGGGAGGTTGCCACAGTTACATTGCAATGTCCAAAGACATTTAAGAAAATTGTATCTATTCTAAGCTGCCGTTGATATCCTAGACATTTGACCCTAAGGATAGAAGAGAGGAGGAAAAAGGAGTTCAGGTAAATAGGTGAAGCAGTGGTGAGTTTCATAAATAAGAACCAAGGATTGCCAAAATTAAGTCACAGTGCAATGCATAAGAAACCTGAAGCATTATTTTAGGGGATTAAAAAAGAAAATCATAACGATAAACCATACACAGCAGTAACACAATTTTTTAAGCAAAAAGAAATAATAATTCCATTCCCCAAGAATAAAAAGGTGACTTGTTTATCAATCTAACCTAGCCCACAAGACCAAGTGAGCAGAACTGGACAAAGTCGACTCTCTGTTACAGCCTGTTAGTTCTTAATGAAGTGGGGCAAGGCTAAATCTAAACCATTTTTAATTTGAAATAATAAATGAACTTCCATTAAAGTTTCCAAAAATGTATATATCTTTCCTAGTGTTGTTTCCATATTAAAGTCCCTCATTTGTAGGTTTGTTTTTGTTTTTGTTTTCATATAAAGACACCCAGATTATTTAACTAAGCAATACTTGACATCCGAACTTTTGGGGACTGGTGTTGGTGACAGAATTGTTCATCCAGATATGTGGTTTTATACAGACAACATAATGTCCTCACCCTCTCACAGAGATGCATGATCAAAATAATTCCTATATCCTTTCAGTCGCTCATCGTTCGTTCTTAAGTATCTTGAAGTTGTTCACATGAGCATTTTTCTCTCCTCCCAATGTTCAATTCCTTGAGGGACTGTATCTTTTTCTTACACTAAGTAATGTGGAGAAATTCAAAAGTAAATAAATCAAGTAGGGGAGAAAAGATATAAACATAAGGAGAAACAACTTAAAAAGCTATAAACGTGCCAAAGTTTAGTAACAAATGAAACACTGTTGAAATTCAAGAAAAGGATGATCACCTTCAACTTAGTGCATCAAGGACAGGCTTAATGAACTAAACAGAATGTGTGCTTATTCTTGAAGAATATTTGGAATTTGGACATAAGCGTCAAGGGAGGAGGACTGGACATCCCAAGCAAAGGAACAGAATGAGGTACTTGGAGGTAGAAAGTGTAAGGAAGGCACAGTCAGGATATCTTGGGAAATTCAATTTAGCCACAGCATGCTACATGAAGAGAAGAAGAAGATCCAACTCTGAAAAGTAAGCTCAGTTGAGATAACAGAGGCTCTTTTTTTTTCTTTTTCTTTTTTAGTTTTATTGAGGAATACTGGTGGACAGTGTGTTTCTCCAGGGCCCATCAGCAACAAGTCGTTGTCCTTCAATCTCGTTGGGGAGGGCGCAGCTCAGCTCCAAGTCCAGTTGCCATTTTCAGTCTTCAGTTGCAGGGGACGCAGCCCACCATCCCATGCATGTGAACTGGCAACCTTGTTGTTGAGAGCTCACGTTCTAACCATCTGAGCCATCCGGCCACCCAAGAGATAACAGAGGGTCTTTTTATTATTTAGGGATTTAAGACCGCAGTAGGATTGCTTTTTCAGTCTAACTTACCTCGGAAACAAAGATAACAACAACAGTGATGAGGGGTGTTGCTACCATATGTGAGTCACTGTGTGTACTAGGCACGGTTACTTAGTCTGTATGCACAGATAACAGGCTAAGAACAGTGAACATCTGACAAGAGAGATCCATTGACATTTTTGAACAATGGACTAGCACAGACAAGCAAGCAGTCTTCATTTAGGATGGTTGCTTCAGCAGCAGCATGTAAATAAGATTAGAAGAGAAAGTCAATGGACAGCGTTGATGTTATAGGGATAGTCACTGATAGAAAGAAGAAAGGACACAAGAAGTACCCTGTTTCCCCAAAAATAAGATCTAGCCGGACAATCACCTCTAATGCGTCTTTTGGAGCAAAAATTTATATAAGACCCAGTCATATACTATAGTAAAATAAGACTGGGTCTTATATTAATTTTATAAGACTGGGTCTTATATTAATGTAAGACCCAGTCTTATATTACATAATGTAAGACCCAGTCTTATTACTTATGTAATATAAGACTAAGTCTTATATTAATTTTTGCTCCAAAAGATGCTTTAGAGCTGATTATCTGGGTAGGTCTTATTTTCAGGGAAACACAGTACTTTGGTGACCAAATCAGTAGGACTTGGCAGTTAATTGGGTGTGAGAGACAGCAAAGAGTCACGTTTTCAAAGTCACAGGCTTGAGTGTCTGAGGTGATGGTATCATTCAAAGAAGCAGAAAAGGCAGTTTTGAGCTGGAAAAACATGGTCGTCCGTTCAGTTTCATACATAGCATTTAAAAATCTGTTTTGGACATCCAGGTGAATTCCAGCAGGCATTTAGAACACAGAGCCTGACTGAGTTCAGGAGTGAGACTGAAGCAGGTGGGGAACCTGGGCAGAGAGGTGTTACTGTGTAAAGACCTTGGGGAGTATGAGATCACCAAAGGAGCAGGGGGTAGAGAGAAAACTGCTGTTTGAAGAAAATCAACAGGCATAAAGGAGTCCCAAGGTATTGGAGTACAGGATTTGTGGAGTGATGAGGTAGAAGACAAAGGTGCCCTGTAGCAAAGTCATTCAGGCCCTTCAATACCTCTCTGTAGATTGGATTTTGACTTTTTGAGATAAAGAATGATATTATCCCACCTGCAATATCTAACTTCTTGCAGTGTTATCAGGGAGGGCAAGGGTTGATCAGTGCCTAGTCCAAACCATGAGTATTTGTGTGTGTGTGTGTGTGTGTGTGTGTGTGTGTGTGTGTGTGTGAATATCTGATGAAACTGGTTTTATGTGATTTGCTTTTTTTCAGTATTTCTCAAACTTCTGTTATTGTGTGTGACTATCTGATGAAACTGGTTTTAGGTGGTTTGCTTTTTTTCAGTATTTCTCAAACTTCTGTTATCGTTTTTCAGTTTCACTTGATAGCATTTTATTTCTGTTGAGTGAAAACATGTCATTTACATAGAAGTCTCAGATCTTTTGTGGTTCTCTTAGGACCTTTGCTATCCTGCTGTAAGGTGAAAAATCTCCTAAATCTAAATGAGAGTTGATATAGAGAGAGTATTGGTCCCACTCTGAAGATTCTTTCACCTCTTACTCATTACTTTTCATATCCTTGCATCCCCCTCACCAACTAGATATTAGGACGGTTCCCATTACACCATGCTGTGAATTCCATCCTGGTTTTACTACTCACAGCTCAGTTAACTCACCTCAGGCAGATTTCCCTGGGCCTCCAAATTAATGCTCTGAACGCCCACCTCTTTCCCTTCTCTAACTCTTCTTTAGTCATCTCAGGATCATCTCCCCATGTCTCCCTGTTATAATTGTGTGCCGAAAACTTTGAGAATAACAACTCTCAGGCTGCCCTAGAAGAATTTTATTAAGACATGCTCCTAGGAATTGATGTCTTCTCCTCTTAGAGGCCATTTAAGCACTCAAATTTGAAAAAGAGAAGACTTCCATCTACCCTTCCCATAAAACTACTTTTCTGTTGCATATCTTAAATTATAATAATAGCATTTTCCTATTATTATGTAAATAGTTTATATTGTTAGCCCAAAATTTTGACTATTTTTTTTTTACATCAGTCTTAGAATCTAAACACCACTTGTAAAATATTCCTATGGGAAAATGTGTTTGGATGAAAACATACTTAAAAAGTAAAATTTGTAATTTGTACTTGTATACAGTTCATCAGTGAATTGAGTCCTGGCTGCATAAGTATCTGTAACCATGACATCAGATAATTTGCTATGAATGTAATAGCTCCATTTTTCTTCTTGTTTAGTATGCTGGCTATACATTTAACACGATTGATAAAACTGTTAAGAGTAAAAATATGAACATTTATCACCATTTCAGAGTTGAGAAATTCACTTGCTTCAACCAACTACTTTGAATCAGAAATAAAAGTAAAAACAAAAGGCTGTGCAGGATGGACCAGTTTATGATTTACTACATGTTGCAGCAGCCAAGGCCAGTTGGAGTACTTCTTTTTTTTTCAGACGGAGGTCAGAGGGAAGCCACCTTGTTGTGGGTGCCCTTACAGATAACCCCAAGGGAGGGGCACTGGCCCGATGTGCAAATGAAATTCAAGAGAATGGTTGTATTCTCACTTAACTATTTTTGCCAGAATAATTTATTTTACACTAAAAGCAATACTCATGGCTTCCCACTGACTCTTCTGGGAAGCAAGCTCTGTGCTTCAAAGCAGGTGGGCTTTTCAAGCACGAGACCATGAAAGAAAGAATTTAGGAGTGATATATTTCATACAGATTATATGGGTATTTCTCGACATAAAACTAGCAGTATTCATGATAGGCAGTGCAGGAACTAGAGTAAAGTAGACAGATGGAAACAAGCACCCATTGCCTCATCATCCCAAGTCATTTCCTCTTAGCATTATGGGATGATTGACAGGTAGATAGAAACTCCAGTATTTTTATCCAGTGAGGTCTTCATCTGGGTCTATGATCTAAGTTATTGACCTGGGCATTCTTAGGACCTTCCAGCCATTGACATTCAATCTGCTGATATATAAGACAAGATGAGAAAATCACTTCCTACATTGTAAAGTACCTTGAAAAATAAAACCTAGCCTCCCTTCATACAGTTGAATTGGGCCAGTTAAAGGATACATGGGCATTCAAAATGAGCTATTTCCCGATTTTAATGGACTTTCTAGTTCTTCTTTTCCAGCTTCTCACATAAAATGCCCCTTTTAGCCCTGTTTCTATAATACACACACACACACACACACACACACACACACACATATTTTTTTCCCCCCAAATGTCAGCTCCTTAGAAAATAGGAGGTTAGTGTCATTTTTGTACAGGCAAATTATGGTTCTGCTTTAGAAAAACAGTGCTGGTGAACATTCAATATTAAAAAAATAAATAGACCTGCTATAAAGGCAAGAGCAATTTTAACCAGAAATATTAAAGGACATTCGCATAGCCCTAGCAAGAAATAATAAGCATTTCCCAAAATAATAAAAACCACCTTTATTGATCTTCATATAACAGTTTGTGGCTGCCCCGTAAAACATATGAATTTATATAATAAAAGCTGGCTGGCCTAGAAGAAGGGAGCGATGGCAGAACTCCAAGGCAAGCAAGACACTGAAATGGAGTTTGAGGTGAAGAGAAAGAAGACTGAACTACACTAAACTATTCATTTGTTCTTTCTTTAATTCATCCAGTAAGAGCAACTTCTGTCTGAGGCACCATGCTAGGTGTCGGGGAATTCAGTTGAGCAAAACAGACACTGTCATTGCAATATGAAGTTTAATAGGAAAGACAGACGTTCATCAAGGGAGCACATAAATCAGCTAATGATTTAAACTGTGGTAACTTACTACAGAATCTGAGAGCTTCACAGGGGACCTGATCTGAATGGAGAATCAGAGAAGTGCCCTCCCACCCCCACCCCTTCCCTGAGGAAAATAAGTCTGGCTGAGATCTGAAGGATATAAATGAGCTAAAGGGGAGCTGGAGGGTATTAGAAGAGCTTCTCAGAGTGACCTGGCAGCATGTTCAGAAGCTCCTAGACAGGAGGGAGAAGGCTACTACTGTGACCACCCCATCCTGAGCTAAGAAATTGGAAAGCCAGGAAAAGGGCTCAAGAATAAGACAAGAAAGGTAGTGGATTTTGATGACCAGTCTAGAGAGAAAATTTCTCAAAAGATGAAAAATCCAAGAAATGTTATCATCTGAAGAATGCTGTACTTCCCACGGGCTCCATGTACTTCCAGATAGAAAACATAACAGGAGAAACATCCCATTCGCTCTGGCAACAAAAAATCATAGTACTCATAGATCAGGGAAGTGTCCTCTATAGGAATTGTGTTAAAAGAAAACAATTTTTAACATACAAACATAAAAGATGGTTTGGATAAAAAATTGAATGTGCTGAGGGTTGCACACATCTTGTCAATATACTTATACTAAACACCATTGAATTCTTATACTTCAAATGGGTGAATTGTATGGTGTGTGAATTATATCTCAATAGAGCTATTAAATTATAATAAACAAACTGCCATATTGCCAAATTGGAAGACTAAATATTTGAAGATGTCAAATTTTCCCTTAGTTTATAGGTCTAAAGCAATTCCAATCAAAAGGACATTTTTGTTTGTTGCTTAATCTTCTAAAAATAATATGTTAAAGCTAATATAAAAACAGAAGAGGCAAGAAATTTGATATTGAAAAACTTATTAGTAAAAATAACAGAAAAGCTAATACTCATTGACCACTCATATGCCAGACAGTATTGTAAATGACATTAATTGATATAGTATGTCGCACCATTAAGTAGTCATGGAAATTAAAATAATCCAAGTGAAGCAACTTATACATAAAATAATAAAAATAGTTAAGCCTTGTCAAATTTTAATATCAATATTAATTATATTTATCTTGAACAATTAGTTCTCTCTCTTTCATCGTCTTTCTCACTGCCAGTGTGAACCCAGTAAATGGCAAGATTCTCTTATTGAGCTAATGTCTAGAGAGAGTTTGGAGGCAAGCTTCTTGCCCACTAATACCAGATTTATTGTCATTGCAGGATGAATTTTAAACAATATTCCTGGCTTCATGTTGTTTCTTTTTCTACTTCATCCTATTTTTAACGTATGCTATCTTGTATTTTGTGAGTTTTACGCTGCCTTAATCCTTTTCCAGGAAAGAGCAAGGTATACATTAAGTAATGCTAAAATCAAACAATAAATAAAGACTATTAACAATTCAGAAAAAGAAATAAAATTGACCAAGAAATATAAAAATGTTAAATTAACTGTAATCAAAGAAATGCTAACTGAAACAGTAATGAGATGTATTTTTACCTATCAAATTCGGACTCTTTTACTGATAGTTCTTAACCTTGAGGGAAGCACATTAAGACTGGCACCAACATACACTGCTATTGGGAGACAAGTTGGTACAAGATGTTCATAAATCAATTTGGCCATTTGTATCAAGAGCCTTATAGGATCATGCCTTTCACCCTTGACTTCCACTTCTAGGAATCTGTCCAAAGGAAATAATATATGAACAACAGTTTATTGCAAAGGTTCACGGCAGTCTTAACTCAAAATAGCAAAAACTTGAAAATCACGTAAATGTCCAACAGCAGCACAATATTAATATACTATAATATTCCTGTGTGCTCTGAAAACGTAGCCTGTAGAGATGGTTTTGAAGAGTTTTAAAATGCAAAAAATCAAAATATCACGTTAAATAAAAAGTTGGGATACAAAACCATAGACTAGGTTTCCAGTGTTGTAACATGCACATGTATGTGCTATAAAGAGAAGTGATTAGAAGGAACTATAACCCACTGTTAACACCATTGATATCTGAACAACGTAACTACTGGAAGTATATATTTTATTATTTCCACTCCATATTTTCTACAGTGTTCATGTATTATTTATGTAATGAGAAAGTGAAGAACGAGCCAAGGAAGCATGAGAAAAATTGAGACACGGGACAGTAGTCACAACAGCAGTGTTTGTTCCACATGCCCTGCAGCCTTCCAAGTCCAGGAAGGGTGACTCCCTCCGTGAGCATCACTCCCATAGTAAACTGCGTGCATCTTAAAGATGCTATGCCTTCCACAGAGATTTGCCAAAGAGAATTTTTATTCCCACCCAGTTTCTTCCCTTCATAGGATTTAACACAATCTGAAATTGTCCTGGTATCTATTTGTTGATTTGGTAATTATTCCACTGTGTCTCGCTCATCACTGGATCTACACAGTGTTGGGTGAACTGTAAATATTCTGTAAATTTCATTCAACTAATAAATAGGTGAAAATGGCAGGATCATTGGAATAAAGGTATAACCTTCGCCAGGGATTAGTTTGAAATCAATATGTTTGATAAGCCCCTTCATAACCATTCTCTTACTAGATGCTATGGGATGACTAGAAGGAAAGCTCCAGTAAGGGGCAATGTGCTATGTTACAAAGGGCAAAGTCCCAGTGTTGGACAAATCTAAGCTTAATGTATGCCTCAATCATAGGTTAGCTGTGTGAAGCATAGCAAGTTACTTACATGGCCTCTGTGTCCTTACTTGAGAGGATCACAGGAGATAATGGATGTGAACTATCTAGCTGAAGTTCTGATTCTATTTACCACTAGATTATAAAACTCATGAGCATGGAGACTTGATCTCTTTTATACACCTGTATCCCTAGAACCTAAGTATACAGCAAACACTCATTCAGGTAAGTGTTGGGTAAATAATGGATTTGGCCATGAAGCCAAGCACAGGTACGGTATCTAATAGGATAGAGACAAAGGGCAGGAGCACCTCTCACTTGAAATGAGAGTGTAGTCAAGTGAATTCCAAATTATATCCCAGACTGACCGGGAGTGTTTGAGCCCTGAGATTGATGTAATCAGACCATCTAAGTAAAGGAAACCTCAGACCATGATACCTGTCTCTGAAGTAATGGTCAGAGGTGTATTATCCTTGAATGGGACCACAAGATGATAATTCTGCCATAGCCTGGGTGGTTCAGGGTCCCCAGCAGCAAGCAGATTGTGGCATTAGGTGAGAAACATTTAGTGGTTCAGTAAGGATGAGACACACAGTACGTGGCACTTACTAGGAGTAAACAAAATGGGTATTTCCCTTCCCTTCCTGAATGTTCTTCAATTTAACGAACTTTAGGAAAACCATTAAGACTTAGTTAATTCAGGTTGACAGGAAAACTGAACAAATAAATGTGTGATCTGTTTATTTCCTTATCTACTTCTAAAATAATTTTGAGATGGTATCTTTATAGAATTTTTTAAGTAACTACAGCTTTATTACTTTCAAATGCATACAGTAATTCATACTAACTGCAGCAAAGTGTTTTCAATTAGACATCCTGCTAGGTTTGCTTTAATGAATGTCTAAGATCACTTCCTTCATTTGAATACAAATAGAAAATATGCCAAATTTTTGCAAACCCTTCTCTTAAAGTAGGGAGAAATTGGCTTATAACTTTGTTTATATTATTGACCTGCTTAGCAAGCACTACCTTTACGCATAGATAATTTCTATACCAATGAATATGTCATAGGACATCTATAAATATTCACATATATCTTATATAACTATAAACAATTATCTGCATACAGGTCTATGGACTATATATTCACATACATACATTTATATTATTTTAAAAGTTAATGCAGGTTAATGGACATAGTCATTTGTAATTTGGGAGAACTAAGTTACTCCAGGTCACTCTTGGACATAATGTAGAAATCACCTGGCTACAACCTCCAGCTGCAAATGAGAGGTGCTCCCACCCTCTGCCTCTATCCTGCAGGACTCACCTCAGCCTCACAACCATTCAAAACCACACTAGATGCTGTGGAAGGAATAGAAAGAGAGCTCCAGTAGGAGGCGATAAACTGTGATTCAAAGGGCAAAGTCCTGGTGTTGGACAGATAGAAATTTGATACAATTTAGGTTCGATGGTTTGCCCTGTGAAAAATCTCATTTTCATGTTCAATAAATATGTGTGTCAGAAGTTGCAGGCAACCCTCAAAGGAGCTCTTTTTCTGTCTAAAATACATATTTTAGCTCCACACACTGTACGAATTAAGGTGAATGTTGGATTTTTATGATTTACCCTCAACTTGACATTTTGATCCTTAATCAGATCATGAGCAAGCGTGATCTAACCAGGAAGCTGGACTATGAATTCAGCTCTATTCAGTATGGGAAATTCGGCCAGTTAGGGCTCAGTTTTCCTATCGCTACTGCATACAAACCTGCTTCAGCCAAATGCATATCTATATATCTATGTTATTCATAACTTAAGTTCAGAGAGACATTTTGTCAGAATCCATTAACATTTTTCAAACTCAAGAAATGCACTTAATGGCCATGGCATTTTATCAGGAAGTTGCTTTCTAAAAAAATGCCAAAAGACAGAAAATTTTAACACTGCCAACCAAAATAGGACTTAGCAATATTTCCTTACATTATATGTGAGCTGGAGTTTTTCTCCCTACATGATCTGAAGACATAGAATTAATGGAGGTGAATCTACTGGCAAATAAGATTGTAAATGAATGTAGATATATAAATCTGTATCTTCTATAGTTTATGTGTTTAAAATGATGATTAATCAGCATGCCGAGGGCCATAAATGAATTCTTAGTTTCAAATAAGATCGTAGATTTAATTTCATAACAGGAACTGAAAATGTCAATAAATAATATAGCATTTATTGGATGCCTTCTATATATAAGGGACTAAGCTAACTTTACATGGATTTTTCTCATTTAAACTTTACTGCATCCATGCAGCAGAGTAAACAGGCCTAACAGAAATTAGGTAACTTGACTAAGGCCATAAAGCTAATCAATGATATAGCCAGGATTCATACCCAACAATATCTGATTGTGAAGTATTTCTAGTCAGTTTTTTATTATACATGCAGCCTGATTTATTCCAGCCAGCCCTTTCCCCACCCCTGGACTTAGTCTAGGAAAGCTGCTCACACAACAAAGATGATTCAAGGGCAGACAATGCTGCTGAGGCTGTGACATTGGAATTTGTGCACACACAGCACATAATTGAGAATGGCATGAAGAAATGACAGAGACACAGATGAACTCCCACCCCACCCTCACCATCATCATCACTACTACCCTACAGTGTTGCAGCACCAGGTACTTCAAAACCTAAGAAAAAGGACCTATTTATCTTCATAGTGTCTTCCATCCACCACGGCTATGGCACACTGTCACAGCCTCACATGATGCCCTGCTCCCTTGCCACCACGCCCTGTGAAATGGCAGCTTCTCTTGGCTTGCATTTGGAAATCTCCAAATGGAGCTGTAGGGTCTGAGTATGAACTGGTGCTAATTCATCTCCCCAGTGTTAAATCCCTCAAGCTGTTACTCCATTCCACCTTCAGTGCCACTCAGCTCACGTCAGTTTTGTTCAAAGAGAACAGAGACCACAAAATCAGTCTCTGCTCATCAAGATATTGTTTATACTATGGAGAATCTAGAAATAATCTATAGTCATTAAGAGGAGATTGGTTAAAGTAGGGTACGTTCCTTTACTGGAATATAATGTTGCTATGAAGAAAAAGAATGAGATAGATAGATAGATAGATAGATAGATAGATAGATAGATAGATAGATAGATAGATAGATAGATAGATATAGATACAGATATATATACACATATACATATATACATATATATATATTCAAGAAAAAAAAGTAGATTATACAAAATATATATATAATAAAATAGTCTTTAAAACAATTCTACTAACATTTTTGGTTTTATTGAATTGGCAATCATGTAAAAGGGTTGCTCACCACTAGAATACAGTGATATCGGGGCATCTCAAATCTTTTCCTGCCACAGATCTCCCAACAGCCATTTTTTTGTGTTAAAAAATTTCCTTCCAAAAGGCTCCTATATAAACTGCATATGTGTCAAGATAAGACAAATGTTCTCTGACATAGGTGAGACTTCTGTTAGTTTCCTATGTGGGTTATTAATTTAGACTAGATGATTCTGCTTACATAGAGAACAAGTTATGTACACTGGACAGTTTCATGAATTTTAGGGGGAAGACAAACCGTAAGATTTGTGGAAAAAGAGACCAAAGGAAGAGGCAGCCAGCATAGCTTCCTGTCAAGATTCAGCCTCCTCTTACTTTCTACTTCTCCTAGCTGAGGCTACTTCACCCTCACGTTCATTCACAGCCCTCCTCCTTACCTTTCCCTCAACCAGGCTCAGGAAGTAATCCTATTCTCATTCAGGGAGAATTTAAGATGCCCTGTCCAGATCCTTTCTCTTCACAAGTATGGTCCAAGAACCAGCAGTTTTAACATCTCCAGGAGCTTGTTAGAAATGCAGAACCTCAGGCCAGACTCCAGACCTACTGAACCAGAATCTGCATTTTAACAAGATCCTTGCGTGTTTCATTTGTACAATACAATTGAAGAATCAGTGCTTTAAGTTAGTTCCCACAAAGAAGCCCAGCATTAAGCTTCTTTGTTACTGGCCTCATCCTTACCTTTATCCTTGAATCAGTGACGTGTTCCAGGACTAAACTTTACCTCCATCTTATAATTGACGTCCCGCCCTATTAACAATTTTAAGGTTCCGGTGACTTCCATACTGTGTGATTCTGCTTAGCATCTGGGAGATGCTTTGACTCAGAGCCCTAGCCTGCCAGCTACAATTTTAACCCAGATAGTAGACATCTTGGATAATGGACCTTTACAATTGTGTCCACTGTCCACCCAGAATTCTCCTTACCCCACTGCCAAACTGATCTGTGGTACTTCCATGCATTCTAGCCAAACCAGCAAAACACCAGTTCATCTTCTAAAGAATTTCAGAAAAGAATCCCTGGTCCTCGCCACTGGTCTACCCTCACTGCACATGTCTCCCATGTGTTTTGTTTTTGTTTTTGTTTTTTGTACGCCTGTTTACTCTTGTTCTTTTCTTTGTGGAGATAGTGACCAGCTTAGCAGCTTCTTCTTTGAACCACTATGAGCCCATGTCTCACCCTGCTCTTCACATCTTGTAAATGCTCAATACATCATTGCATCCAGCTTGTCTGGAGGAATGAAAGGTGCTGCCCTGTACTCACATGCTGCCGTCAGCTCACTGTTGCACGGGTTCTTCTCTGCAACTGAGTGCTGAAAGAAGAAAAAGTATTACAGACAGGAAATAGAAGCTCTGACCCTGATCCAGTGATTTTCTCTTTGTTTTTACATGCTTTTAGAAAATGACTATTTTTGCTTCACTAATGTGACAAATAATAATGACACACACCATTTGTAAAGCACTCCATCACTTCCCAAGTACTTTTAATCCAATACCTCAGTTTATCCCCTGCATCTGGTGGCAGAAAAAGTGTTTAATAAGAGAGAAGACTGGGGTTCAGAGAAGTTAAGTGATTTCTCCAAAGTTCAGGCTGACACTAAACTCAAGCTTCCGAATTTCAGGTCCATCACAATTTTCAGTACAATATGCTCCCTCCTATTAAACTATACTAAAAAACAAAACTAAGCTGACAAGGATAAAAATGCTCATGGCTCCTAAAGCTTTGCTCAGCATTTCAGGAAGGTAATTTGAGAAAAATAATTATCAAAGCAAATAAAAAACTTATAATGTGTTTATTAAATTACTGCTCAATGTGTATCTAGTATTTGTGAATTACCTTAGGTTTTTAGATGGTTTAAACTTCCAGGGAGCTGCATATTGTGCAGGACAAATAGAAAAATCAAGCAGCCAATATACTGAAAGCCAAACTTCAGTCCAAAAATGCAGAATATATTTTGCTTTGTGTCATGTACCAAATGACTAATCGGTAGCAAGGGTTTTCAGGGTTATAATTTTAGCCCAAGGTACTGGTAAATACACGAAATCCTTGAGTGGTTTATGATATCATAAGGTGAAATTATAGCCCCTATGGGCAAAAGTTGTGAAAATGCTTTTAACCACTGAGTACCGTAACTAGCCTGTCCTTTATAGCAATCATAAGAAAAACTATATTAAATGCCTCGTCATTTTGACAAATGACTTTAAATATAGAAATTATTTTTTTTAATGAAAATGGCAGGCAGGCGATTTATTCATCCATCCATTCCATGAATATGTATAAGTCACCACATGCCCACCACTAAGATAAGGGATGGGATTACAACAACAAACAAGTCAGGTCCCTAACCCTGCCCTCAGAGAACTTTCATTTTAGCAGGGGAATCAGACATTAAATGAGCAAACTATGTGATAAGTGTTGTGACGATGACCAGAATGCTATGCCAATGTATTAACAGGAGCCTGACAAATTTGGAGGGTGGGGGAGACGTGCAACCAGAGAAGGCCTCCTTGTGGAAGGAATCATAGGACTGAACTATGAAGGATGAATCAGAATTATGAAGGATAAGAGGAGGAGAAAGCTCATTCTTAAGAAACAGATAATGAGAGTAAGAGAGGAAAAAAAGAGACTTTGAAAGGAGAACACGAATATCTAAACTCCTTTCAAATAACAGGAACAGCTGTATGGATATGCAAGAGGAAAAAAGTAGGAAAGAATCAAAAAATAATGTAACAGACATTAACAAAAAATATGTATGTACATACATGTGTGTATATATATAGATACACATATACATATATGCATATGTATGTATATTTCATATGTATATGATATGTATTTCTCATATATATACATTTATAACATGAATATATTATATATAGTTATATCATAACATGTTGTATATAATATATGCATATAGTGTTGTGTATATGCGTATTATATATGTGTATATAGATATATATATGTGTGCGTGTGTGTACCAGCTACCAGACCTGAATTTGAAACGAGAAAACACCAAGCCATTTTCTATAAAATGCCTCATCTCCAGTCACAAAAGCAAAGAATAATTTAAGATTCAAAGACTATAGAAATAATATTCAAAGAATACCTAATTAGGATGATGAAATCAGATAAGATCATGAAATATTGTATTAAATGAAACTATAGGTACAAGATTCTAAAAGAGACCAAGAGGTTATATAATTACATTAAATGATACATTTACCTAGTGCAGATATCATTCATTTTGGAAAAGAATATAAAGGTTGCCACCAAATGGAATAGCCCAGAAAGAATTACTGATCACACAAGTCGTCTCTCAACAATATTTCAATATCATTTCAAAGAATTAAATTGCATTATTATTTTCAGTGATAATACAATTTGTATTGTATCACACTTTACAATATACATAATATTTCTCAGTAACTAGGTACACTAACAGAGTTTTAGAGTATTTAAATATAAATAAATCATCTAAAGTCATACACATAAAATGAAAAATAGACACAAGAAAGGTTATCTTTCAGAATATCAAACTATATCAATAATAGGTGGAAGGAAAAAACAAATTAGAGACACAAACAAATAGAACAAAACGCTTACTTACATAGGTGCCCCACATTCTAAATAAAGATTCTTAGACACAGGAATTGGTTTTGGTTTTAGGGTGTTTATTAGTAATTCAACTCCTTGAAAGTAGGTTTTGCTAAGAAAACAACATTTTTAGAAAATGTCTCAACAATGTGCCATGTACAAAAGACTCACTTAAAACAGATCTAAGCTAAAAAATTAAAAGCTTGATTAGTATAATTCAAAAAGTATAGAAATTATTTTTAAATGTATTTTGCTACTTTAAATTCAAAAATCATAAAAGCACCCTAAATATTTCCTCTCTGAAAAGCTGTGTGCTAACCAAGCATTGCAATGAAACTGAAAATAATGAACTATTTTAACCATTTGTGCGTTAAATACCATGATATAGTTACATAAAGAATGAATCTAGCCTTTGGGAATTATAATTCTTATAAAATCTTACTCAGGTGTCATTCCTGAGACAAGTGACATGTAATGACTGAAGTCTTACCTACCCATTCATACTTGGAATCTTTTTATACATTAATAATACGTGGAGTAAAAATGAACAGCATTTTCCAAATACAATAACTCACAAATAGAGGTGTTTGTGCAAATATTTCATTTTTTGAAAATCACCTTGTGCTGAGTCAAACCATGGAAAATTTTAGCTCAAAGGAAAATTCTTCCTCCCCCAAAACTCCCCCCAAAAAATCACAAGGATGTGAAAACGGGATTATAATGGAAGCTGTCTTGCAACATTAACTGCATTGTTCATTCCCCTAAAAGCCATAATTCATGGCTGTTCTATAGCCTCTTTCTTTTAGCAATTATGCATATTAAAAGAAAGTTTGAAAACTAAATGCTGGTAGAAAACCAAGCTTCATAAAAGGCAAGTTTACTTGACGAATTTGCATTGAAGGAAAATATGAAAGCTTCCCAAAATATGCCCAAGTCCCAGGTGTCCCTCGTCTAAGGAGGTCGGGGAAAACATGAAAACTCCAGTCGCCGGGCACAGCTTCCAGCCTGGGATACCTGGTAAACCCACTGGCCGTTACTTCCACCACTAGGGGGCAGTGTCTTCTGTGAGAGGAGCATGTGAGAACCACTGGCTTTCCTGGGAATTCAGTGCAAAAGTTGCTCTTCTAAATAGACAAACAGCTACATAGAATATTCAAACCCACTCTTCTTTCCTTCATTTCCTCTTTTCCTCTCTTCTGAGATTCTTGGGGTGACGTGGAAAGCATCCCATGAGAACTCCCCAGGCCATTGTGAACATTGTTGTTTTTCCAGAATCTAGTACATAGCCTGGCACTTAATAAACATTTGCTGAAGAAAGAGAAAAAAAAAGAAAGATCTCTAAATCATGTTTCAAGTCAGAAAACTTGTGTTTGATCTTGTCTCTGCTACATAACTGAGCTTTGTGATCCTGGACAAAGTATTTAAACGCTAAGCCTCAGATTCCTCGCCTAAGAAATAGAAATGAAAATTAATACCTACTCATAGCACTGTCCTTCGGCACTTAGGAGATAATGTATGTAAAATACCTGAGCACAGTGGCTGGCTTGTATCAGTGTTCTGTAATTATTTGTTAAATCTCCAGAGTTGTAGATGACCAGATGAATGAAGAACAGATTATATCTAACATAAACGCTGAGGCTCCTCTCTGGTTGTTTTTCTCATATCTCTAACAATGGGCCAAGACCAAATGCATCCTTGTGTTCTTCAGGAAAAATTACAGCCAACATTCTTGACATTCAGGTTTTATGCTTTGACATACATCTTTAAAATAAAGCCTGTGATTATTTTTAAATGGGAAATCTCAGAAGAAGTCTAAAAGTATTACCAAGGAATATTAAATTTATTTGTATAATTTACAGACTTATAATAACCCTCCAAGCAAGTAGCATAAATTTTAAAATTTGAAAGGAAGACACCCCCCCCACACACACACACACACAAAATGAACTTATTGTGCCCTTTATTATCAGAATAATAAATCAGCCAGCAAGTTATGCTCTGTGTTTAGAGTCTATGGAAGATATGAAGAACAATGAACACAATTTTGTCCTCAAGAAATCTATAATCAAGTGAACGTTACAACACTGCAGTAAAACTAGGAAAGGAAGTGTGTTCACCATTAAGTACCCAATATCCTGATTGCCCTATCAAAAGTGCTCTCCCCATCTGACTTTTATCTCATCATACCATTTTTTTCTTTTCTTTATTTTTTCTCATTTTTTTCTCTTCTTTTATTTATCACTATCTGTAATTATCTGGTTTGCCTTTGTAAAGACCTTTTCTTTATTATTTATAGGGGGTTATCAACTGGTGCACAATATAGATAGATTAGATAGATGATACATAGGTAGGTAGATAGGTAGATAGATAGATAGATAGGTAGATAGATGTATGTATGTGCTGAATTAATGGATTCTTTGTCCTTAAACTTATCACTTGACTCAGAGATCCTTACTTAAGTGGCAGACAAGACCAAATCGGAAATATGCTTGAAATCTTTCAACAAGGAATCATTCGTTTCTTCTTCCATGTTCTTCTTTCTACCAGTTAGTATAATTCCAAAAATATTAATGAGGTACTGTGATGGTTTCTAAAAGAGTTCAGAGAAACTCATATTCCCTTCAGAAATACATACAAGTAAATAACTAACTCTACTACACTGTGATTTATGAAATAATAAAAAGATGCAAAAGGGAGCGGTGGCACCCAGGAAGATAGTTATCTCTTGGGAAGATCAGGGAAGGCTTCTAAAAGGAGATAGTACCTAATCTGGATTTTAAAGAAAGAATAGGGGGAACCAACAGAAATGGGAATCCCGGGCAGAGGTAATAACAGGTACAAATGCAAAAAGGCAAAATTGAGAAATGACATGAGCACTGGGCTTAGAGACAGAAGATCTTAGTTAAATTTCTGGATTCTCTTTTATGGTTGTTACCACTGTATCAGTTACCTGTTACTAAAATAATACCACATAACCAACAACCATAAAACACCAGTGGCATACAACGAAAAGTTCACAAGCTTGCCAGGTTCAGGTGACCTAGTCTGGGCTCACCTATTGTGTGGGGGTCAGCTAGCTCTTGGCTTATCTGGGGTGACTTCAGTAGTTGCTGGGGTGATATGACTCTGCTCCACATGGCTCATCTTCCAGCAGACTAATCCAGGCATGTCCTTCTCATGGTGCTAGCAGAGCGCTGTAAGACTAGCAGAAATGTGTAAGCACTTTCCAAAACTGTGCTTACATCCTATCTGCTAACATTCCAGTAACAACAGTAAGTCACATGGCCATGACCAGAATCGGAGAGGGTGGGCACTTATGGTGGCATGGCAAACAGTATGAACCAAAGAGGGAAGAAGAATTGGAACCATGAATACAATCAATCGACTGTACTACTTAATCTCTCTAGAATTTGGTTTCCTATTTTATAAATGGAGAACACAACCGTTCTTCATTTTGATATTCCAGGATTATTGGGAGGAAAGTTAGATAGAAGGTGTTTTTGAAGTTCTTTAGCTGGGAAAAAGTAGACAAAAAAGTTATTGTGGAAATCTACGAGATTGGTGTCACTCTGTGGTTTGCACACCAGCTAGCCACACCTTTAAACTCATTGCGTGCTCCTCAGACAGAACAATAGTCTCGAACAAGGCTAGTGCATTTTCCAGTCTGTAATGGAAAAAGGATGTCTAAACACCAAATTCGGTCTCTTAGATAGTGAGGTGAGCTCAGTAATCTCATCATGGTAACCACTCAAATGTCAGCAGTGGCTACTTCTAGAGGAGGTTACAGCAAAGGCTACTTCTAGAATCAGGGAGGAAAAAGAGATCCTGTAATGTTTTATGCCATAAAACTTCTATTTGTTTTTTACAGTGAGAATAGATTCACTCTTCACTGTTTTACTTGTGACATTAAATAAATGAAGATGTTTTTGAAAATTTTTCATAAAGAGAAATTAATAAGTTTGTCCATGATTTCCTTTTCAACAGTCCAAACATTGATCCAGATCTTCAGGATTGCTTCTGTCCAATTTTCATCCTTAAATAACCATGGATTCATAGACTTTTCACATTTATTTTTGTTTACATGATTTGAGTAATCTCAGGATAGTGGAAGCAGAAACTAGGTTTTGGTCCCAACTTTGCCTTAGTCAAGTCTTCAGCCTTGGACAAGTCATTTAACCTTGGTTAAATGCAAGGTTCTTCATCTGCAAATTAAAGGTTGGTTATGAATTAAATCATTCTAACATAACCAGGTCTAACATTCTATAATTTCAGGAAGAAATGGTCCATTTGCTAATGAGCCAGCTTCTCTGAAAGTTATCTATGAGAATAGGAACAAAGAAAAGAGGAAGGAAGAGTTATTTCAGGATTTAATAAGTAAACAAATTTTTAAATCAATTTTTTAGTTAAAAATATTTCATCTTTAGTGTAGACTGATGTAATAGATGATTTTAAAACAATCAGTTAGCATCCAGTTACAATTACTTTTTATGCCAATAATTACACTTAACAATTTTTAACTCCGTGTAAATTAATTAACCTGAGTTTTCAGGTTCAGGAGTCAACTTCCATTTTTTCTTTCTCTACACTATGGGTGTAGTCATTCATCAAACACTAACTAAGTAAGCATTTACTGCTACTATCTAGTCCTTAGAGACAATTCATAGCTCTGCTCTTCCAGTTTGCACCAAGCCAGTTTCTACAGATGAATCATAAACTCCTCATGTCATGCTCGTAATTTGCCGTGAGGATTACTCAAGAGAGTGGAATCAGAACTTACATTCAGGGTAAGTTCCAGATGCAGCACACAGTTCAATATGTTAAATGTGTGTATGGCATAGCTCCACTTATCTTGGCCAAGTTGCTTAATCTTGCTGATCCTCATTTTTCTCAACTACAAACTTTATGAATCATTGCGCTTTTTTTTTTATTGCTGCATGAAAATTTTCTCAAATTTGCAAAAGAAGGAGAAAGAGGATGTCTTTTTAACTCAGCTGACTGCTGCCCTCTGATGCTTGGCTCACAAAGCAAAATGCTACTTTAGTTGTGCTGCTCTTGTGATTCATATAACAGCAGCAAATGTGCTGAACAGAAAAGAAAGATAAGCAAACACCAGCTCACTCATAAACTGGGAGATGGTGTCAAGTGGAAAAGCTGGGAGCAATGCTACAGGCAGGCTGCCCTGGGAGAGGGTGGAGGGGAGGTATCTTCTTCTGGACAAGTTGATTCAGAATAGATGTTTGAATCTTAGAGGACCCCTCCATCATAATGGCTCCATCACTAATTCCATGAGCACTTCAAGGCAAAGACAAATGAATTATTCATCCATGGCCAAGAAGACTGTTACATACAGCCCAAGGGCTAGTCTACAAAAAAATAAAGCAGGAAAGAGGAAAAGATTTCTCTTCTGTTATTCGGTAGTTTGTCTTTCTGTTTATCTGATGTTTTCCTTTAGCAGCTTCAGCAAGACTCTGGCTTCTTAGGGTCCATGCTGTGGGGTCACTGACCTTTAGACTAAACCTCCTACTGTATTTTCACACCCAACTCACCCTAAAAGAAGGCCACACTGGACATGCTTTAATATTTAATTCTGTGTTGTATAATTCAATCAAAACTGGCATTAAAACAAGTTCCTCTGCCACAAGGATGTGAGTAGAGCTGGGCCAAAAAGCTTACATCACTAGACTGAAGGGAAATTTATAGCTGTTCTCATTCATTTGCATTTAATCAGCCCAGAATTGCTGACTCTAGTTTGGGCACGGACCTTACAGCCGGCTCAGTCTGCTGGAGACAGTATGGCTAGTGATAGACAATGACTCAAGAGAGAGGTTTGCGTTCCACCATCCACACCTCATTTTTCACCTTGAAGTTTGGCTGGATAGCAAGTCAATGATATAAACAGAAAGCCAGGGTTATCCTGATTCCATGGACTTAAAGAAATCCTCCCTTTTTCCATAAAAAGCGTTTGTTCTGGCCTCAGCTGACCTGCTTCAGGCCCCAATTCTGCTGCTTACAATGGAATCACATCTTTAGAGCAATCATGGTCCTAAATTAATTGTGTTATGATCATAGTTACCTTTGAAAATCCCATTAAAACAGTATCTTCCATGTAGTTGGGTTCTAGAGTCAGCTGATAAGTGTGTCTAATCACTGACTCCAACAGCACGGGCTGAAGAGCCTGTGGAAAGTTATTTCATGTCTCTCAGCTTCACTTCCCCCAACCATGAACTGGACTTTTAACAGAACCTACCTGGGAGGGTTACAGGAAGTCTGAAATGAGATGGTGAATGTGGAGAGTCATGCATCTCATCCGCACACTAAATGATGGCTACTGGTATCAACAGATCGCTAGGGGCTCATTCAACTCCCCCAGTGGGCCTTTGGGGAACACATACAGTGGCTGCACCCTTTCAATTAGCCACTTTGCAGATTAAGGGAACTTAGTCAGTCTCCCAGCAATTAAGGGAATAACTGGTAAAGCAAAATGCTTTGTACTGTGTGCTGTAGTGGTCACGAGGATAAACAATGGAGCCACACAGGCTGCCCATTTCTGCCATTTGCTTAAGTTTAGACCAGTTAGTTAGTTGCTTTTGTGCCTCAGGCTTCTCATCTATAAAATGCACATAATAATAAAATCAGCCTCACAGGATTGTTGGCAGGATTTAAAAAGTTAATATGTCTAAAGCATTTAAACGATGCCTGGCACATGGTGAGCTGGTCCATCATCACCACCATCACTGCCATTGTGATCATTACAATCCCATGCTTCCTTATTTGGAAACACCAGTAGTGTTGGTAGTATCGGTAGGAAAATAATTAGTCTGACATATGGGGAAGAAATGGACTTAGCACCACAGGATCACTCAGCATAAAATGGGATTTCAAGGGGATTTTAACTAAGACAATTGGAAGGGTCTCAGTGAACTGAAACGGATAGGCGGCGCCAGATAAATGGAATAAGACACTGAAACCAGGGTCAGAGAAGAAGAAGAAAAAGAAAAGAAAATGACTTAACTGAAAAAAAAAAAAGAGGGGAAGAGAAAACAAAGGCATAGATAGAACATTTATAGCAGAATAACGATACTTCCCCGTAGAAATTCTATCATTCTTTGGTTTGCTCTCCATAGTGCATACTCTAGGCACTATAAAGTCATGATCACAGGCCCTGCCGTTGTGTTACTATGCATGAGGCAGAAAGATACCGAGGACCTTCAGAAGCCTAGTAAATGAGTACTGCAGGGCCATGTCATGGATGTTGCCGAGCATATTTAATTCAGGTAATTATCTTTTAGAGAAGGAAATAAAAACTGGAAACTTACGGTTTCACCAACAGTAGATAGGGAGGTGGTATGGAACATAGCATATTAAAAAGAAATAAAGAGCAACAATTTTTATCAGCCATATTCATTTGGGGAAGGGATTCTACATTCCACAGGATTATATTTAAGCCTGAGTGAGGGTTTTGTAAACTCACCTTTGCATTACTTGTGTGACCTGGAGCAAGTCCCTTCTTCACCTTTCTCATCGTGGGCCTAAATCTGGAGTCCGACTAAGTTCAGAATCCTCCTATATACTTATTGGCTGAGTGATCTTGGACGAGTTATTTAAGCAGAAGCCTTAGTGTCTTGTGTGAAAGTTCGAGATGATCATAAATGACTCATAGGGCTGTTAGAGGCTTAAATTACATAATCCATGTTAAGTTTTTAGCACAACGCCTGACGCATGGGGAGTGCTTAATAAATAGAAGCTACCTGTCTTGTTATCTCTAAAAATAAATGAATGGACTAAATGATCTCTAGCATCTCCTCTAGCTACTTACCTTTCCATTAGCCTGGGCTCCATATTTTTACAGGCTCCCCACTTTGACATCTCTCTTCAGGGTCAGTCCCTAGCCCCCCCCTGTAATCTAAGTAGAGTAGGGGGAAAAAAGCATTAAGATGGCCAGTGTGGCAACAGAGATGTATGTGAAGACGTGGTGAGGCTGGCAGGGATGGACGGGGCAGGGCTCAGACCTCCTACCACCACCCTCAGGACTGCTGAATACTGAGCACAAGTATTGGACCCCCGTGGGCTACAAGATGAATGAATGAGCTTGTTTTAGGGAGCTTGGCCCATCCATCTAGCTTTTTTTTTTTTTTAACTTTAATGCATAGAACACAGAAACTATCATACTGCTTGTGCTTAGTGAATGGAATAATATGCATGAATGAGTTTTGTAAACAGCACAGTTCAGATGTTGTTGTTTTTGCAGCTCTTGCTATAACTGATAAACACCTTGTTTAAAAACCCAAAGGATATGGATTCTTTGTCTCATTTCTTTAAGCTCACACAAATTGTTTGGACTAAATTGCACCTTAGGCTTGAGGAATGCCTCTCTCCTATATATAGCTTCTCAAAGAAAAAGAATCTTTCCCAAAGGTAGTATAAAAGAGAGATTAATAGTACAAATACTCAGGTTTCTGGATTCGGTTCCTTGATCGGCCACTTTCTGGTTTTGTGGCCTTGGGCAAAAAGTTGTTTAACCGCTTCAAGCTTCAGTTCCCCCGTCTTTAAAATAGGGGTAATGATTATGTATACCACAAAAGGACGGACGCTATGAGAATTAAATGAAGTGATGAATTTAAGATCTTGGCTCCGTGCCAGAAGTGAAGGAGCTAGCCAATAAGAGCTAGCTATTACCATTATTAAAATAAGAGAAGAAATAATAGCGAAAATAATAAAGAACTCCAGCTTTGATGAGATTGCAGGTACCAAGTTTGCATCCAAAGGATGAGAAATGGAGGAGAGTGACATAAAAAAGGGTGAGATGAAGAAATAACTCAGCTAGAATGAGTATGCGTATCACTGGCCAGTTCTCGTAGCCTCAGGCCTCTGGAGGCCCCTGCAACACTACCTGCCCCTGGGATTAAATTTAAAATTCGTCCAAGCATCATACTGATGCTTCAATTTGAAATTTTATAACTGGAGCTTTCCTATGACTGGTACTGGAAAGAAAAGGACTATAATGGTCAGGACCTCCTGTTGGGGGATTGAACACTCCATGCAGCTAGAAATGAGATGTATCATCATACTAACGCCTTAGTCTGGGCAGTGCCAGGAAGCCAGACTTGATTTATCAAACCTGTCTTTGTTCATTTACCTGGAAAGGTGGCATCTCTTAAGTGACCAATGGGATTTTAGAATAGAAAGCCAATTTGAAATATGGGAGTCAAGGAGATGGTTCGATCTAGATTGTCTATACCCGGGGCCAGCAAACATTTTCTGTGTGGGCCAGATAGTAAATATCGGGGGTGCCAAAAAAATGTATACACATGACTTGTATTCATCTTTTGTTATCTTTTGGTATATATTGAGTATTACAATTTTTTTTAATTAAAGTTTATTGGGGTGACAATTGTTAGTAAAGTTACATAAATTTCAGGTGTACAATTCTGTATTACATCCTCTATAAATCACATTGTATGTTCACCACCCAGAGTCAGTTCTCCTTCCATCACCATATATTTGATCCCCCTTACCCTCATCTCCCACCCCCCTCCCCCCTTACCCTCTGGTAATCACTAAACTATTGTCTGTGTCTATGAGTTTTTGTTTCTCATTTGCTTGTGTTGTTCTTTTGTTGTTTTTGATTTATACACCATATATCATTGAAATTATTATGGTTCTCTGCTTTTTCTGTCTGATTTATTTTGCTTAGTATTATAACCTCAAGGTCCATCCATGTTGTCACAAATGGTCCTATTTCATCTTTTCTTACCGCCGAGTAGTATTCCATTGTGTATATATACCACAACTTCTTTATCCATTCATCTATCGAAGGACATTTTGGTTGTTTCCATGTCTTGGCCACTGTAAATAAATCTGCAATAAACATTGGAGCACACTTGTCTTTATGGATAAATGTTTTCAGATTTTTTGGGTAGATACCCAGGAGAGGGATTGCTGGGTCATATGGTAACTCTATTCGTAATTTTTTGAGGAACCTCCAGACTGCCTTCCATAGCAGCTGCACCAGTCTGCATTCCCACCAACAGTGTATGAGGGTTCCTTTTTCTCCACAGCCTCTCCAACACTTGTCACTATTTGTCTTGTTGATGATAGCCATTCTAACCGGGGTGAGGTGATATCTCATTGTGGTTTTTATGTGCATTTCTCTGATGATTAGTGATGTTGAGCATTTTTTCATATGTCTATTTGCCAATTGTATGTCCTCTTTGGAGAAATGTCTCTTCAGGTCCTCTGCCCATTTTTCAATTGTGTTGTTTTTATGGTGTTGAGTTGTATGAGTTCCTTGTATATTTTGAATATTAGCCCCTTATTGGAGGCACTATTTGCAAAAGTATTACAATCTTAATACAGATTTTTCCTCTCTTAAAATGTGTATACATGTTTTTGGCACCCTTTATATTTTAGGCTTTGTGAAACCATGCAGTCTCTTTCATACCTACTCAACTCTCCTGTTGTAGTGTAAAAGCAGCCATAAACAGTATGTAAATGAATGAGCATGGCTGTGTGCCAATAAAACTTGATTTACAAAAGGTGGCAGGCTGGACTTGGCCCGTGGGGCATAATTTGCTGAGCCCTAGTCTATACAAGGGATTTGATGCAATGACCCCGGTTGTCAGAATAACGTGGGCTAAAGCGCATATAAATCAAAACGATGTCAAAGAATGTTGCTAACTAGAAATTAGCTGACCTAACATACAGGGCTTCAGACTGAAAATGAAGAGAGAGGCAGTAAAATGCTTAAATTTAAATGAAGAATTTAGCTTCTGTAGAAGAAAATAGGAATAACACGGAAAAAAGAATTATGACATACATGACTCAGTAATTCACATTAGAAATTGGGGAGGGCTCAGAAACATTCACAGCCTCATTTTTCTATATTCAAATGTTCAGAGCATCAGTAATAACTCAGCGAACACATATTTCTGTATGCTGGGGACCATCCTTGTGTGCCTATTTTTCCTGTGTAATTTTCAGTAGTGTCCCCTTTTAAAGAAGTGTCCTAGTTTGCAATATAAATTATATGGCCACACCTATAACAACCAAAATGATTTTGAAGTTGTAGTGCATACAGGTGTGTATTATTTAGAGGTATCCTGAAAACTTGGACAACAAATGTCAATAAAGGCAGAATGTAGTGCTAGATAAGGTTAAGGGTTTCGAGTCAGACAGTCCGATTCAGATCTGAATTTATCACTTTCTGCTGGTCTTAATATGCTGAATATCCCTGAATCTCAGTTCTTCATATGCAATAATAAATAATAACAGCAGTAATCTTGTTAGATTTAAATGTATTAGCATATAGTAAATATTTGAAAATAGTAGCCGTTATTTCATTATTATTGTTGTTGTTATTATATATTCAAATAGATAGATTGGTTGGGTGGGACACAAATTCATCCTTCATATATAGAAGATGTGCCTCAAGGGGAGTGATTTCCTTATCACTGGAGACGTTCAAGCAGAGACTTAACAGGCACTTAATAGTGATGTTGTAAATAAAGCTTGCTACTTAAGTGTGGTCCATGAACCAAGATATTAGCATCAACTGGGAGCTTGTTAGAAATGCAGACTTTCAGGCTCCAACCAGGACCTAACGAGTCAGAATCTGCATTTTGAAGAAACTCCAGGGGTATAGGAGTATTTAGCTTTGCTATCAAGGATTGAGGTGGACGATTTGAGTAGATGACTTATAAAGCCCTTGTGAACTCTGAGACCACCCCAAATTATAGGATTGAAGTGGGTAAAATAATGGATGAGGAGGAGCTGTGGTCTCATACCTAAGATGCCCCATTCCACTGGGCAAGTTAAGAATTTCCCTTCCCACCCAGTTTCAGAGGACATGATACCAGGTCCAGTGACTACATTCCATTTGTTATTTAAGTATTAATCTCAGATAAATACAAATGTAGACCTTAAATGACCATATTCAACATTAAGATTGTTTTTAATCTAAAGTATCACATTTACCTTGGACATAACAGCTTGATTATTTCTTTAGTTTGCTTCATTTTTTTGTTTGTTTGTTTAAGCATATAAATATAGTTGTATATAATCTTATATTGGTTATATTAGTTTCAGGTGTAAAATATAGTGATTTGACATTTTTATACCTTACAATGTGATCACCCACTAATTCTGGTAACCATCTGTCACCATGCAAACTGATCACAGTATTCCACAATATTCCACTTCTCCTTTTTACCTATTCTCCTCCCCTTCCCTTCTGGTAAACATCCCTTTGGTCTCTGTTTCTATGAGTCTCCTTTTGTTTTGTTTTGTTTTGTTTTGTTTTGTTTTGTTTTGTTTTGTTTTTAGATTCCACATATAAGTGAAACCATGTGGTATTTGTCTTTCTCTGCTTGACTTATTTCACTTAGCATAATACCCTCTAGATTCCATCTATGTTGTCACAAATTGCAAGATTTCATTCTTTTTTTTATTGCTGCATAATAGTCCATTATATAAATACCACATCTTCTTTATCCATTTATCAATGGCTACCTTGGTTGCTTCTGTTATCTTGGCTATTGTAAATAATACTGCAGTGAACATGGGGTGCATATATCTTTTCGAATTCGTGCTTTTGTTTTCTTTGGATAAATACCCAGAAGTGGAATGACTGGGTCATATACTATTTCCCTCTTTAGTTTTTTGAGGAATCTCTATACTGTTTTCCATAGTGGCTGTATCAGTTTGCAGTCCCACCAACAGTGCACAAGGGTTCCCTTTTCTCCACATCCTCGCCAACACATATTGTTTGTTAACTTTGATAATAGCCATTCTGACTGGTATATCATTGTATACTATCATTGATTTCCATTCCCTTGATGATTAGTGATGTTCAGCATCATTTTGTTTTGAGCCATTTTGCTGCTTTTTGCAAAATGTCTGATTATTCTCTGTGTAGGTGCTCTGGCTAGAGTTCAATATTGCATTAATAGTGAGCAATTCACATACAAATAGTTAGCTTAACCTTACATATTTCCCCAAGGCCTGGAAAGGTTGACACAAATAAAAACAGAATTGGAAGAACTGGTGAAATATTTATCTGAGACTTTAAAGAAATTCTTTTCTCTCTGGGACTTTCTGGTGGTGGCTGTAATGCAGCTCAAATCCTTTTTAGCTCTTTGAATGCATTTATCCTCCCTCTTTGATTCAGACTTTCTGACATCACTGGACATTTGAATTACACACCACATGGACACACAGGATAGACTATGCCAGTCCATCGGGTTGCATCAATTACTTCTCAGATCTCTTTTCTGATTCTATTTTTCTGTGACTGCTGAGTAGCCCATTGTCTTTTCCATTAGAATCTCACATGCAGAAATGAAAAAGAACATACTGTTTTAAATTAATTAAGATGAGAATTAAGGGGAAATTTTTAATTTTTTTCCCCTTTCTTCCAACTCCCCCCACCACTCAGGTTTAAGCCATTGTTTCTTAGTCTAGTTGTGTAGGACACAGCTCCCTGGCTCATGCTGGTATTATGAGCCTTGCGCTCCCCCCGCCCCAGGCAGTTGGTCACCAGTCGTCAGGTTGGCTGCTCACAGCAGCTCATGGCAGCTCACGCCAACCTCTGGCTGTTCACGGCAGCCCAGCTCCAGGGAGAGCTGTTATTCACAGTCTTAGCTGTAGAGGGCGCAGCTCACTGGCCCATGTGGGAATGGAACCTGCGACCTCAGCATTAGGAGCATGGTGCTCCAACCACCTGAGCCACCAGGCCAGCCCGAAATTTTTCATTTTTAACAGGAAAGACAACATGAAATATCACAAAAACATCAAATTGGTAATACATCTAACCTAAGAGAACTTTGTGTTAATAACAGTGACTTACTTATTAAACGAATATTTATCAAAAATCTATGTGCCAAGTACCATGTTTGTTATGATAATGATGACAGTAATAGCAGCTAGTATTTGTCCTCAACTTATGAATGAGGTAGGCATGGGCCCTGCCATTGTGGAAACTTATGAGCCATAAGGAAAAGCAAACAGTGAACAAATAATTCCAAATGTTATCAATGCTGTGTGAAACTGCAGGGTACAATGGAAGTCAGTGAAAGCCTTTCTGAAGAAGTGACATTTAAGAATTAGCTGCACAAAGGAAAAGTAAGCTTGAGGAGAAAGCATTCCAGGCAGAATGAAGACTGTGGGGAAGAGTGCTGATCGAGCAGAAAGTACACATTGGAAGAACTGAGAGGACTGGCTAAAGATTAGAGGCCACAGGGAGAGTGGGGGCAGAGGGCTGGAGAGAAGAAGATAGGAGCAAGATCACGCTGAACCTTAGAGGCCACAGGCAGAGTTTCAACTTTATCCCAAGGGTAGTGGGGAGCCATTGACAAGTATTAAGTGAGTGACATCAGATTTGGGCTCTACAGATTACTCTGACAGGCTTGGAGGGTAAAAGAGGGAATGTGCAGAGAGCAGAAATGATAGTGAATTGGACTCGAGTGGTGGCAGTTTTGTAAAATGTCTCTGAGTTAGAGTGGGGGTCCCTGTCGGGCTAACAAAATGCTTTCTCCTGTGGAGTCTGGTTATTTATGTTAATGCTTGAAGAACTTTCCATTCTCAAAACTTCAAAACTGTTTCCTTCACAGGCATTAGAGCCATGCAAGGCAGATACGGAGACCCATGAGCAAAAGACATGGAAAGGCAAAAACACTAAGAGCCAGTCCTCCTCTAGAATTCTGAGCCTGGATCTGCTGGTTCCTGACTCCTTCCAGTGTCTGGGGAAGGAATGATGTCCTGGTGCACTCAGCAGGGAAAAGAGGCCCAGAGTTTGCCTAGAGATAGATCATAGGCTATAAAAGTATTGCCACAGTGTAATGTGAGAAAATGGCCTTCTGAAAGGCATTATTTTTATATATGAGACAAAAGTGTTTTAATTACTAACCTAAAACCCTTTTACCTTAAAAGGAGGGTTCATTTTGAAAGCTTGAGTTGTAAGTTATATCTGTAGCTGTATTTATGCTAAGTGGGATGACAAAGCTCTCATCTACCTCTAAGTTCAAAGTTATCAGTCAATTATTCATCAAGCACTTTATTGAGCAACTACATGATGAAAGTCATTGTAATACAATGGTTAAATAGTTTACATAGAGCTTTGATTTCACCAAAGAAGGAGGAAGTTTAGACATTAAACAATTACATAGTTAAATTTTAAAAATGCAACTGTGCTAAGTTATATAAAAGAAAAGTGTGTTTACTATGAGAGTGTCATGAAAAGAGGATCTGGCATAGACAGTAAGTTAGGGAAGGGATGACTGAACTGAGAGTAGAAAGATGAGTAGAAGTTAAACAGGTGAAGAAAGGATGGAAGAATAGCAGTAAAATTAATTAATTAATCTGATAAACAGGCATAGAGTACCTGTCACATGCCAAGTGTCATAGTAGGTAACTGTGATGAACAAATGAATGAAACTCCGTCAGCATGTCAGGGTAAAAGACATGGGCTGAATCTTGCTATTCTCTACCTGAAAGAATTTGATTGTTACTTTACCCAAATCTCAGCGTCGTAATCTGTAAAATAACATCTATCTTGCAGGATTATTGTGAGAATTAACAATGTTTAACACCTTTAGCTCACTGGCTGGCTCATAAAAAGCAAATTTTGTAATGACCAGACCAAAAGTTAGTATGACATAGTGTCAGAAGCAGCGTTCACAGTGGTGAAAAGTTCACTATTTTCAATCAAACTGTCTGGTTTCGAATTCCACATCCAAAGTCCACATCCAAAGTTGTTCTGTGACCTTGGACAAATGACAAAATATTTAATCCTTAGTTTCTTCACCTAGACAAGGAAGATAGTAGAAATATTTCATAAGTTTCTTGGAAGGATCTAAGGAGATAATACACGAGAAGTGTGAAAGATTGTTAAATAAATAGCTAGTCTACATGTTATGTGTGTACAAGCTTCTGTATCAGGACAGATACATTATTTTTGTTTCTCTTTCTCTGGATAGGATGTAAATTATTTTTGTTTCTGTTGATCTGGATAGGATGGTGGAATGAGACAACTCCAAAGATTTCATATAGAAAGTCTTGATCTAGGCCTTAATAAATGAATAGGTATTAGGCAGAATAAGTATTAAGAATGCTGATTAATTTGCCTTGCTCAAGCCATAGGGCTGTAAATAGGCTACTGTGAGAATTGTGAGGGGGTCTAAGGCTTAAGAAGAATATTTTAAAAGTCTAGCAAGTTCCTTCTGATAAACATCTTCTCTCCAGTTTCTGCCATGAGCTAAAAGTCACTATGATGTGTTCAATAACAGTGGTGGCTTTGAAATCAGACAGACTTGGGATCTGATCCAGTCCCCACTACTTCCAGCTGTGTGATTTTATGCCAGTTACTTCACTTCTCTGAGCTTCAGTTTACTCATGTTTAAAAAAGGAATGATAGTGCCCTCTTCATGAAGCTGTTATGAGAATTAAACAGGCTAACACATGTGAACCACTGAGCACCACGTTTGGCACATAAGGAGTATTTCATAAATGGCAGCTGTTGCTGTTATTGTTGAGGCCTCATTAAGGGTATGCTGCCATAATTTTAGAATGTGTTCAGTGTCTGGAACAATTACATGAAGCACGAGGTATGTCATATCACGTCCTCAACAGTGGAGTATCCAAAGAAATATCATGAACAACCAGGTGGTGAGTTTCTACGTGGCAATAATTGCAGGTATTTACCTTTGTGGCCCCAGTAACTCTGAAAGCTAATCAAAGAGGGTCCTCAGTGAAGTTTGAGTAAATTAATGAGTGATTTATTTTCTGGTTGTAAAATAAAGTTTTTTCTACTTAAAAGCATGAGGCATGTTTCTGTAGACAAGGTATAAATAAATAAATACACCTGTAATTTCACCACAAGTGAGATAAGCATTGCTGATATCTTCATATATTTTCTTCCAAGGTATGTGAGTGTCTACTTATATATGATGTATGTGGTAGATCATAGCATTATAATAACAATACATATTTAATTTTGGTCATACCATATAAAAGCTTTTTCTTCATTTGTCATATGAGCATTGCCTTGTTTGATTAAATATGTTTTACATATTTAAATATGTTAAATATGTTTCAAAAACATTTATACATTGCATACCATTCTACAAAGATGTGCCATATAATTTAACTACCATGTTTCCTCAAAAATAAGACCTAGACCGACAATCAGCTCTAATGTGTCTTTTGGAGCAAAAGTTAATATAAGACCCAGTATTATATTATATTACATTATATTATATTATATTATATTATATTATATTATATTACATTACATTACATTATATTATATAAGACCGGGTCTTATATTATAGTTAAATAAGACCGGATCTTATGTTAATTTTTGCTCCAAAAGACTCATTAGAGCTGATTGTCCAACTAGGCCTTATTTTCGGGGAAACACGGTACTGCCATATTGTTAGACCTTTAGTGTGTGTCAAAACTAATTCATCTTCATCTATAAGTTACTATCATATTCAGTGAATTCTTAACCTTTCTGGGTTGCAAACAACTTTAAAACTTAATTATTAAAAAAAATACTGTGTTATCTCCCTCATAGAAAAAAATTACTAACACCTATTTATGTAAAATGTTGCCTATAATTTCAGGAGCTTTATAAACTCCATGAAACCCATCCATGGATTCTTGTCCCCAGGGCTTCAGGTCAAACGAATAATATCAAATATGTTAACATGAAGCCAAAAAATAAAAATAAAAAACGCAAAAACTTGACTGTAACAATTGTGGAGAAGCATAATCTACAAAGTACAGCTGACTATAGGATATTCGACTATTTTCATAATATGGCCTCATTCCAGTTCATTCTTAGATTTTAAATACTCTAAGTCTAGATTCCACATTAGCACTTCTCTACAACTTTCATGAATAATTCTGTTTCATGTGCCCTATCCTGACTGTGCTTAGCGACAGAAAGTCTCTGCGGGACCCCAGTGCACCGCCTCCCCTCACTTCAAGGTCTCGAGGTCTTGCACCTGGAAAACTGTGACATTCCTGGTTCTACTCCAGCTACCCTTCCCTTCTGTTGCTCCTATTGTCTTGCATACTATTCCATTTGAGCAAATACACAGCATGACTCAACATTGGTTAATACACTTACTTAAAGGAAAGAGATCATTTCATAATAACACCAAAAATAAATTCAACAGACTTAAAATGTAGCACTGTAAGTCCTCACTTCATGACATCTTGGAACACAGTTCTTGGAACTGTGGCAAAATGACATATAACAAAACCAATTTTACCATAGGCTAATTGATAGAAACCAGAGTTAAGTTCCTATGACATCTCATCAATGTTACGATGAAATGACGTTGAATGAAACGCCATTATTCGAGGACCTGCTGTATAGCATAAAGACAAATAAACATAACAGAGATGTGTTCGCTGCTTTGGATCAGGTATATTTCAATCTCAGGATGCAAGATTTAAGTTAGCCTTTGTGATTTTCTAACCAAGGAGGTGCACAGTCTTTAATGTGTTACCTTAACTGTAGGCTTTGTCTGAAATGCAATTTGTAATAATGAGGCTGATTCTACATACCCATTTATGGCGTTTCTAAAGAATTCTGATAAATTCTCAATATAAAGAAGAAATTGTTTTGTATTTTCTGTTTGCCGTTTCCCTCTGTTTGCTTCTGAAGATAGTCAATTACTGATGTGAAAGCTGGCTTATGAAAGCATGTACCTATGTCTACACATTTCTATGCGCATATTTATGCCTACATGTAGCATAAAGTTCTACATTATTAGATTCCAAAGAACAATGGAAAAGGAAATTTTTGAAAACAATCCTAAGACTAATTTATATTAAAGACGTTTCTGTTTCTCCCCCATAGCTCCATCATCCCTCCCAAGGCTTCCGCTTCGGAACTGTCCGGGAAAGCAGTGCTGAAGACTACGTGAGGCAAAGCTTCCCAGAGATGCATGAGTATATGAGAAGATACAATGTACCAGCCACCCCCACTGGAGTGGAGTATCTGAAGTGAGTGTCAACCGCTTGGGTCCAAAACGTTCTCACTGAAATAAGTCATTTATGTACTGATGTAGTGTTTGTTAGTTTTTGAAAATGACAGCGAAATATACCCACTGTGTGTTCAGCAATACCGCTCACACTGTATGAGATCCAGGAGGCAGCATGGAATAGTGTGCATTTAATGATGTGACCTAGATTACGACTTACTTGCGTGCTCCCAAGTTAATAGTATCTTTTCTCAACGTGCCAGTGGTCATTAGTGCAGCAGATGGTGAGGGAAGTAAATGTTGGTTTGACATCACTTGAGGAAACAATGGTGCAGAAATGATCAAACACTGAGCGAATGTAGCCAGAGGATAAAGTGTCCCAAAGCAACCCCTTCCTTCACAGTGAATCTCTAAGCCGATTTCTAGACTGTCTCCTCTTGCCACAAGGAAGAAGAATTTATCATCGAGATTTCCTGTAGAAAGGAAACAAGATAAAAGGCAATGATCTCATGCCTGCATCCTTCTCATCAGGATTTATGAGAAACAATCAAGAACAATCGCATTGCCATGGCACATTATCAGACCCCGTGATTCAGTAAGGCTGAATGCAGAGGAAGATGGTACAGTTATGGATCTGCTCATCTAGTTGGCCTGGGAGAAGGGAAGGAATGGCTCCTGATAAGCACTATGGCGTGACAGTATGTAGTCCTCTCCCTCCTGCCTAATGGTCTCAGGACAATGACATACATTCAAACCTCCAATCCCTAGAACTGTGCAGCATCAGGAAACTGGTGTCTCTATAATCTTCCCAATGGAGAGCAGTACCTGCCACCTCAAATTCTTTTTTAAGAAAGAAGGGACATAAATAATTTCACGGGACATAAGGGCTCTGCATTTCTCAAGAGGTCTAGTAATAGCTCCCTAAAACAATTTTATGGAATTTTGACTACAGTCTAGAGAGGAAGCCTTGCTCTCAGATTTGCAAACTTATATATGGTGCTAAAGTACTATGAAATGGCACTTTAATTTTGCAAGAACATTAAAACAGTAGAGTGCCTCTCTGACAGAGGTTAGTGCTCCTTTGCCTCCCACCTCTTCTTCAGGCAAATTTGTGGCTGAGAGAGAGAACAAGATATCAGGGGTGACAGCAATGGCTCCCAGCTAGATAGTAATGGCTGACGAACTAGGCCCTTCTGGCAGTGTGAAAGGATGAAATGAGCCACTGCTACAGTCCCCAGTTCCACTTCACTCTGGATATTCATTTATTCTGGAGGCTTCACCTGAGAAGACCCCAATATTCAGAGTTGGCCCCACTCTAGCCTGGAGAGAAGAAATAGAAAAGCAGGCATAGATGAAGAAGCTGAGGTCCAAAAGAAGCAACTTGTTCCTGATAACATAGCTAGCAAGTGGCAGAGTCGGGACTAGAATCAGGTCCCTAGAATGTAACCACTCCTTCTGGCTAAGAAAGGAACCATAAGAGAAAAATGGGTCCTTGATGTTCAAAGAGAAGTCCATGTGCCAACAGCATTCATATTCCAGTTAGCACCTGAGAGCTTGTGAGAAATATAAGAGTATGGGGCATACTCTCAGGCCCCATCCCAGAGTCTGCATTTTCACAAGCTCCCCAGGTGATACACTGATCAAGGTAAAATTGGAATCTAGGCAGAGCTTACCATTAATGGTCTCTCACTTCTTATCTCTGGGCCTTTCTCCCCACTTTTGACCTGTCACTGCCTAAGCTCTTAGCCATCACTCCAAGCAACCACAGTCCTCATGTTACCCCCTGACATCCCAGTGCCCTGACCTGCAGGGCACAACACTTGGAGTCTGCACAAGACAGGTTCCTGTCTTAAACCTGTCTCTTCCCGATCCTATCAAAATTTCCCTGGGCTTAGTCCTCCTTACTTAGGGCCCTGCTTTCTCAGGTGACAGTTTTCCAATAAATTAATCCCTGGTAAAGTATTCATTTCTTTTAGTATGTTTATGTGACTGCATTTTGTGTTTTATGAAATGAATGCTCAAAAAAGACAGAGCATGAATCTATAATGAGAGAAACAACTGGAGGGTCTGCCAACGATAAGGATGATTCAGCCAGTCCAGAAGTTCCTTGTACCTGGATCACACCCAGCCACTTCCTCGCCAGTGAGTCAAGGCCCCACGAGAGTCTGTGAGCTGATTGCTTCTTGCCTTCCTACGCAATACAGACTTGTCATAGCCAGCTGCACTTTGCAGTCCAAAATCAGGAGTCATTACTTTAAGGATACCACTGAGGATGGACCTCAGGAATGACTTGTTAGAAAAATGGAACCCCAATTTTTTTCTATTGTTATTGCAACCACACATATTTGTGGAGTAATGGTAAATGGTAACTTGTTGCTATGTAGCCCCCAAGGTACATTCTGCTACTGTGGCAGTAAAACTTTGATTAAAGGAACATCTTTCAGTTCCATTTTTATTGCCGAGGTTCCATTAAGGTTCCCCATCCTTAGCTCCTGGGGACAATTATATCCCCAACACTTTCTGACGCTTCCCACAACTGTGGAGCTAAGACGTGTTCTTCATTTCAGTTAAAGTTAAACATAGGCTTCATTATACCTTCAGTCCAATACCCATGGACAAGGGGATGTATTTTGAGTTGGCCATTTTACTTCCTAGGAGAGTAGAAGGAAGAAGCAATGGTCGTTGGCACCAAGAAGGGAAGTTGACCTGCTTACTGTGTGTCCACGCATGCCCAGAAAACACCATCCATATAAAAATATACTTCCTGCCCAGTGATGAATCTTAGAGGTGTCTAGGAACATCTTCACTTGTAGATTTTGATGGGCCCTGGCCATGTTTTCCGCTGAGTTTAGATGCCATTCCTCTGTATTGAATTCCAACAGCCTCATCTTTGGCTCTCAATGAGGAACGACTGAGCCCAAATGGGATAGAAAAGAACTGTTCTCTTTTCCAAGCCGTTTAGACAACACTGAGGGTCAGAAAGCTTTTCATAAATGGATGTATGTCCTGCACCTTTCCAAAAAGGATTTGAGGTGACTGAAAACAAGACTCGTTGTATACACCTTAAACAGTTCCCTTTGAAACTCCTCCTTCCTTGCTCAGCCAGGGCCGAGGCATAGCCTTCCTTTGGGCCATCTCTGTGCCTAAGTCCAAAAAATGGCAAGAACACATGAATGACGTACAAGGCATCTGTGGGCATCTGGAGCCTAGTCCACAGCCAATTCATTGATAGAGTCCAGGAACACCTCCCGAAATGATTCTTGCCTGAACTCCCCCTGGGATGGGAGTGAAACATGAATGTCTGGAGATAATAAATCCAATCAGTAAGATCTATTACATATGCTTCCTCTTCCTTTGATTGAATGCTAACCTACGGACTTTAAATAGCCCTTAACTCCCTTTTCCCCAGGAGTGCTAGATTTCTTACTTGCATTTTTTTTATATCTACTTCTAAATAAGAAATACTGCCTGATCTCCGAAGAATACGATAGTGATCATAACAGAAAGAAATAAGAATTTCCACACACTGACTAATGAGCCCACCTGGCTCCAACACTTACTGGTTGTGTAACCTGGATCAAGATACTTCAACGCTTTGAGTCTCAATTTTCTCATCTGTTAAAATGGGCTAATACCTCCCATCTCAGAGTCATTACGAGTGATAAAATGCATTGCGAACAATAAATACAATGCCTCACACAAAAAAGTCACTCAGTTAATGTAAGAGAAATGACCCTTCCCATTCAATCCAGAGCCACTCTGGCTTTGTTGTTGGATTTAGCAGTAATGAAGGAACTAGTAGATTAGTAGATGAACCCATGGGAGAGCGGTCATGCTGTCTTATAAGAGTGGCTGTTTCCCCGGGTCTGCTCTCTATACGTCAGTGAGATGTCAGCAAGGCCGAGTCAGCACCTAGCTAGCTTGTACTGCCCTTGGTGTCCAGGTTTCTGTCCCCTAAACAAAAGCCAGCTGTCAGGCTTAGTGCTTCCTGTCCATTAATGAATCATTCTTCTCTTCTCTTCTCTTGGTCTTAAATATAGGAATGATCCAGAGAAACTAGACGCCTTCATCATGGACAAAGCCCTTCTGGATTATGAAGTGTCAATAGATGCTGACTGCAAACTTCTTACTGTGGGGAAGCCATTTGCCATAGAAGGTATTAATCAGTCATTCTTAATTCACTTGTACTCAGGATATGCTCATTTTGCCAACCTTGCAAGTCACACATACCAAAGTCAAGGCAAAATGCTATTCATCTTCCCTTGTTTTCATTCTCAACACATAAGCACATAGTTATTAAGTTGCTGAAGTTAGGAATTTATTTTTCACCTACTCCACAGACATGTTTTTAAAACCAGCTGTTCAGAAAAATAACAAGAACAACAAAAACATTGTTGTTCCCCAAACGATCGTGGGAGTGGTGGCATCATGTATTAAATGGGGAGTCCAATTTGAAATTAATTTGTATGTTCTAATGGCCAAATCCTATAATGAATCTGATGCAAAAATGCAAAAACTAGAATGATTGCATTTTACAACTGGAAGCAGACCCCAATATTGATCTAATCCAATCTACTCACTTTATACACAAAAAAGCCCAGAAACATTACATCACTTTTTCATAATCACACAAGTAGATGATAATACCGAAATTAGAATCCAAATCTCATGGTTCTTAAATAAATGTTTTTACACTAGTTGGAAAATAAGCAGGAAAAAATTCTCATTCTATAGTTTAATAACCTTTAAGAGTCCTAAACAAAACCTTGTTTGGGACCTCAGGTTTGCCTTTCTCCCCACCGGCAGCAAATTTTTGCTTCTAACTTAATCAACCAATCAATCAAACATCAGGATCAAAGGATTGCTTTGTCAGTAGCTCCTTTGATATTGGACAATAGTAGGTATATGGAGCTGATAGTTTGAACCAACAAATTTCATGTCTCCCCAATTCCCAGCTTCCCTTCTCTGACAGCATGCAAGTATGCTGGCTCTCAAGACAGCCATGTTCTTGTCAGAAAACACTGACTCGAAACATCCCATGGGGGTGCCCAAGTTCTAGTTCCCAGAAAACTGTACCTTCCTGTATGTTAACTAGTGTATCAAGACTATTCTGATCCAATTTCCCAACCATGGCTGCTCTCTGTCTCCCTTAAACACATCAGCAAATTTTATACTTAAGTCTTCGCTTGTGTGACGAACGAGAATGTAACAGCTGTTTCTTTTGCCTTCTCCTAAGAGAAATCAATCACTCCAAGCTAAGTGACCTCTACCTGAACCAGGGATAGAACTCAGGAGGAGAGAAATTTAGTAGTAGTGGTCGGCTATTAAGACTACAGTCTGAGATAGCAAAGGCACAAAGACAAAAGGAAAAAGCTTGAAAGCCAAATGAACATTCATTAGGTAACCCCATTTTGATGTAACAATGGAAAAAATTTTTTTGTGGCATCTGGAGATATGACAGGGATGTTACATTTTTTATGTCCTATATTCACTGAATAATTGAGGTCCCTTCTGCCATTAGCAGCTACGAACGATGCATCACTGTAGCAGGCATAATAATACGGGACTCCATTTTTCCACCTTTGTCTTCAGGAGCCAACCCTATCTTATCAAAAGGGAGTGGTGAGATGGCTCGTTTGCCTCTGCTAGACCCCAGTGCCAGATGCCACACCATTTACTTCCCACTGGTTTCCTGTTTATATTTCCATCTGTGCTCCTAAGTCTTAGTATCTTGCAGTTCCCATCATCTCTAGACACCACATTGTTTTAAAACAGGGATAATTACAGAATGGCCCATGGAAGAACTCTCCTTGCAAGAGAGCAAAAAGACTACAGCTTTGAACAGAGAGAACATTCTTATCATTATTGTTTTATTTCTAAAAAATACCATTGCTGGTATATTCTGGGTGAGGTGCAAATCTGAAAATTGAATTCAATACTGACCATGCCAAGAAGTCTACAACCTAAAAACAGAACTTGGTAAAATACAAAAGGAGGTTACTTATAAGCCAGAAACAACAATGTCATAGAGATACTAGTAAAAGTCTTGATTGCTGCTTTAAAAAAAAAAAAAAATCTTAATCTCAGAGATTTTTAGGGAATATTTCTCTCTTAATGAAAATTTTAAAAATATTATATGCTTTCCTTTAATAAAAATTAGGTTTTCTGAACTTATGAAAATGTGGACTTTATTATTGACTAATTAGACTTTATAGGCATAGAAATGTCATCAAAGCAATTTATGAACACTTCCTCCTCCTTACAGGAATGTTTCATATGTCCAGCTATATATCCTTTCATAAGATCCAGTAGATGCTAGGCATAGAACAGTTATATAAAATGATGTATTACCTAGTATATAATTCATTAGGTTAGATTTGAAATAAGTACGTAGTTCACTTACTAACGTAGTTAATCAAAAGCACCCTGCTAGTCTGCCTATACTTTCCAAAGTGCTTAAACAACTTCAGGAACTTAGGAGGGAAAATGGAGTCCATTGATTCCTTCATGCTCAATATACATTCACTCTATACAGTATTGATAAAACACCAACTCCGTGTGACTACTGAATACCCCTCCCAACATCACCATTCTGCATTTATCTAGGCTTAAAAGACAAAAGGTAAGGCAAATGAGAGACTGTGGCTCCACGTTGAGTTTGAAACCTTTTCATGAGTACTTAGCACAGCAAATCAAAACTATTAAGAATTCAATAGCATGTGGCAAGTCTTTGGCCATATTAAATACTCTATACACCAGGGGCACAAAGACATATTGCGTGCTCTGGAAAAAAAGAAAGTGCTGAGATAAATGAATACATGTCCCAAATTTATGCATTAGAGGGAGCTGACAAGAAAGGTCAAATGAGAAGAAAAAGTAATGGACCTGCACAATAATGATTTGTGACCTTTCTGCCAAAGACCTTTGCCTTTTTTTCAGTTTGTTCTTTCACTTGCTTTTCACTAATTATTTAATACAATGCTTGGAGCACTAGCGGTGGAGCCTGAGTGTTTGGGTTAGGATAGAGTGGCTGTTACTGACTGTGCTACATTGGGCAAGTCACTTAATCTGTCCTTCAGGTTCCCTATCTGCATAGTGGGTTTATGAATAAACATCTACAATAGAGTTGTTATAAAGATGAAGTACAATAATACATGTAAATCATGTACAAGCACATAGTAAGTGCCCAATAAATTATTGTTTAGTATATTGATTTAATAGATTGAGACCAATTCACTATAAAATTATCCCAGGATAGATAGCCTTCATATAGCTCAGTTTCTCCCACACACTTCTCTCTACATTTTGATGTGCTGGAGGTAACGGAAACCCATTTTTAATGTCTCCTTTATAGTCAGGACTATTACAATATGTTCTTAACCATTGCCCCAGAGTAACTACATATGGTATTCCAAGGACAGGCTGCAAAACTGAATTAGTCTTTCTTCTTGAAGACTTTTCTAATGCTACCTGAGATCTTATTTTCAAAATATCTATTTTCCAACCACATTTTAGGAAGTTTTTTAGTCTATGAATTTCTAATTATATATTTGCTGGCCAAAATATATTTCTACCACTCTTGGCTGAGTAAAGCTGATTTATCCATGGGGAAAAGATCAGGATTCTATTCTGAAAATTGTTCTCTTGGGCTATTAAGCTGTATCCAATTTCCAGGGTGCTCGATGCCTTCATCTTTAGTGTTGAAGGATTCCCTTCTGCTTCATCCATCAACCACAGAATAGTCACCCTCGTCTTTATTGCAGAGCCATGTTTCTAATGATAATGAAAGCAACTCAGGCTGCTAAGTTGAGTCAGCAATTTAAAAATAAGAATTCTTTGACCAATGAACACAATCAAATTTGAAAAGCAACTGATAAAGAGATGGATAGAAATGAAAGCTGCAAGGATTTACTATTTTATAGTTGAGTAAAATGTATTTTTATGTTTTTTAACAAATACCTATTCTCATCGCCACATAATCTTTTTGTTTCTCCCTTTGTTCCACATGCATAGTTTACTTTAATTAGCTAATGATTATTATTAATGCTAAAAATCATTAAAATGTCAATACTCAATATATGCATTAAAATAGAAAATTAAAAAGGACAGTAATCTATTTTTAGCAGTCAATTACAAATTGAAGTTGACATGATGGAGTGGAGTGATTTAATATTTATTATTTCCTATGTAGCAATTTTTTTATAAATGTTCCTGCAACTTCAACATGGCTTTTTCCCTAAGGCAATTTTAATACTTTTGTTGTAGTGCCAAAATTCTATTCTTAGAATATGTAGAGTTTTTCATAAGTATTAATTTCAGATTTTTAAACTTTCTTATCATGTATTTTTGTCTTATCTGTCCAAAATACCACTCTCAAGAATCAATCTAAGGTGTCTTCTCTCATCCTCTTATCCGGTAGCAATCTGTCATTCCTCTGAAATCCACAGAGTTTTATCCATCCTCCTCATTGCATCCTAATCATTATATTTTTACTTTTATTGAATTTATGCCTCACCTATCTTATCCCAAGGAAAGTCCTGTAACTTCCCACCATGCTGTGTGGTTATTTATGGATATTTCATCTCCCCCGTGCCACTGTGAGCTTCTTATGGATAAAATTGGAGTTTGATTTAACTTGGTAACCTCCATGGCACCTGGCAGGTGTCTGGTACAGAATAAGCATTTAATAACATGTTTGTGGAACTAATGAATAGATGAATAAGTGAGCAACAAATGCCTATCAAGTGAAAAATGAAAACAAGTCCGCCATTATTACACTAATGTGGGCTGAAATAATTTAAGAGGATTTTTAGGAGGAACAATATAGTTAGGGAACATCCTTGCTCGTTAATTTCTTCATGTACATATGGTATGTATGTGTATACAGTTAGGGCTGTACTTACACTATATTTATACAACTTAATGGAAAGTTGTATAAACACAATCTGCCCATGAATAATACATATTTGTGTCTGTTGCTGAAAACAAGCCACCAGTTTAGATGATTGTGGTTTTTTTCACTTAATTGCCTGGTTTGGGAGGATTACATCAATGTGAATATAGTGCTAGGGCCTGAAATGCACGGGTGAACCTAAGTCAAGTATCCCCTTGACTTGGTCACATGCTACACTAGATACAGTGGAAAGAGCATTGGTTTTAGACTCAAACAGACCTACTTTCAAATGCTAGCTTTGCCAACTTTGAGCTGTGTGACCGTGGGTAATTTCCTTATTCAGTCTTTAACACTGTGATACTTAATTCTACGTGGGTTCATATAAGGATTAGACACACGTGGAATAGTGTCTGGCACACAGTAAGGCTCCGTATGACTAACTCTTATTTTTAGAATCCCAGAGCGACTTAACTGAACTGTATGCCACAATCTAGTACACAGACTTGGTCTAATTCATGATCTGCAAAATGGGCTAAGGTATGTAAAAAGTTATTACACAGCAGGACTTGGTATATAGCCCTTGATAAATATTAGAAGTTACTGTTGTTGTTGAAAACTGTTGTTTCAGGGGCTGAATATTATTGTATCTTTTACAATATTTTATAATACAATAGTTTGTGTTGTATTGTAAAAAGAAAATATAATAACATTGAGAAAACCTGACCTAATGATCCTGACCATCAACCCATTTCCACCACATAGTTCCAAGTCCTCCTACTCTCTGTTCGCATATGCCCCAGTTCTTCTCCGTCATGGCACTTATCTCATTGTAATGAAATAATCATGCACTGCATTGTTTAATATCTGTCTTCCTAACAGAGTGAACACACGGCGACAACAGCAACCATATCTTCCTTGCTCACTGCTAAACCCCGACCACCGAACACAGTGCCCATTCACTCAGTGTATTTGTTGAAAGAATGAATGAATGAGTGAATGAATGTGTGAGTGAATCAGGAAGTCAGTGAATATTACTGTACACATGCCTAGGATTGAGCCTGGCATGTAAATAAGGACTGAATGAATGTATGTGCAAGTGAACTGTCCATAGCACTTATGATAAATATTTCTAAAGAAAACTGCCTCCTTCCTTATAGTTACTCATTACAAAAAAACGTTATTTAATGATAACATCGGGAAAAGAACAGGCTGCCCATGAAAAGCCTTTTGTTGTCAGTTTTGCCTTTCAAACCAAAACTATCAGGCACAAAATTGGCACTCAACATAGCTTTTTGTATGGAAAATTCTAATCATGCTCTTGACATTGTCATAATTTCCTTGACTTGCCATTATTATGGAACAAACAAAATTATCAGGGAAAAGAAAACATACAGCTCTTTAAAACTAAAAAATTTTTTTCTGAATTATTTATGAAGGAATTTTTTTATTGGTTATACACACATCTCAGGCCTCATCTTTTTTTAAAGAAGGATTTCTGTAATTTATGTATCTGCAATAAGAAAGGAACAAAAACTAATGTCCTTGGAAATAAATTGTAAGATACAATAATTATATCAGGCATTTGTTTCCAGTAAATATCTTTGTAATTGTGACAGCCCTTTAGTTTTTCTCTGTAAAAAAGGAAGTAACTGTAGTTTTAATTTATCTTTCTCAATCATCTTGAGGGCAAAGCATCTTTTTTTTACTCTGCTATCCAATAGCTAAAGATAAAATGTAGGTAATTAGCTCTTTCACATGGCTCATCAAAGAGATTAACAACGTAGTAACAGTTTGGAAAGCAAATAAAGCCACACAGAGTGGGAATATAGAATCCAAGCTCATTAATAAAACTGACAGCAAATTACATCCACCTTTATGCTCCTCCCGACGCTTGTCTTGAGTAACTACTATCCTGGAGTTTTGCTATATCGTTTCCTTGATTTTTTTCTACATAGACTTTAATCACATACATATGAATTCCTAAAAATACATTGTTTTGTTTTTAATGTTTTTATATTTACACAACGGATTCATGCTGTAATCTTCTGGGACTGACCTTTTTCACTCAATATATTGCTAAAAGTCATCCACATTATTGCTCTGTACTTCTAGTTCGTATATTTCACACCATATACTATTCCGTTTGTGTAAATATTCCACAATTTATTTACCCATTCTCTTGTCAAAGAACATTTGGGTTGTTTCCAATTTTTGCTACTATGAACAGTGGCTCTAAGAATATTCTCGTATATATCCCCTTGTGTGCTTGTGGAAGAATTCTTTGAGAATGTTCTTAGAATTACTGGTCTTAGAGGATATAAATGTTCAACTATACGAAATAATGGCAAACTCTTTTCCAAGTGGTTATACCAATGTGCATGACCACAAGCAATATGTACGTGATCTTACTGATCCACATCTTCTCTAACACTTGGTGTTATCAGACTCATTTATTTTTTCTTTGATAATTGAAGTTAGTCATTACAAGTTCTTTGCTGATATATTAGTTCTCATGCTATATTATATGCTCAGATGGTCTTATTATATTTGTTAGAATAAACAAAATAAAAGCATAAGTGTGTCATGCATGACCAATGATGAGACTATGTCATAAACCAAAGATTATGATTAGCCCACTTTTGTGTATTTAAAGTCCAGAAGAGGGGTTTTAGGAGAGGTGGATAAGGAATTCTGGCCCTGGTAAACACCTCAAAGATGGCTTCTAAGAAATATCTTGAAAGGAAGGGCAGAAGGCCTTGGAATACAAAGTGCCAGTTGTATACTATGCACAGTCCATTCTTCTCCTTTCCAGACTCATCTACTCAGAGAGGCAGCAGACCTAAGATAATCATAGCCTGGATATATTTGAGTCCTTGAAGGCAAGATGGTGACAGTTCACCATTCCTTTGTTACCGGGCCTGCTGGCAATATCACACAAGTCATAGCAGCAACCTCTTAAGAAACTCGCAGGTGAAAAACTCATCTGAGACGGTATTTTTCTCCTAGGATACGGCATTGGTCTCCCACCCAACTCTCCACTGACCTCCAATATATCCGAGCTGATCAGTCAATACAAGTCACATGGGTTTATGGATGTGCTGCATGACAAGTGGTACAAAGTGGTTCCCTGTGGCAAGAGAAGTTTTGCTGTCACTGAGGTAAGGGAAAACCATTGATAACATTGACTCTGTATGGCTTTACCTTGAAGAATATGAGGAAGTGCTGTTCTCTGTGCCTTGTGGTCAATAATCCAAACTATTGCATCCACTAGCACTTACCATGATATTTGGATTACTCCTAATTTCATTCGAACAGTGCTCCTTCCTATAGGAATTTGTAGTGAGATGTGTTTGTCTTGCATTTAAAGGTGATGCTATTTTGATGAGTAAATGTCTGAATTTCTACTTTCCCCCTGTGTGCTCTATCCAGAAGTGCAGAAGAAATGCTGTTCTGAATTATAGCAATAGCATCTGAAAATGGCATTTACAGTGCTGATCATGATGTAGACTTTAAATATCCTTCAAGTTCTAATCAGAGCTAACTACCAGGGGTCCAGTGATGAATCCTTTGTGGGTTTAGAAAAATAGAAATAACTTAACCTATAATTCTTAGATTACAGAATCATAGTTTGTTTTTGTTTTTGTTTTAACTGAAAACAACCAATTCCCTTCTTTTACAGATGGGAAACTAATACCTAGAGATCCTAAGTGATTTGTCAAGGTGCACAAATAGTTAGAATCTACTTCTTTCTGTTGCAATGCTCTGCCTTTACGATGCAATTATAAAGAAACCTGCAAAGTGAGCCAAAAATTGGATGATTAAGATAGGAGACTAAAAGGTATAACAAAGCCACAGAGCCTGGGTATTTAAAAGAGAAGCCAAATAAACCAGTACAAGGTCAGCCTGACATTTAAAAGAAAAACACCTAAAGCCAACAATAATGGCTTCAAATAGCTTATATTTGCCAGCAACTCCCAAATATGTATTTCAACACGGACTCTTCTCCGGAGTTCCAGAACCATATATCTAATTTCCTATTTGACATCTCCACTTGAATATCCCATAGACATCTCACATTTAACTTGTCAAAAACTGAACTCTTGATCTTCCCTCCTAAATCTACTCTTCCTCCTGTGCTTCACATGTTGGTAATGGCACCACTGTTCATCCAGTTACTCATTCCAGAAACTGGCAGGAATCCTTAATGCCTCCCGTGTCTCACCTTCTACATCCATCACTGAGCCGTATATTTTCACTCTATAAAATATGTCTCAAATATGCCCACTTATTGCCATCTCCACTGTCATCGCTTTAGTCCAAGCCATTATCCCTCACCTGGACCACTGTAAAAGTCTTCTAACTGGTCTCTGTTTTCATCCCTGCCTTTCTTTGTTTTCTGCATGGTAGATCCCTCTTCTGCTTAGAAGCCTGCAATGGCCTCCCATGTTAATTAGGGCCTAATCTGAAATACTGATCATAGCCTATAGTGCACTGTGGGATGTGACCCTGCCTACTTCTCCAGCCTCATCTCATGCTACTTTCTTTTTCCTCCTGTCTCATTACAGCCCCACCATAATGGTCATTTTACATAGATATAACCCAGTGGCTTCCCTGCCTTAGAGTTATCTGCATACACTATTGCTTCCTCCTCTTCCAATACTCTTTCCCTGACACTTACCCAGCTAATGCCTTCTCATTATAAACTCCCAGCTGAAATCGCCTTCCTTCAGAGTCTGTCATTGTCCTTGATCCAATCTGAATCGTATCTCCCTTTAAAATCTTATATCTCACATTATTTCATAGCACTTATCATAATTTATAATTTTTTCTATTTGTCAACATATATTCAATCAGATTATTATTTGTTACTATATTTCTCCTTCATCAGACTGTAAGACTTCTGGGGGTAAAGACTTGGTTTACTAGCATGTTCTCAATGCCTGGTACAGAGGAGGAACCTAGTAAGTAATTGTGGCATAAATGAGTCAGAGAAACTGGAGAACATACCTGAGAAGAAGTTGGGAAGCAGAAGGTAAGAACACAAGGCAAGAACAATCTTAGTAGTGTACTGGTTTGAATAGTGTTCACCCCAAAATTCATGTCTACAGAGAACTTCAGAACGTGACCTTATTTGGAAATAGTCTTTTCAGAGGTAATTATTTAAGATGAGGCCACACTGGATTTGGGACTGGTGTCCTTATGAAAAGTCCATGTGTAGAGATGTAGAGGGAAGAAGCCCATGTAATGACATAAGCAGGGGCTGGAGTAATGCAGCTACAAGGCAAGGAATGCTAAGGATTGAGAGCAACCATCGGAAGCTAAAAGAAAATCGTGCAACAGATTCTGCCTCAGAGTTTTCGGAAGGAATCAACTCTGCTGACACCTTGATTTCAGACTTTTGACTTTGAAATGTGAGAGAAAAGTTTTCTGTTGTTTTAAGCCACCCAGTTAGTGGTAATTTGTTACAGAAGTTTTAGGAACCTAATACAGGTAGATGATAGATAGATGATTGATTGATAGATAGATAGATAGATAGATAGATAGATAGATAGATAGATAGATAGATAGATAGATATTGATTTTACTTAAATAACAGAAGTGTGTTTTCCCCTAAATCAGAAACCAAAAACCTATAAAACAAGAGTAAACAACTACAACTAGAAACAGAGGCAAGCCAATCAATGCCCTTGACTGGCCTCAAATTTACCTCTAATCTTCATGGCAGCCATGACAAAAAGAAATATAAGGTGAGTTGGAAAGCTTTTTAATCAGAAAAAGAGAAGGAAGTTAGTCTGTCTTTAGTACTAAAATCTAAAATAATTCTTTTTTTAATAAAATGGCATTGAATAACAGAATTGGCAATGTTTTCAAGATGTAAAAATATTTCTTCTGTGGCTAATTCTTGTATTGGTGCTTTATAGAAGTTGAGAACATGATGTTAGATGAGACTCAATAGAACGGGATGCACGAAACATGTAATTCATATCCTCTGCTTCAGAGAACTTAGAGCACCTAGAAGCACGGACTTGTCTTGTCCAACAGGATTTACCAAGTACCCACTATGGTTCCAGACACTGTCCTAGATACTTCAGATATATCATTGAACAAAAGAGACAAAGGTGTCTGTCTTTGAAGAGTTTCATAGTAGCAGGAGGAGACAATACACAATAGACATACTACATAAGTAAATTAGATAGTACTTACAAGATGAGAAGAAGGATAAGGGTGATGACAGCAGTCGTGGAAGTCCTCATTGAGAAGATGATCACTGACTATGCTGTACACCTGAAATTAATATAAAATGATATTTAACATCAACTGTAATTGAAAAATTTTAAAAAGGTGGGGAAAAGTTGAAGGAGAATAAGAGATTCAAATTTCTGGTTATAAAACAAATACGTTATAGGCATGAAATGTACAGCATAGATAATATAGCATTAGTAGTCAATAATGATAGCATGTCAGATGGTTGCTGGATTTATCAGGGTGATCACTTCTTTAGGTATATAAATGTTGAATAACTATGGTACACCCCTGAAACTAATATAATATTGTACGTGAGCTATATTTTAATAAAAATCTTTAAAAAATAAAAAAGAAGATGATCGTTGAGCAAAGATTTGAAGGAAACAAAGGGAAAAATGGGGACTTAGAGAACTAACATTCTGTTTCTTACCATATGACAGAAACTATACTAGTGACATTAACTCATTGGATCTCACTACAAACCCATATGGCAGGCATTGTTATCTTTATTTGGAAATATTTGCATGGCTTTTCCTAAAAGAAATACTCTTGGGCTTACACAGGTCAGCTAATTCAGCCAAGAAAGCAAACACACCAATTGCTAGAACTGTGCAAAGCAACAATCACTAGGTGTTTTCTACTGTTTGTTGTGACCATGGTTAACTCAAGTCAAAAATCTCCAAGTGATCATAGTTGACAGCAAGATATGAGACAAGAAAAAAGGAGACTCCCAGTCATGTCCCCAAGGCCAGCAATACAGAATAATTTGCACCTCCCCGACTACAGGCACACTTCTAGGCCACTGCCATTTCAGAAGACCATCAGACTTAGATGTCAGCTGAAGGGACCATCTGACTCCTAGGACAAGCTCCTGAGGGCACTCCTCTTCAGACTCAGAACCTAACTCCACTTGGGCACACAGAGGAGAATATACTTTTGGAGACTAACACAACCACTAACATAACTCTATTTATTCAAATGTGAAAATATATAACACAAAGCATGATAAATTCGAAGCTGTGCATTTTTGGATTTTCATCCTGGCTCCTCCAATAGCTGACTGACTTACCTACTCTTGAGTCTGAGTTTCTTCTTCTGTGAATACATTTGATAAAACCTGCCTTGCCATTTTGTTCTGATAATAAAAGATCATTTATGAAAACACCTAGTAAGAAACCTGGCACCGTAAATAGTAAATAATAGAAGTATTAATACTGCCTCTCGCTCCATCATTTCCTGGGGTTTATAGATATCTTCAGGTGTCTTCTTGTGGCCCTTGTTAGAAGTTAGGAAACCTTCCCAGAAGCCCTCTAGTGGACCTTGTCATATTTCATTGGTCAAAATTGTGTCATCTGCCCAAGTCTAAGCCAATCGATGGTGAAAGGAATGGTACCTAGACCAATCATGACTCAACCCCTAGGACTGGGACAGCTTCCCTTGAAACATATGCTCCCATAGAGAAGGGTGAAGACCTAAACAAAAGCAGGATTCCCTTGGGAAGGAGAAGGCAGGAGAATGGACACTGAATAGGCAACCAACTACTTCGGCACCCACTCTGTAAATGGGAAAGTTGCTTCCTCTCTCATCCTTCCCACCTCCAGTCTTCTACACAATGAGGTATTTGGATTTAATCATCTACAAGGGCCCTCCCAGTGACTCTGGTTTCCTTTTATAGCATCCTGAGACATGAATATTTACTCTCCTCGACAATATAGCCTAATGTTTGAAAGTATGGGCTTTGGAGACAGTTCTAGGTTTGAACTCTACCAGTTATGTGATGCTGAGCCTCGGTTTCTGCATGACCATCAAGTTATGGTTGTTAAGGTAACCCAGGGCCCACTTTCCAGGTCAGCTGAATTTAGACGGGGGAGAGAGATAGAAGAATGAGGAGAATGGAGAAGAGGTACATCCCTAATTGGAACTTCAGAGACAGAAATAAAAGATGATTCTGATAACACCATGTGTGTAGAGATAGGAGGGCCACCCGCCCAGCCTCGGGGAATGTTATGAACACACATGAAGCTATTCTTCTTCAGGGATGGTGGTCTGCACTGTGGTGGATCCTGGCCTCAGCAATAGCCAACTGACTTACAGTGATGCTCACCTGGGTGCATTTAAACAGCAGCACACATCCTTGGGCACTGACTGGCACATTTGTCTTGAAGAGCCTAAGTCAGAATTTCAGGATGTCACCCTCACAGAACCTAAAGGTAGAACGGAATTAAATGAAACCAAACCGCTCATTGGCTGAACCTCGTTTCCTCTGTGAAGACCCTCTGGCTGCTGGGTCTCCCTTTGATCAATCCATGTCTCCATCTGCCCCCCCTCTTTTTTTTTTTTTTTTTTTTTTTTTGGTTTTCTCCCGGAAAAGGTCCGAAGAAGGAAGCATGCCTGTTAATGCTTTGTTTGCCAGTCCTTTTGCTTCAAATATCATGCATTGCTGGGCTGTGTTAGCGCAGAGAAACAGGACTGGCTTTGAAATCAGACAAGCAATATTGGAAGCCTGCCTCTACCATCAACTTACCTTGGGAAAGTTACTAACCTGCCTCAGTCACAGCTTCTTCAGCTCCTCAATGGCTCTTGTGAAGAATAAATAAAATGGTGGTTTAATGACTATGTCCCACCTCTTTCCCCTCCCCCCAGGGCAGGGGTGTGGGGCACAGTGCAACAGAAGCAGGTATATTCTAGAGGGTACCCCCACCCAACCGGTTCGTTTGAGGAAAACGGTCTTCTGTTTATTTCTGACCCTACTTCCCAATTGCCAGGCACAGTCCCCATCTATGTCTGTTGCCACAGAGTAATTAACATCGTTTCACACCAAAAAAAGATTCTATTTTGGCTAAGGAAAACGTGAAAGGTGCTTCCCTCCCCCCGGCCCCCCATTTTTGGCAGTTGGCCATTAATACTCGGTCCCCTGTGAAAACCTTGATTTATTCACCTCTCATCTGTTAGCTACCCCAGAACTGTCTAGCTGCAGTTTCTCTGGAGGATAAACTCATTTTGTTTGAATTCCAGGGCTTTATCTGCTCCCCAGAGTCACCCAGGAAATTGCAGGGCCAATTCTGCAGACTAGACTCGGGCAATCTTCAGAGAGGAATTTTAAATGGACCTCAGATGTTTCCATGATCCTCCCAGGACAAAGGTGCTTCTGCCCACAATAGACTCATTGTAGATCAATCAATTCCCCTGGGGAAAATGTACGGCAGGCTTTAAATTTCCTTCATTTCCTTTGACTCAAAAACAAAAAAAATTAATGTTTTTTTTCAAGTCACTGAGTGAATTGAAAACCTCCAGGACAATTCTGTGAAATCTGTTATTCACAAATCAGGAAAAGGAAGGCAGCAGATTACAGTTTAGCAAACCTCCAAAATTCTTCAAGGAATTATTAAGATATATGGTGATACCTCTTTTTGAAAGTCTAAATAATGGGTTGAATAAGGCACCTTTTAACCAACTGGAAATAGTCAAGAAGAGTAAACAGTGGTCTTGGCAGGGAATAGATGGCACACCCAAGTAGTATGAAGAGAATTCTCAAGAAACTATTTGCAAAAAATATGGTTTAAGGAAACCAACAAAAATAGTACAGTCTCCCAGGGCAGGTAAAGTGAAGGAGCCATTACCACACCTAGGATCGAAGGAAAAAATGGAGAGCACCATTCCTAGAACCCCGCGGGAAACAGGCGAGGGCTTTCTAACAGGAGCCATAGCCTTTGGTTAGGGACAACCCACAGTGACCCGGCTGAGAGAGAGCCAGGGAATAAAAACCTGACCAACTCAGTCTCCTCCTGCCTTCCCAGCTTCCACCACAGCCTTAGGTCAAGGAAGCCATTGCTGGGATCCATAAAGGAACTTCCCAGGGCACAAACAGAATGGAGAAAGGTGGAGAGTGCATCTGGAAAAGCAACAGAATGTTCCGCATGGTCCCTCCTGGTAGATGAAGGTGAGGCTGGGGCCAGCTAGAGGAAAGTGCCCACAGCCTGACCACCTGAGAATGTGCAGCTTCTGCACCCACAGACAGAGGTCCAGCATGCAGGAGAGAGACCATGCCTTGCGCAGGTCAGGAAGGAGAGAGAAGCACATCCAGTCCCACTGAAAGACCCTGGTCTTGGGAATCAGACCACCCTGGCTACCAATACTGTGAGGAGGCAGCTTTATTTCCTTGGGAAATTACTTCACCCCTCTGAGCCCCAGTTTAATTCATATCTTGTTGTGTTATTACATGGCTTTCTGTCTCTGAATCCAGGGGCTTCACGTTATTGAGTAGCGAGAGAAACAAATACTCACTAAGCAAGAGAGCAAATGTTGCTATGAAAGGAACTCTGTCTCAGGGATCCAGACAGCTCTATGCCATTGGGTAGGGAATAGGAGAAGTAAATTTTGATACAGTCTAAAAGGATATCGTTACACTTTTCAGTGTCTTTTTTTTATCCCCAAGGGAAGTACACGGTAGGAAACTTGGCCCCGTTCCATCCCGAAACTCCTCCATCCTCAACTCGACCTGCATCCCACCCCTGGACTTACTTTATCCTTGACCTCACCCCATTCCTAGCCGCCAACCCCAGCCTGACTTGTAATCCACTCTTGGCCCTTCCCATCTTTGGCTCCCCCAGTCCCGAACTTCATCCAGTAAGGGATGGGGCACAGGGCAAGGATGAAGCAAAGATGTAAGTTAAGTTCATCATTAGGTAATTTTTAAAAGCTGAAGTTTAAATGGTTCATTTCTAGGAGCACGGTAGAAATACAAATGTAAAAATAACCATGGTGTCAAAATATCCACATCAAAAAGGTGCATGAAAACACCATGAATATAAATTATTTAACCTCTCTGAGTTTCCCTCCCTGCAAAATAAAGAGAGCAATATTTGAGGTTTCTGACACGGCGTAAGGAACAGAGCTAATGTAAGTAAAAGTGCTGTACACGTAGTAGGTGCTGAATGGATGGTAGTTATAATATTTGTCCCTATCCTGTCACGTACCAACTGAGTGACCTTCGGCAAATTACTTAAGGTTACTTCCTCACCTGAAGATTGAGCGCTGCCGCATATCCAGCTCAGAGCGTGCTGTGGTTTCTCAAGCAGGTTCATTGAGAGGATCCTGACCTAACTAGCTAAAGATATTGATCCTGGGACACAGAAAAGGACAGTGAACAAACTGGCCTCTAGTCAGGGCTCTTCATCCTGACCACGGCCCCAATCCATCAAAATGGGCATCTAGTATGAAACCTGTTAATATTTGTTCCCTGAGAAAACAAGAGTTTTCTCATGGCAGATCCATTCTTCCCTCTGTTAATTATTTTTTTGGCGGGGGGAGTAAGGAAGGGTTAGTCAACTATACATTGAAATCCAAAGAGATCACACAAGCCACATCAAGAAGCTTCAATGCTGGTCAATTTTCTGTCCAGTTTGTTTTTAAAAACCCAAAGGGGGTGGAGGAGGGGTGAGCTTTAACGCAGTCTTTTCTGCTCTTGACAACTGGGTCACATCTCAACATCTTCCTGCCCCGTCTCATCCCTATCCTTTCCTTTTTTCAATTTAAAATATCACTGCTATTCAATCTGATGAAACTTATGGTGAGGCAAGGAAAGTTAATGACTGTAGATTGCTTTAAATTGAAAACCCATGTATGTTGAGAGCCACCTTGACAGCTGAGTGCTTCCCTTGGAATAGCCTAAGTAATTAAGTTTAATATTTAAGCCAGGCATAACAGATGCACCCTATCCAGGTAGTGCTTTCTGGAAACCTGAAGAAGCACAAAGCTGTTCATGTGTGCTTTTACGATGTGGAGTGGAATTGCACTGAAGAAAGGGAAACCAGTCTCAGAAAGCCCTCACCTTTTACTCTGCTACCAGACAAAGTCAGTCATTCATTCATCACTCAGTGAACATGTGCTGAACTCCTGTGTGCCCTCCCTTTGCCAGGTGCACACAGATGATGGAGAGATGCATACCAGAGTTCACAGGCAGGGAGAGACATGTGAACAAACCCCCTCCACATGCCACCGCAGGGCCAACAGAAGAGACAAGGTAGGACAGTGACACAGGAAAGCTCATGATTCACTCATAGAAGAGCAAAAAGGTATCGGAGAAGGCTTCCTGGAGGACGTAACCCTCATAGAGGGGCAAACCCTCAGCTAAAGCATAAGCGAGACACTGAAGCATGAATTTATAAGCAATGCAATTTGGCCCCACCCTCTAGAGACACCACGCATGACCATGCTGGATGGACAGAACTCCGTGCCCTCTTATTGGTGCCATCATCAAGGATTCTAAAATTATAGATGGCCACTTTCCTGGCCCACTTCTGATGCAGCCACAGCGAGAACCAGGAGAAAATTATATGCCTTTAACTTTTCCTGTGTTCTGGCTTGTAGCCAGCCCCCCTATTACCTCTGCAAGAGCAAGGATGTCTTTTCTAGTCTCCGTAGGGAAGGCAGTCTAGAATAACTGAAAAAACTTCGGCTCTGGAAGTGGGCGTACTAGGGTTTGACTCCTGTTTTCCATCATTGTGTGTCTGTGCAAGCCATGCAACTTCTAAAACTTTAGATTTTCACCCCAAACTGGAGATAATAAGAGTGCCTTATAAGTACAGAAATACGTTTAATGAGCTAGTTTGTGGAGAACACCTAGTTTAACAAATGTTCTCTCTTTCTTCCCTAAGTTTAGGGCTATGTGCACAAAAGAAAAAATATTTGGTAAATAATAAGCACATACAAGAAGTTCGAATTGGTGCACCCTTCCTCAGGGACCATCTGCAAAAAAGCAGGAGCCTTTTATAATGACAAGCATCTTAGAATTCAAACCTAATTTTTTTTTTTTGTTTATTACTTATATATGTTATGCAACTGAAGACTTTTTTTGCAGGACTTGAGTAATACGTGATTCTGGAATTTTCTATTTTGCAAAGTGCTGGATTAGCCAGCTCTTATGGTATCCTGTTATTCTTTCCTTCCAACTCAGCTTTGAGGTTTGCGTGGGAAATCATGAAGATGTCTTATACAAGCCATAGGCTGCACTTAAAACAGATCTTTAAAGAAACAACACTTAACTATTTTCTTTAAATGTGGTCAATGGTATTTCAAGTTGAGTTGCGGTGTACGTAGGCTGGAGACCAACAATTCTCCAGTCTTGTTTTTCCCCTCCTTCCACATCATCATAAAGCCGGCGCTGCTTCTCTGTTGCTCTCAGATTACAGTAAATGACAGAAGTTTGAATTCTAATGAAAACTAATTCCAGCAAGTGCCTCTCTCCTCCCCCCACTGTTACCCTTGCTAATGACCAAGTAAACAGATCTCATGGAATAAAGGTCTCCTCTTTTATATATGAGAGATGCTTGAGCACATATTATACCCAAGACCACATACTGTTAATAGTTCTTGCTTTTCCCCTGGTAAAATTCAATGAAGTCATGAATATTTATGAATGTTATTTACGATGCAACTAAAGGGTATGAACAGTGCTCAAACTGATTAGGACTATTGTAAAAGAGTCTTCTTCCATTTTTTTTTTTTTAGACTTCCATACACTGAAATCCGTGGGGGATCACGGGAAACAGGACTCCTCCCTAGTTATTCCCTTTGCTAAGTAGTTGCCTCCAGGTCCTGTAGATTCTTCGCTTGAAGTAAACAAAGTGTGGGAATGTGTGAAGACTGCCATCTAGTGGCTATGGTATGAGATGTCACAAAATATCAGAAAAGCCATCTTTTTTGGCTCCTCATAAAGGGCATTAACCAAGCCTGTGAGAAATTGCCCTGACATTTCCTCTGTCATACACAAGGCTTCTGAAGACAATTCCTACCCATGCAGCTGTGACAGCTGGTGGAATCTCAGCACATGGTTGAGAAGGCAGCATTGTGGGGGAGCCCTCGATGCCTTACATGTGCTAAACCCTTTACGTGTCGAAACACAATTGAATAAAGTATGTCCTGTATGGAAAGATTGAATAAACACTGCCCTTTGTTCAGTGTCTAGGGCATGGTCAAACCATCTCTTCACTTTATCTAATACCACGCTCTCCCTTGACCTCCCTGTTCCAGCCACACCGGCCTTCTTTAACTTCTGCCTGCTTACTGTGTTCCTCCTGCCCCAGTGCCTTTGCATATGGAGTTCCTTCTTCCTGGAACACTCATCCCTGCCCAGCACATCCAGTTAACGTCTTCGCCGCCTCCTTGAGATTTCAGCTCAATCACCACTTCCTCAATAAAGGTTTTGTGAATCTCTCTGACTGGGTCAAATTCCCACTCTCCAAGCTCTCATCTGTAACACAGGTGTTCCTGTAACATTTACAGGCATGTGGTAATGTGCATCTTCCCTACATAAGTTCCATGAGGACAGAGACAGCTGGGAAAGGATCTGCTTTAGATCACTATTGTACCTCTCCCACGTATTAGATGCTCAATAAATATTTACGGAGAAAATAAATAGTTGAGTATATCGCATGCGTCTATATGAATTTTCCAGATGAGCCTAAAGTAAGCAATAGTGATAACAGTACCTACTACGTGCTAAGCATTGAGTCTGTTTCTCATGTGTTCTATCCCATTTAATCCTATAAATGATGCTATGAGTTAGCATTTGTATTCTCATTTTACGGATGAGCAAACAGTGACTCAGACAAGTAACTTTGCCCAAGATCATAGTTATTAAATAGAATAACTATGATTGAAAATCACATACTCCAAAGCTCATATTAGAAACCATCTCAGAATTACAAAGAAAATCAAGCATATTACCTTTTGAATATACAAGATAAACATAAAAGACTGAGCAAATAAATCCTTAAAGCGATACTTCTTAGTAAACTGTAGATTTCTCAATGGCAAAACTGTATATTTTTCAAGGGACTGTGTTTTGTTCACCACAGAAAACTCCATTACCTGGCACAGGTCCTGGGATAGAGGAGATGTTCAATATATTTTTGTTAAGTGGATTTAAATTTGAAACCAGGTTGGTCACATCTAAAGAAGATAAAACACATATAGCCAGAGTCAAATTTTTGCTTTAGAAAAAGCCAATAAAGGAGAAGGAAAGGGAAAGGAGACAGGATATAAATGCATTGAGCACCTACTGTGTGCTGGCCTGCTATTTTAGATACTATTTTAAATTATCACTTTAGGTATAATCCCACTTAAACCTACAATAACATTATGACACTATTATATTATTCCTGCTTTGCAGATGAGAAATCTGATACTCAAGAAAGGTTTTAGGGGCGGCAGGATGGCTCAGTTGGTTAGAGCACAAGTTCTGAACAAAAGGGTTGCCAGTTCGATTCCCACATGGGCCAGTGAGCTGCGCCCTCCACAGCTAGATTGCAGACACCAAGCTGCCGCTGAGCTTCCAGAGGGGTGGCCGGATGGTTAGAACACAAGCTCTCAGTTGGTTAGAACACAAGCTCTCAACAACAAGGTTGCCGGTTCAATTCGCACATGGGATGGTGGGCTGAGCCCCCTGCAACTAAAGATTGAAAATGGCAACTGGACTTGGAGCTGAGCTGCACCCTCCACAACTAGATTGAAAGACAATGACTTGGAGCTGATGGGCCCTGGAGAAGCACGTTGTTCCCCAATATTCCCCGATAAAATTTAAAAAAGAAAGAAAGAAAGGTTTTAAACTCAGGGCTGTGGTTCCACAGTCTATATGGTGACTAACCTCAGTACAGGTAGATGTTAAATACAGTGACTGGCAACATCATAGGAAGGGGAGGATTTCCAGCTAGAGGTCAAGGATCACCTGTACAGCTCCCAGATTGGCCTTATATGAGCCTCAGGTCTCATCACTTACATTTCTTTTGGTTTTATTTTCCCATGTCCGTTATTTTTGCACGTGATCATCTCAAGAGTTCTTCATCTGAAAACTGTTGAGGAAGAAAAAAAATGATGTGTTGAAATGGAAGTGCCATCAGACTCCTGATCTGTTCCAAAACAATCTGTCAACCCTTTTAATTTACTTACTACAGTGAGTGTCCTACTCTCCAGATCCCGCCACAGTTTTAAACGGAAAGAGTAACATACAGTTTTCCATAGAAATGACTAAGAATAATGGTCAGAGAAAATGGAAACAATGGCATTGAATCCCATGATAATGTTGAACTACAAAGTTTATGAAATGTGGGCGGCCTATTAGCTCAGTTTATTAGAGGGCGGTGCTCTTAACAAGGTTGCCGGTTCGATCTCCACGTGGGCCACTGTGAGCTGTGCCCTCCACAACTAGACGGACTTGGAGCTGATCAGTCCTGGAAAAACACACTAAAATAAATAAAAGTTTTTTTAAAAAGAAAAAGACTTTAAAAAGTTTATGAAATGAGCGACTCAACTTCACATTGACTAAAACTTCCGATCCGGCATAGCATTACATCCTCTATGAGGCAGGAGTAAAGCCATTTTGGTGGCACCCTTGAATTATTTCAATGAAGTGGTACCATCTTCCCGGTATTGTCTGTTCAACCATTAAATTAGTTAACTCTTGTGACAATATTTCTCCTCTTACATAACATTTCTAAATGTACTCCCTCATCTCACTTTTATAATAACCACATACAGTAGATAAAGCAGGTAGAATGATCAGCTTTTACAAATGAGGACACGGTAGCTGGGACAGTCATGGCTTCTCTCAGGGCTCAGTGCTAATAGAAGCAGAGCAGGACCTTGGGACCTGGTCTATTTAATTCCTATCCTCTCTTCGCGGCCCCCTCAATACCTCCTACTAACATACCCTCATAAAGGAATACACATACTAAGACCCCTTTCTAAATGATGACCATCAAGGTGTCACTCAGGAGAAAGTCAGTGAGGATCCGTACAAGTGCTTGATGGGCCAGTGAAGTCAGTCACTGGATTCCCCAGGCCTGCGACAGAAAGTCTGCAGTCAATCCCAAACAATGCTGAACGGGAAGAGCCAAAAGCAGTGCTGGGAAAGTACTCAGAGCAGCGAGTGGCACAGTGTAAACACTATATGAGATGTGTTCATTAAGTGGACATACATGCTCTCAAGTGCTGAAGATGCCAAGTAGTGTTTCTTTAAGAATTCATCTCCACCAACATTGTAAATAGGAATAAAATCCGTAACAACAATAATGATAATGATTCAGCATATTGGCCAATGTCAACCTTAAGCCTCATATAACTGTACAAAATATATTACTGACCCCATTTTACAGGTGGGAAAGGTGATATTAAGCAACTTGTCCAAGGTCTTATTACTCCAACTAGACAGTTAAGATTTGATGCTGAGTCTTTCGATTTTAAATTCTTTCTATTCTATAATCTTTCAGAGCTAGTTAATTCAGGCAGTCGGAATAATAATTCAATCATCAATATTTTGGCCTTCAAACCATTTCTTTCCCCCCTTAAACTGTCTACATCTAGAAGTTAGGTATCCTGTGGCCTTGTGCCAGTGTCAGCATGGTTACCTTTCAACGGGTATTTTGGCTTAACTAAAGCACGGAGAACATGCCAACATTGTTTTAAATGAGGGAGTGTTTTTCCCCTTCCATACGATTTTGTGGCCTAGGCTTCCCACATATCCCTTTGAACTGTATTGTCCTTGAACCAAATTTATTTCTTATATAGCTAGAGTAACTGCTGTGCTCCTAAGGAAGGAATGTGTGAGATTAAGCTCCAACAAAAAGGACAAATCCAGTAAAGGCGGAAAGAGTGAGACAGCCTAGGAGCCACTATCACTTTCAACACACTCAAAAGGCTTCTCTTGGGCACATCGCAGCCATTCCCCAAAGGGGTCTGCAAGACATCCACCAGGTGCCAGTCCAACAAAGATACGGACTGTGCATAAGATGATGGATCTGAAGTAATAGGATGACCTGTGTCTTCTTTGAAAATGCCCCAAATCCAGCACTGTGTGCATTCCTCAAGAGTATGTTACTACCTATAGCTGATCCATGTGAGAAATTCTGTGTGATATCTGAGGGATCTCTTACAAAGACCCCGAACCTGATGTCCTGAAAAAGGTCAGTGACCACTGTTCCCGAAGGATGCCAATCCTGGCTTCTCCTGCCAAAGAATTTAGGAAATACATAAGGACATCAATGCTCTGGTCTGTTATTTCATTTAGTCCTTACGTTAGGCAAAGTAAGCCTAAGTCCACTCCGTCATCGACCTGCATTTACTAAGCACATCCTGTACATGAGGCACTGTGCTGGGGTTACTGTGGTGAGTAATATAAATGCAGCCCCTGCCCCCTTGGAGTTGGTTGTACAAGGAAAAATGAGTAAGTGAGAAGATAAAATAATAGCAAAGGGGGTAAGGGTTTCCTAATGGAAATCTACAGGGGTTTGAGAGAAGGAGGAGAGGAGGGTAGCCCTTCTCCCAGCCTCTTCCGCTTCAATCTTCCTATTTCCTCTGCCCTGCAAGCTCCCCTCTTCCTGCTGGGTCTCCCCTCCTCCTCCCCACCCACCCACTCCCCTCCCCGGCTCCCAGCGTCTGTTGATCGAGGTAGCCGTAGTGGTAGCGCGGGCCCACCCCACCAGGACCCACCCCTCCCACAGCGCAACCGACCCCGCGCGCGCGCCCACCCACCGACCCTGAGGACAGAGCCTGCAAGCCGACCCAGCGAGCCAGGATCTGTTGTCCTCAATGGGAAATGAGGCCAGTTACCCTGCGGAGATGTGCTCCCACTTTGACCGTGATGAAATTAAAAGGTTGGCTAAGAGGTTCAAGAAGCTCGACTTGGACTCTTCGGGTGCTCTGAGCGTGGACGAGTTCCTGTCCCTGCCCGGGCTGCAGCACAACCCGTTGGTGCAGCGAGTGATCCAGGTCTTTGACAGGGACGGCAACGGAGAAGTGGATTTCGAGGAATTCGTTTTGGGGACCTCCCAATTCAGCGTCAAGGGAGACCAGGAGCAGAAGCTAAGGTTTGCTTTCAACATCTACGACATGGATAAAGACGGCTACATTTCCAACGGGGAGCTCTTCCAGGTGCTGAAGATGATGGTGGAGGACAACCTGAGTGACTGGCAGTTACAGCAGCTCGTGGACAAAACCATCATCATCCTGGACACCGACGGCGATGGCAGAATATCCTTCGAGGAATTCAGTGCTGTGGTTAGAGACCTGGAGGTCCACAAGAAGTTGGTGGTAGTGGTGTGAGCTTTGTTTAAGAGCACCACCCAACTGCTACTTTTACTTTGTCTGATCTCTTTCAAGATCAGCTCACAACGCCCAGCAACTGTCTTTCATACCTTCTTGGAAGTATTTCTCTTTGTAAAGCCAAATTTTCTGACACAAACTTCATGACCAGCTCAGCGTTACTAATTCTTCTCTCAGTGATTCAGGGTAACACCTCAAGGAGCCTGGTGGGGAAAGAAAGGAAATGGCTTTTGTAAATGTCTTATTTTGTTTTGATGCAGAGATCAAACTGGGAAGAGTCAAGAAGAGCTTTCAAAGTTCAAAAAGAAGAAAATATACATCCTTCCCTTTATTTCTCAGGGTTTTATATATGGGGGGCATGTACAATTCAAATCAGGTGTTAGGTGAACAGTTTTCATTTACTTGTGGTGTTCAGGTGTCTTTTGACAGATTGTTAACTTCCCATGTAGCAACAGGGACAAATAGATTTCTCTTAGCTAAGCACCTTTTAATCACCTCTCTCTGGGCAACAAAACCCATCTTTCCCTTTTCCAGGCTGCAGCCCACTCCCCATGATGTATCCAGAAATCCCTCAGGAGGGTTAGGAATCCAGGCAGGCTCCTTCTGTCTCATTGCTCCAGCTCCTCAAAAGAAACTGTTTATCTCAGTGATCTTGTAAGAACTGCTAAGCCTGGACTAAGTGCCCAACCCAACCGTCAGCCTCAGTGGCAGTGGGTTTTCAGGGTTGGCTGCCCACCCTAGTGTTAAGTTCAGTGAAGGGGGCTTCTACCCAAATAGAGCAGGAAACTTTCCGGAAAGCTCTCTCACCTCCAATACTCAGCCCCACCCCCGCTGGACAGAATGGGACAGATTCAGAGTCATTCCTCCCACAGGCAGAGGCAATGAAGATTCTGGTGGCAGAGGACCCTCCCCAGGATGCTGACGTGGTGTTGCTCCTGCTACCATGTTTCCCCGAAAATAAGACCTAGCCGAACCATCAGCTCTAATGCGTCTTTTGGAACAAAAATTACTAGAAGACCGGGTCTTATTTTACTAGAAGACCCAGTATGATATAATATAATATAATATAATATAATATAATATAATATAATATAATATAATATAATATAATAAAATAATAATATAATACTGGGTCTTATATTAATTTTTGCTCCAAAAGACTCAGAGCTGATGGTCCGGCTAGGTCTTGTTTTCGGGGAAATACGGTAACCAAAAGACGCAGAGATGGGCAAGCACATGCCTATAGCAGAGGTGAACGCTGTCTGCACTGACTAAGCTTAGTTTTGAAAATCAGACTTGAGGCCTGGCGGGGAAACTGAGAGCACTCTCATCACAGGAAGCCGTTTCTCTAATGTTACACTCAGGCCAGAGTTCCTCACATCCTAATAAACCTGCAGTCAGGGGTGTGCTGGAGCTTATTCACACTGGGCAAGAGCCAATGTGTGTTCATCCCTCCCCAGCTCCATGTTCAGTGACGTCATGTCAATAGCTTGAAATCAACCATAGTGGGAAAAAAGCAAAAACTTTTCGTTGGTTTGGTTTGGTTTGTTTTGGAGAGCCAGTGCACCAGTAGGTACACTGCTGCCTGCCCCCTAGATGCTACCAACTGTGTGAGGTCCCACTTCACACCAGTGTCTGCCACTTCACACCAACCCTAGTTCTCCCAGTGGAGCAGTCCCCATAGACGGTGCTGAAGGCTCTAAAACAACAGGACAGTGAAACATACTCTCCCTACACATTCTCAGCCAAGAGATAAAAACCAGGTGATCTTCCTCAAGACAAGGAAGATTCGTTTCAAGAAGATACGTTATCCTTAAATTTTGAAGAAGCTGGTAGGTAGCTAATCTTGACCATCCTCCCGCCACCCCACCCAAAAAAGTAGGAAAAATAACTCCACAGACTTCATTACTCTCTGGACACCCATCTATCAAGCCACTCTGCCATACTTTTTATTTAATAGATTACTTAGGAACCACAAAGAATAAGAGTCCTTGTCCCCTTAATTCCCGTGCAGTCTGAAAAAA